>NC_045566.1:26421689-26728832 GCF_009819795.1 Aythya fuligula | reverse complement strand
CCACATCTAATAATTGAGGACATCACTGGAAGGTAGATGCTACACTTTTAGCTACACCAAGTGAAAAGCAGCTGAGACAGCCAGTCAGCTGCAAGAGAGGAGAGCTCTTTGTAGAGGTGGTAGGTCAACTAACACAGAGTGTGGTGGGGTTTTCCCTTTCCCAGAAAAGAAAGGAAACCATGGTGTGACCAGCAGCTACTTCACAACATCACAGCAAGCAACATACTGTGTGGAAAGAGATAGAGACCAGTGATTTGAGCACTAGTGAACTTTGAGTTTTGGGACAGTATGCACTAACAGTGTGCTTATCCATCATGATTCCTAACAGATCTTTAAAGGTGCCAGCTAATGCTATACAGAATGTTCACGTCTATCTCATGTGTGCCTCAAAACCAATAAAAAAATTGGCAATTAATAATCTTGCAAGCACTTACCCAAAAAGTCAAACGCATTTATACAGAGAATTTCATTGCTTTTTTTTTTTTTTTTTTTTCCAAGATCAAGACCTTCTCCTTGGGTTCCTTACAACTGAGAATTCTATGAAAGCATTCTCACAGTTCAGACAAATTATTGAAACACAAAGTCACGATTCACTTTGTTACCAGAACCCTCCATAAAACATGCTTCTTTATATATACAAATTTATCACAATCATTCAGATAAGCCTTCATCATTAGTTCTTCCTGGTCATCATAATGACTAACCAAATGTTTTTAAAAGAAATAAATTCCCCATTCTCATCAAAACTGTTCTACAACACCATTAAAACAGTGTGCAACTGAAAAAAAAATCTTTCATTTAACTAAATTATTTATGACATACTCTATTAAATCCGGAAGACCTTTGTAGACATCTTCATCATCAACACTTTCTTCCGTAGGGAAAGGTCTATAGAAAGAAAAATATTCTAAGTTATAGACAGCATTAGTCTAGTGGCAAAGTGTTTTTGGTCTGGTTTCTAATATTTTCACACAGATTACTTTTAAGGTTACCATGTTATATATTGTTTTCTTTCTCTGATGGGCAGTAAACATATATATTTAGTCTTGGTTGTATGTATTGATACTTGATAAAAACCTTACTGCATAGTGGGGTTATATATCATCACTAACACATATTATTGACAGTTTTTACTGTGAATTCTGAATTTTTAACATAGTAAGTGGATTACAGGACTGGCTGGAAATTGGGAGTAAGAGGAGCTGTTTTGTTTTAGAAACACCATCCATTCACATATAAGATTGCTGAATCAAAGCACTCAAAAAAGATGGAGAATCCCCAAGTTAAAGCATGCATTCTTTCACCTTCTCTCACAGCCTGTGTTTACATTCATGAGGTTAGGTTTAGTTGCATTTGTCTGTTGTTTTTTTGTTGTTGTTGTTTGGTTGTGTTTGTTCTTGTTTGTTTTGAAAACAACAATTGCACCAACTGGGCAGCTTTGCTGTTTTCTATAAGGCAGAAACGGGAAAAAGTCCATTCCTCCTTCACACTGATTATGAGTCCAACTTACAACCCACATCACAATTATCGGACAGGTTCTGTAATAGTAACTGCTTATTTGTCTACGCCATGTTTCATCACGAGAAGGCTTCAGGCACTTCAGTAAATGTACCAGAAACAGAAGATAACCTTCAGAGCTTTCATGTATCATCCACTTCCAGATAAACTGGGAGACAGATTTCTACTTCTTTTGCCTGAACATCCCAACTCTTGTTAAAATGCTTAGTCTACCTATATGGCCTCCAACAGCTACTCGAAGGAACACCATGCAAGAGGCATTATTCCCACCACTCACTAGGCCAAAAACATACCTTATTCCTGTTGCTATTGCAATAGGTGTGCGGGAAAGTTTTGAGAGTGTTTCTATAACCTGAAAAAAAAAAAGAAAGAAAAACTGTGATAAGTTCTAAGAATGAAAGCATTAAAATAATCCTATTTTGATCACAGCAAATGATACAGGTAGACACAAATTCTGGCCGTGCCACATACTGAGTGCTGACTTGCACAAATTTCCCATGATGTGGTCTTCGGTTCTTGTGTATTGATGGAGGTAATGGGAGCAAAAAGAAAGCACAGGTAAATTTCTTATTTACAAGTTTCAGCACAAGTTAAAAACAATTAAATCAGACTTAAAATAAGGTCATGTGGTAGTTTTAAGTTGGACCTGGATGCAATTGTAATCAGATTTTCTTACATACTGCTCTGAAAGTTTTTTTTTTTTTTATCTAGTTTTCATTACAACTTTTCCAAACGCTGACCAGAAGAGGGAGCCAAATGACAAATGAAAGCGCCCTTTTCAGGATTTGCTCGCGAAGTAAAGGTCATCTTTATTAGACAAATAGGAAAAGAAGCTACTAATTTGAACTCATAAGCTTTTTTGAATTTTAGCCGATAGCATCAGTCTAGGAGATCCCGTTCTAAGATAATCCTTCACATAAGGACCCAAGGTTATGTACAATAGAAGGAGAACATTAGGGAGGGTAGAGGAGAGCATTTGGTCACGTACACGTAGAGATTTTGTTGTCAGTACAAGAACCAACTAGTACCCTACCTAGCACATCCTCTATGTCACAAATGATTTCCTCTTTTTTTTTTTTTTTTTTTTTTTTTTTTGAGCACTTTCAGATTGGCAAGTCTTATTTGCAAGAGAAAGGGAGAAAAAAAAAAAAAAAGCCAAAATGAGACCCAGTAGCAATTTCCATACCCGCAGCAACAACGTCCCCGGAACTTCCCAAGAGTTTCAGGATGGGTCTTTACAACTTCAAATTCTCAAACTGAAGTAAAATTTCCTGAGAAAGTTTGTACCAGTAGGATTAAAATTCAGGTATAGCAATGACTGTGCCATGGACATTGTGAATAAAGTTTACAATTAAAATCATTTATTTTTGAAGTTCTAATTACAAGACTAGACTGATCATAAAGCTCACAGAGTTAAAAGTACATCTCTCAGAGGGAGGACAATGAGATGTTCACACAGGAAAATGACAAAGTAAAACCACACAAAAGAATTGCAAACTACAGAGCCTAAATGGAAGTAGAAATGCTTCCAAAGTGAATCAAGTTTCATTTGTTAAAAAACAATTTCAAAAGTGAAATAGGTTATACTGCCCCAGTTGAAGACATGTTTGGGGTTCGTTTAAGTTACTGTAAAAGTTTACACTGTGGAAAACCTGGTTTTGTTTAATAGAAAAGGCAAAAAAAATTGAATACAAATAAATCTGTCATGTACGTAATTAAAGGTTCAGGCATTGTAATTCTCCTAAAAAATAAATATTGCAATATAAACTAGACAGAAGTTTTCAAAATTCAAGAGAATAAAAACCTTAAAATTATTTTACATTAGCCAAAAGGTCAGAAAGGAAAAAGATTTTTAAAATATATTGCTTATTTAAAGCAGGTGAGTTGTGGTTTATATACAAAGGAACGATCTGCCTCCACAAATCTGACTGTCTCAGCACTGACCCGGGCAAGGAATGCTGAGTTGTACGAGACAAGGCTCTACGGGAAGTTCACTGGAAATTCAATAGCTGACAAGGTGATCTCTCCTGACAGATGGGTGAATATTGACTGGCAAAATAACAGGAAAAGAGGTTTAATGATTATTGAAAAAAGAGAGAGGCAAGTCTGGTGAACTAAATATCCCTTTCCTGTTTCAACGTGTTATTTCTCAGCACACACAACATCAAACTACTACACCCACGCAAACCCTTTTCCTTAAAGGGATTCTTGCTTATCTAGTGTAATCACTCCAAAGTATGGCTTACTCTTTATAACTAGTTATGGTTGTTTGAAGAACATAGAATGAAAATCTGGACAAAAATATGAATTTTATTAAGGTACTAGCAAATGGTATTCCCAAATTTACTGCCAAATTGTATTTTGCAGCTATCGATACAACAGAAACAAAAGCAAGTGTTAGAAATTGTGAGGAAAAGATTTTCAAGAACCAATGTAAAATCTCCCTAAAGAAAAAAACACAAAGCTGAAGAAGCCAGAGAAGTGTTTAAAGGAACATGCCGAAAAGGAACCATAACGAGAGAAAACGGAAGGCAACCAGTCATTTTCACTGCTCCGGGAAGAGAGAGGGTCTGGCATTCCAGGAAGAGAAAACTCATGTGACAGAAAGCCAAAAAGCAGATTTCTATCAAAATCCAAAAAACAGATAACCCATTAACAAGGAAATGGGCATCACTGCAACAGCTGTCAATATCTCAACAGAAATACTGTGTTGTGCAGAAGTAGGTGATGAAGAGCGGTCACACTAGCATCATAAAAGAAAACACTGGGCAGAGGCTGCTATTCTTCTACCTGAAAACAATTAAGAACCAAAAACCATTAACCACACAATGTTTTTAAGGTTAAAATACCTGAAAACAGATGCAACTTCTACAAAATACAAAGTGACGCTTGCTCATTGAACACCCCTATTAAAGCACAACTTAAAACTTCACTGTCTGTAAATATTATGGTTTCTACTCAAGGATTTTGTTGTTGCTGGGTTTTGTTTGTGTGTGGGTTTTGTTTTAAAAGCATTCTTAGAAAATGTCAGGATACACACCACAATTGTGCAAACAAATATATGAAACTAACACTTCTGGTCACACTAGAATTGATTTACCATCAATGTGTAAATTTATTTGCCCCAACGTTTTGTAGGGGCAGAGAAAGATTTTCTACTTCTCCCATATGAAATCTCAGTTCTTTGTTTCTAATGCACTGCAGAAATTCTTCAGACGTGGCTTATTTCTGACTCCATAGGGAAGGTCTGAGTTATAGACAGGCTGAGTTGTCAGAAACACGATCCAAATTTTGAAACAAGTTCATCAAAATAATCAAACTATCCCCAGTAAAATGTCTGGTTTTCAACAAAATGACCGAGAAAAAGATGGGAGTTTCCTAACAGCTCTAGTTTCATGCCCAATACAACTCGGGAACCTATAATACAGAGCCATTCTGAGCTCCAAAATTACAGTGTACCCATGCATATGAATGTCCATAACATTCAATTTGAAAAGGCACAAGAACAGCATTTTTTGCCTTGCTCTTTTGCACTCAGAGGAGCTTCACCCATTTTACCCATTTAACCCTAGATGTGTTCCCCATTCTCTCCCACAGCAAGGACTCAAACACATCACTCAGGTGCTTCTGCACCTCTGAATGAGGCTAAACTGGATCCTAGCTTCAAGCACAAAATTAGCACTCCTTGCTCATACAAAATCCAGAACGAAGTTTCTATGGCTGGGACTGCTCTACAACAAATAACTGTACAAAGGGCTGCGCGGCCTGTCCACACACAACATGACCAGGAATAGGCACTGAAAATTAGACGCTGAGTAAGGATTCACATTTATGCTTTTGCGAGCTATGACGCATTAAAAATAAAAGCTTTATATTCCAAAACATCCTGCAACAACTACATCCATTCACATAGTCAAAATAGAAGGCTCACTAACTCTGACTCTCCTACAGCAAAACATAAATTTGGAGCGTTAGCAGGAGGCACATGAGGAGATGCCCCCCGCGCTTGGCTCAACATGGCCGCTTCCCACTGACTAATTCTGTCAGACAGAGGTGGAGCGACTCTTCAGAAGTCACATCAAAGCCACGTTCACTTCAATATGATGTGAACATCCAAGTCTGGTTCTCAGTGTACAGCCAGTTTATGCAAAACAAAGTGAAATTCAAAACTACGGCCCTGCAAGAGGAAGCGTACCTCGGCCTGCTCACCAGGGAGGGACGCTGCTCCTCAGCCTTGTCTCACACACGGCCAGCAGCAGCCACGGCCTTGTGCAAACCATTAGCTTTTTACCTCTTGAATTACTCCAACAGCTAATTTTTTTGGCTTGATATTGTTTCACTTGACTTGCTGTCAGAGGTCAGGCTCTCCAGTTTATGTAAGGGCTTGCATATCTCTTATCACAGTAACTTTGCAATTCCCTGCAGCCATACCCTTCAGTAAATCACCTCAGGTGTTCCTACACATACCTACCGCAGCAGTACACTAGAGGGACTATTTTACTTCTTTCTGTAGCCATGCCATCTATGAATCTGAATTTAGAATGGGCCTAAGTATTTTGGTGGGGTGAGTTTTCCATCTTGTTTCTGAAAAAGCAGCTTAAAAATCCTGCAGTTCAATAGCAGACAAAATACCTTTTAGAAGTGCTTTTCTACTTTTAGAATAAACAAAAATACATCATTTTGCAGCTTCCCGTCGCCCCAGACAGGCAACATTTCTTCGCTGCTGACAGCTGCTTTCAGTACTAGACCCATATTTCAATTTCTGAATTTAGCTGAACTGAAGACATGAAGTGATCAGCAAATGGTGATGGCAACAGCTTCAGAGTTTGTGCCAATGAAGCTTACAAAGAGCACTCACACATGGGGCCGACTGAAGCAGTTCAATTCCCATGTATGCACTTACAAGAGGTTCTTCTAATACAGCAAAAGTCACTAAGAATATGTAACTATATCATATTTGAAGTTTTTTTGGTTCTTTTGTTTTCTCTTCAAAATCTGGGCATCCAGTTCAGTATAAGAGTGCCACACTTTGTTGACAACTTAGCCTTATTCCCTCCCATAAAGTAAATTTAGCAGATACATATAAAAAGAAATAAAGCAGTTACATTTACCAGTGAAAAATACTTCTAATACCAACATACTTCTCTACATGCTGTTTTGAAAAATGCATGTTGGTTTCTTACCAACCAGGATTTATTTTCTGACATCGAATTTTGGGGATAGAAAAAAAAATCCCCAGTTATACAGGAAAATTAATTGCTCAGTGTTAATCGTCTCTGGATACAATGTGCCCCCAATTCCAGCCTCTGGGTTGGAATAGTGATCTCAAGCCATCTCACTTTAAGAAAACTTCAGAGGTTAGTAACTACGTGTCTAACATGCCCACTATCAACTAACTTGAAATAATGCCCCTTTTACAAGTAGTTGTAACTACTCTCAGGCTCAAGTCTAATCATGAAGATAATCTCATAGCTGCATAAGACAGCTTTATGTACCTTAGGTACCACCAACTCAAAAGAGACTACAGAGCTGCTACTTACTTCCTCAGAGAAGCAGGCATACCTGTAGTTTGTTATTCAGACCGTTTCTGTCAAGACTTGACCAAGTCTTAGCATCTTTCACTTTTGTACGCAATACCAGCATACTGACCCCTTGTTCCTTCAAGAATCTATTCAAAGCCCATCTCAAGGACACTCAAATATCTGTTGACAATGAAGGCACCTGCTCATTTGATAGGGTAACATGAAAAATACTCCATTCTGAAAGCGTACATGAGCTTCCAACCAGTTTCCAAGCAAAATTGGTCAGAAATACGTAACGTTGAATGTGAAATGGATTAGAATCTTTTGGTAGCATAAAGGAAGAGTATTCTGAAGTACAGATTCTTGAGACTTGTGCATCTAAGTATTAATTATCTGCATATATATATATATACACACACACATTTACCACAGTTAAGGGCAGATTATGCAAAATAAAAAGCTAAATCAACTACAAATTACTTGGGACATAGATAATATTCATACAAGGCTAATTCCAAGTCTATTGTATTGAGCACGCTTCAGAGCCATACTGCCACAGGCTGAGGGGGTTTTCACCAAGCTGTTTTCACACAAGCATCACATTGTAGAGATAGAAAAATAGCAAGAAATCTTCACTTCACATACCTGTCACTCATGGATAAGATGAAATTGCTATACAAAAACATGTTCTCAAATGACTTATATTAATAATGAAGTTTTATTATTTGCTACTCTGAGGAAAGCATCCTTAGTTTACCAGGCCCCTGGACAATCCTGGATCAATACTTCATTTGGCACTGAAGAGGGGAGCACATCGTATTATTTTACCGTAATCCATCATTAACTTTTGAACCAAAAGACCTCCAGGAACTGCTACATTGACGTTTTCATTTAACCTGGCTGACAGATGTGAAAAACGACATGCAGCCAGACAACTCCAGGGCTATCACACACCTAACACATCTAACAAGCATATTATTCCAAGTAAAGGGCGTTAATAAAATTGAACATTTTCTCTCCATCTGACTTGGTGTTTAAAGTGTTATTACTCTGTATTGGTTCACATTAGTTTTAATTAAACCACAAGCCTCTAGCAAAGAATGAAGTCTTTTCAAAGAAGGCAGAATGAAAACATTAAAAAATGCCCTAAAAGCAAACCCTTAGCTTCGCACCTCTACCAGGCCCTTAAAAATAAATAGTCAATTTTCATCTCCAGCTTTGCAAATATGCCTCTACTAAATACTGCCATGACATACAATGAGGTGTCGAAGTTATACAGACACAAACACAGCAAAGAAAACGTACAGCCCTTGCACCCTCACCAACATCTCATTAGGCACATCTTGGCCTGCAGACATCCAGCACATAGAAACCTAACAGCCTGGTTTTGATTCAAAGCTTCACATACAGCTAAACACTGATTTCCCTCTCATTCAAATAATGAAATATAAGCTTTAGGTGTCGAAGTGCAATCTAAAGGAAGAGCACATTGAAGTTATTCATTTCCACAAAGGTGACCACCAGCCACAGGATGCCGCTTCCTCACCGAGATGACCTTCAGCTATCCTAGTCCTGGTGTCTCTCACCGTCCGTTCTGCCATTTCCCCTGAAATACAACCTCTAGAAATATACCTGAGGAATCCTCCACCGTTCTTTCCAATGCAGGCTTAGCACCGGCACAGCAGTAGTAAATAGCCCAACCATTCCAGTGAGTCACCGTAGAGAAATTTACAACCGCAAGCCAAGTTTTTTTTGTGACTGACAGGAGCCCGCCAGCAACTCGAAAAAACAGTTTGAAACCAGGTGCCAAATGCTTTTCTGCACAGGGAGCAAGGGCAGAGCGACTGCTGTAAAAGCTGTTCTTGGCAGTCACGCACGTTTCCTCTGAAAACAGCTCCAGCTGCAAGAAGATACCTCCACAGTGCTGCTGTGCTGGGTGGGGAAAGCATGGTGGGCTTCGGCAGGGACGTGTGGGCTTCGGCAGGGATGTCAGGGCATGCAGACCTCCTCCTTCCCTCCTAGGCAGGGGATGCTATGTGCAATGCATCCCCTCGGGGAAGTCTCATCTTGCATCAATTTTCTCCAGTGTGTCTCCAGTGTCATCATAGATAACAAAGTAACAGGAAAGTCTTTCTCCAGACTGCATAAAAGAAATAGCTGAGAAAAAATAAATCCTCCTGGGTGTTGTCTCCTCCTGTTTGTAGATAAGCTAAGTACAGAGTTGCAAACTACTGGGACTTCAAACACTCTGGGGAATCAACAAAAGATGCAACATTTTCTCCAAAGCCTTGTAAAAAGAAGAGGTAAGGCAGGCAGTTTGGCATAAGGAAGGCAAGCAGAGCCGAAGAGAGAAGTGAATCATATTAAAAAAAAAAAAAAAAAACACTCTGAAAGATGTGAGAGAAAAGAGAACCTGATGTCTAAAAGAACAGTCCAAGGCTGGGTGTATTTTCCACTTTTAGAAAAAAAAAAATACATAGAAAAAAAAAACAGAAGAGTTCTGTTGTGCTGTTTTTTAACACATTTATGTATGTATTCCAAACATTTTTATCTTGTTTCACGGCTAGACAGAAGCATTTCATTCCATGATATGGGATCTCTCTCCTAAGAGCTCTAACTTACACCAAGCAACACCTGATTTCATGTACTTACAGCACAGATGTGAAGTATCCATAGCACTTCTCTCTCGGATAGTAGTGGAAATAGAACCTAAATGTAGTTTCAAGAAATATCAAAGGACAGGTCAAATCCCACGCTAACCAACCCCTTCTCACATGCCTGTGGCTCACTGAACATTTTTAACATTTATCCCTTTTGCAGGGAGCAATACCTCAGACCACCCCAACTGCTGAGCGGGAGCAGCAGGACTGGCAGACGGATGCAGCACACACAGCTCCTCAACATCACTTAAAATAAAAGGGAGAAGCAAAACTGAGTGTTCTCCGGGAATTTATAAGACACAAGGTCATATTATTAGGAATATAATGAGCAAGTCTTTAACAACTAATATCCGATTATGGACAAATCTATAGCCGTTAAACAAGAGTTGTGCTTAAAAGCCCATTTTCAAGTTCAGTCTATGACGAAGCTACAGTTCCTAGTCCAAAAGCATGAAAGCTTCCCTAGACAGTTCTGCTCTTACGAGGAACTGAGAAAATCCGAATTGCACAAGCAGCATATTCCTCCTCAGCTCTCGGGTGGGTTTGTCCAGCAGACCCAGACACTAACCCAAGAGAGCAGCGGGGGAAGGGAGCCCCAGCAGCTGCTTCCTGCCTGCAGCTTGTGGTTTTGGTTCTATGAATACCTTCGAGCCCTCCCCATGCCTCCAGGGGTTGAGGGTTTTGTTTTGTTTTTGGTGGGGTTTTTTTGTTTGTTTGCTAAGATGATGTTGCCTGAAGAATGACAGCCTTCCTTCCTTCAAGCACTGCTTTAAGGGCCAGAGCACTTAAACACTGCAGCTAATAGCATGAGGGCAGACTGCCGTGTAAAAGCTAGAGAATAAAGTAGGATTTTGTCCTTCTGGTGCATTTATTATGTTTCAGGTTTTGCATAAAAGGCAAAGGAATAGAAAACGATATGCCCAGGACAGTTCTGTAACATCTGTCTGCTGTTGAATCATTCCAGTTCCCTTCACAATCATCTTTATTAGGGTAACCAATACTTACAAACAGCATTAGCAAATTATATCCAGGCTTTGATCCAATGTTCTCTCCCAGGGCTTTCTAAATACTCTTATTGACAATATCATTTTTTTTAAACTTATAAAATAAGGTAACACTAAACAATAAAGGACCAAATAGTTTTTTCCCTACACATTGAACTGCACTTTTTAATATAGTCCTAATTTCTTCCTAAATACAAGCATCCTTTTTAAATCCTTATCAAGTAGGATTTTCAGATGTGTTCAGAGTTTGAAACACAGATTTATTTTTCTTTAATGAATGGATGTAAATCAATGCCGTGTCTTGAAAAAAAAAAAAAAAAAACACATTTCTTTTGCTACTGTCCTTGAACAAATTTCAAATGACTTTTGTTGTTGTTGTTGTTGTTTTGTTTTTTTTTTTTTTAATTTGAAAACAACAAGCAATTTGTCTAAATTGGAAACACCGGCTGTGGCATTTGCACACTTTGTATACATTTTGGGTCTGCTTGACCTTGGATGATCGATATTAGCACTAACATGTTCTAGAAAGAAACAAGTGCTGTCGTATTCAGTATTGATTGCACCTCAAACAAATGCTACTTTAGGTATGCATCCTAGAGTTTAATTGGCATGCGGTTTCTACACTCCCACCGTGTTTTTTTTTTATATTTCAACCTATTCCTTGTCAACCTTGGTATCAGCAAGAAGGATATTAGGAGGAGGCTGCATGAAGGAGCGTCTCTTCCTCTCTTCTGCTAAAAGCAGAGGAAGGTCTTTCGCTTCCTGTCTCGAGCGAAGCGCGCACCGCCACACTTCTCCCTTTCCTAAATTCACTTTAACCGCTGACTACAATTTCAACCGAGATTGTTGAACAGTATCTAGTCCCACTTGAATATATGCCAGTGCACAGTCATCGACAGTAAGAGTATTTATTGGGGTAAATGCACGTTCTATACACTTCCATTCTCTATTAGAAAAAAAATCCCCCTGCTACGGTGGGCAGTGCACAGGGAAGTGAGTTGTTCTTTTTGATACAATTATCATCACACACCTGCACTGTAATTTTTCAAAAGCCCCCAGTTGTCTTCAAGTCTTGTGCTCTGGATCTCTCTCTTCTCAACAAGAAGAGATGAGGGTCTGAATCAGCCCATAGAAAAAGCATTGCACCTGCCCTCAACGCTACAAAAAGATTCAACTCACTTTTACTCTCACCTTCTTCCCATCTCACTTTAAATCATCACCATGGGTACTGGACAATAAAAGATACACCCAAAGACATTCTGCAATGGGAATGGCAATCCTATCAACCCCCTTTATAGAAACTTGGAAAGAGGTGTGATTTGCTTTTCTCCCTATTTGTCTGTTCATTTAGATAACGAACAAAACTGCACTTCATACAGTGAAAGAAAATACAAACCAAGATTGACATTCTCATGCTTGTACCTCACTCTCCTTTACCTCAATCTGTACTCTGAAAATTACAAATTGAGTGAGAGAAACTAGGTTACTCATTTTATTTGCTACGGCTTCATTTCTCATTTTGTTCCCCTGAACAGGCAGCAGCTTGTCAGTTGTAGCGTTACTCACGTACACCCGCATCCCCCTCTCACACTGCAGTAAGAGCACTGCATTTCCAAAATGCTGCTGTGGAACAGCTCCGCCAAGGCAAAGGGGGACTCCTCTATTTTCATTACTTAAAAAATTTGGAATATATTTGCACATAACGATGACAACCTACAAAATACAACTTCTGTGCCTTCAGTGTCCGAATGACATTGTATCCTTATTTACGCCGACACTGTCCCTCTGCTGCCTGCAGCAGAATTAAGCCAGAGAGATCTCCAAGAGCTTCCCATCAGTGAGATCAGCTAGAAGACACAACTCTCAGACAAACAGTACATTGAAGGGCAGCACATGTAACAAATAATAATCATGTACCACATGCATCTATTTGGGTCAGTTATTTTTCCCAAGCCACCTGTATATTAACACTGTAAAACACAAAAGTGTTTGAACACAAGAATACAAAGAACAAAAATATCTGAAGACAAGAACAATAGCAGAAGATCAAAAATTTCTCATCACTGTACCAAGCATAGGACCACATTAGGCACTGTGCCCATATCAGCAAACAGTCAGAACCACAACTCTAACCAGCTCTACATCCCTGATTCCCCCAGTATGAACTGGGACTACTTTGGGCACTATGCTAGGACGTGGTGCCATCTCTGGTTAAGGAAAACAATACTTGCTTCAAGTCTCCTTGTCATTTTCACATGGCAGGGGGGATGCACTGTTGTTCATGGACACTGCAATACAATTCCAGGAAAGCTGTGGGGTTTCAGGCACAGGAAGAAAGTGTTTTGAGTATTATTTCAAGGCATGCTTTATTGTGCCACCCCGGTATCAGAAGACACAGCAGCCACCCCGTCTCATACTCGTCTCGGAACTGCAGCACCAGAGTTACCCTGCAGAGGAATCGGATTTGCTTATAAGGTATCTAAAAGTTAAGCCACTCACACGATGTCCTTCAGATAGGGAGTTGTTCTTCAGTTTTCACTTGGCTGTATATTTAGAAGTTTTTCAGGTCCACGATAGGGATCATACCATGCATCTTAGATGCCGATACTGTGATAAACAACAGCAAGCCGCAGATGTCTATCACTAACCTTGTAGTTGTGTTTAGCACTAAGATGCATCACGGGATTTCAGTAGCACTACTGACCTGGGAGACTTCTGCCCTCTGCCCCTCGATTCTGCCCTGCGCCTCAGTTGACTGCTGTCCTAGCCAGGCTAACCCAGCTGTTTGTAGCACTGGGGCAGAAATCACATCAGAGAATGGATATGGAGAGAGTGAGCAAGCCTGATTTCTTAAAACCCAATTCTGAAGGGCAGATGAGCTCTTAGCTTGTTTCCCACCTCAGCCACACTGACAGGTATGCCAGCATGGCAAAGGGAAAGGAGCGAAGCAGAGGCAGTGACTGCTGCCATTAATCCTGCCTGTTAGAGCACAGAGGGCTATAGCTCACTTCTACTCTCGTGTTTATAGGCACTTCCAAATATTTTATGTGAAATTGCACGTACATGTAAGAGCTGTTGTGAAAGGGAACAGGGCTGAACATATCCTGGGTTGGCAGCAGGTTATAAAGCTTCATCTAAGGTCAACTTCAGTCCTACCCCCATGCATGGCAACCACGAGCAGCACCCAGGAGTTCAGGGAAATGCTTCAAATGAATTGGGAATTTCAGTCCAATACAAAGCACCCACAGCAAGCACGGTACCCAGGGACTGCAGGGGGACTGAGTAACACCACCTCAGCAGGGAAGTCTAAGAGGGAATCAATGCAAAATTAACTGCAAGGCAAGTAGGTGCACCCGGGTAACACACCACGACTAATTTTAGAAACTGTTCTGTCCTAGACAAGAATAAGCTAATGCAAGTGGCCATGCCTTATGGATGTAAAGGTACCACATCTTCTGTGGTCACTGCACAAAGTCATTTCTGGGAGATAGAGCTGGAAAACATATTGCAATCAATAGCCTTATTTAAGCACCCTGGATTTGTCTAGCATGTAATATGAAATAAAAACCTTATGTGTTAACAAGCATTTAACGTTCTAATAGCAGCATTGTCAGATGTACAATGGTCTCATTGAGAGGCAATGTTCACAGAAAAAAGCTTAGATTTTTATGGGACAACTGCCCTGGGGAAAGAAAAATTTCAAGTATCTAAGCCTTTCTTCAGACTTCACTACAAGCTCAGGTTGGGAGCAAACATTTTGAAGTTATAGTCTGTGTCCGTCCAGCAGCAACCTAACTTGACTTATGCTTCTCCCTTATTCGATTTCATATGAAAAAATTGGAGAACAAACAACAATCAGTCAAAAGGTACGCAGGCTCGTGGATGCCAGAGACAAACAGCCTCAATGCCAAGATCTCAAAGAAGCTGTTAAACATTAGCACTTACAGCTTTACCCCATGTTGATCACAATATGCTTCTTAAAAGTATGTCTTTCCATATATTTCCCTTTTTACTTGGCAAGCACTAATTATACCACTCACAGCCATTTCCAACAACACGAATTCCCTTGTTACACATAGACCAAAAATAACAGCTTCAGGGATGAGACAGCATCAAAAACAGTGAAATAGAGCAATATTCAACTGAGGCAGATGTGCGAAAAGTAATCCTCAGAAAGCAGTCAAGTCAGAGAGCTTGGCAAGAGCTTGATTTTTGGAAAGATGAGAGATGTCAACAACAGCAAGTAAGAAAGTCAAAGGAGGGAGGGTGAGGCAAGGGAAAAGTGGCAATCTCGTTTTAGAAAAAGTCGTGTTGCCAGCCTCTGACAGGGTTTAAGATGACAAAAATGTCACCTCAAAAACTAGAAAACAGGATGAGAAAACTGAAACCAAACCTGAAAAGCAAACGATATAAAATGAGAACAAAAAATCATAGTTCCCTCAACCGTAACTTGTTTCAAAAAAGATGCTGCATGTTTTCCACAAAAAGGAACAAAATTATCAGGATGCATGCACATCCCATGAATCTTCGTTAGCTGTATTAACATTGTTCGTTTCTTGCTGTAGGCAGTTCTCAGTCAAATGGAGTATTACGCACACAGTAGGCCAGGCTACTGCAATGCAAGGTAAATCTGTCAGTGGATGTTTAGGCGCTGAGACACTTACTTTGCCCACTGCCTGTGACAGTCCCAGGGAGACTCCTCGGGCAGCCTTCGACTACCGCATCTGACACACCAACAGAGCAGGCGAGGCTGGGGCTGCCAGTGGGATCTGCTGCCTGCCCAGCTCAAGGCTCTGCTGGATATTACAAGCTTCACAGCAAGATTTTTCCCGTAAGGATTTCATCTGCCAAGTGAACTAACATGGATCAATTTAAAGCCATCATGAGGTCTGTGGCACACTGTCAGACCAATTCTTTTGTATCAGCCAGGCAGCTCTGATACAACTGTACCAAGTCATAACATTGGGGAAATGCAGACCTTGCTTTTAACATTTTAGCTAACAAGCCAAATTTATAGCTCAATTCCCCTCGATGTCCAGAGGTCTGCACTTGTAAACATGCATCAAAGGAAAAACAAGTCAGATACTATACCTATGGGAACAACCAAATTTCACTGTGTCAAATTGTTTTCAACATGCGTGCAAATAACAGAGCAAGGCCTAGGGTTACTACAGTAAATTGAGTGGCTTTGTCTACTATCTATCTATTAATCAGTGTAATTTTTTCTTAACATTAGAGGAATGGAAGTGTTTCAAAAAGAATCTCGTGATTTAGTGTAGCCAGCAGCTTGACTTCCACAGAGGTTTACATTACTCCAAAGCGGTGAAAGCAGTACTTTCAGATGTTTATGGGAACACCTGCCTTCTCTAAACCAGCTCCAGAATTCATCATCACTTACCATTTCAGGGAAAGCACTTTGAAAATGAAAATGTTTTAGGTTATTACTCTGGCAGTCATGAAAGATGCTTTACGCTGCTTGGATAAAGTACTTTTAAGGAGAAAGAAAGCTTACTAACTTTATTCACTCTCCTAAATGGGATGCACTTTTTTTTTTTCTTCTTAGCCAGGAACATGCAGAGCATTCCCAGCTGGCTTACTTCCACGTGCTACGTCTACCTCAGCAGTAGGAGCTGAAGGTGTCTCCCAGTGTCTGTATATGAGATCATGTACAGAAGCCCCAACAAAAGAATTAAAGCAACGTATCAGCATCCTCCTGGAAGCTAACCAAACCATCTTCTGCACAAACGAGCAAGTAACATCATCTTAGATAGTCCTTTTCCCCCCCTGAGATAAGCAGAGACTTGTAACTGCTCAGTCCCTGGTCAGTGGCCCACAGACCCAGTGCACCCCCTGCATCCCCCAGCAGCAGCAGGAGCCGTGCACCAAGCGGCAGTGGGAGGATTTGGGGTTGAGTGGGGCAGAACAGCCAGGCTGCAGCCTCCCACATGCAAAGGGAGAACTGGCACCACCACAACCAGACTGCAAGGAAGTTGGGCCATCAGTAACTGCGTGGCAGCCTCCTTTATCCCACCCCTTTGTGTGCCTTTTTCCCCTCACACACCGCACAGGCCGCCGGCTCCATGGCGCCTGCCCCGCCAACAGGCCCTCAAGCAGCAGCGCCACAGAGGCCCGGCCTCCACCTCCCGCCTCGCCCCGCGCTCTCCCTTCAGCCCGCAGCCGTGCCCTGGCACAAGACATGCTGTTTCTACACAGCATTTCCTCTGGAAAGATCTTAATCGGCTTCTGGCGTTTCTAGTCAGGGCTCCTAAGAAGCTCCGCTACCCTGGTACCCCAGGGTACTGCCTTGTGACACACGCCTTGCTTTCTGCGCTGAGCCCCAGCAGCAGATTTCAGTCCTGTTTGTAGCAGTGAGCTGACTAGAAAAAGAAAGCTCTGCCATCCTCTCAGATTCAATATTCTCTCAGTCAGTTTTACAGGATTTACATCACTTTTACACGATTTACTCAGTCAAATCATCTTGTGAATCAATCACTCCAAATAAATGAAAGCTTATTTTACTGCTTGCAAATTTTAAAGAACTTTTTTAAACGATGTATTGGTCTCCAAATTGTAAGTTACTCCTTCACCTTGGAGAGGGCTAGTGTCATCATCCCCCCCTCAGCTAAGAGGGAGGAAATAAAACTTTATCAGAACATCAGTGCTAAGAATTCTTTCCTTTTCAGAGGCTTGCTGGTGTCAGACAGCAAAGACCACGGGTCTTCATTTACCTGCCAGCCAACATATTAAATCGACTCTGAATCAGATGCGAGAGGAAGCAAGCAAAACCACACTTGAAAATTCCTTTTTACGTGAGCGAAGTGAGAGAAGACAGCATGATACACAGGCTCTAGCAAATGTCCAACAGGAGAGAAAGCTGAAGTGCAGGATTTCCAATAGAGTTATATATGATTCTCTTACGAGTAGTGAGGACTTATCTGGTAGGCAGAAAAATTTGGAGATGTATTAAAATGAACACAGGCATAACAGGACCAGTCTCCTGGCCAAAAGCAAGAGACAAAATGAGACTGCCGAAACAAACCTGAAATGCAGAAACAAGAAAGGCCCAAAAAGCACTTCAGGGAGAAGGACTACAGCAGACTTCAAAGCAAAAGAGATGAGAGAGGGGCTAAGCATGAAGGCAAAGAAGACAGGGCAATGATCAAGATCCAACAGTAACTAAACAGGGAAAATGAGTTTAAAAATGTGATGAGAGTATAATTAAGTAGAAAGAGTCACACGGGCTGTGCTCATTAGGGGTAAGGCTAGGGCAACAAGAACACAAGACAGTGCTAAGAGCCCCGCATGGAGGAAGGAGACGGGCCAGCTCCCCTCCTCTTAATTTGGAGGGATAAAGTGTCTGTAGGACTTCAAAACCAACTAGTCCCAGCATATCCACAGTGAAGCTATAAACAGGAGAGCATCAAAAGATTTTATCCTTTATTTCTGAACCAGTGCCACGGTGGGGGGCACTGCTATTTTGGTACCATTATTTCTTTGTTAACATGAAGTTGGTAAGCAGCACGTTTTCCTAAGGTTTAGGAGACTGCTACAGGCACAGGTGGACTATGCTGACTAGAGAGAAAAAACACTTCCACAGCTGAAATAGACATAAGGAAATCTGCAGAAGTTCTGCAATTTGAATAGAAAGGTTCTCATGCACTCCCACTTAATTTGGCATCCAGCATCAGCATGCTTGCACTGATGAACTGCTAGTTAATCTAATTAATAAATCTTGCCCTTGTATGCATTAGAAGCAGTCTGGTTGTGGTTTCTACAGATTCTGAATTTATGCCACCCACCTGTGGGTGGCAAATCTCCATCAAAAAAAAAAAAAATGTAAATGTGAATTACTTTGTAAAACTTACCTTATAAAAGTGCATGTTATGCTTATGTTCCTAGTATTTGAGCTCTTTCACTGAGTTTTGGATATTACCTAATGCTTGCTAGGTATGTCTTTCCTGCATTCCAAAAAAAAAAAAAAAAAAAAAAAAAAATCATCTTCTATTTCCTTTAAAATACCCAGCTGCAGGTGCTGCACCACAGGCACCCACTTCTGCATTCACCAGATGAGGTACCCTGGACTCCCTGCCAAAGCTTCATCTTCCTCCACCAAAGCAAAGTTTCTACTAATTTGGACAGTAAAAACCTGTTTTTAAGGCACAATCATGATTTTAACGTTTTCTGCCACAAAATATGCAACTGAGCAAAACCATCATCTGTCTTCAAGACTACATTCAGCCTCCGAGTTAGCATAAACAAAAAACAGACCTCACCACTTGGAAAATAGCATGCTGACATTTCTAATGAGGTGGTTTAAGAGCTTTCATTAACTCTACCAAGCTGATACTTCAAGACTCATAATGAAGCTTGCCTCCTTGACTCGTTTCCCCCACAAATCAAGCAGAGCAGCTGCATCCATCCACTAAGTTGGGTGCTCAAGCTAACCTTTTTTTCCTAGCTGAAAGATTTTAAGGGGTATTTCCCCTGGGAAAAAAAAAAAAAAAAAAGTCACAACACATTAAAACACAGCCTCAAAAATAAATTCAGAATTCTGTCAGCCAACAGTATTTAGTATAAATTTTAATAAAGGGTAAGTGCTTGAGTCTCAAAAGACAGTGTGTATATATAGGTATGTAAGTACACATGCATATATTTTTCACTGGTGGTGACGAGGAGATTATTTAAAATCATGAGAAGCCACAAGAGCCAAGTAAGTATCTTAAATGCAAAAGAAAGCACTCTCAAGAGGCACATGCACAGCTAATTCCTTCACAAAGCTGGCCATTTCTAACAGCTACAGGATTTCGTAATCATTACCTACCCAAGACAGGCAAGTTTCAAGGAAAAGCTGCAGATAAAATATATAAACATGAAGAAGTTGGTCTAATTCCTTAACTCGATGCTTTTGAAGGGACAGCTTTTGAAGGCAGGAGTTCATTCCAGGGGATCATTACACAACATGCCAACTACAACCAGGACTTTGACAGCACTAATATTCAGACAGTACATAGAGCCAGCTGTTTCGAGTGTGACTGCCACAAGCGTGGCATTATTTCCTTTCCTTATGCCACACTGCGCCCAGCTAATCCTTGGGAGCCACGTTGTGCAAGGAGCTGGTGATGTTGCCTGCCGGCCGCCTTCCCCAACCCAGGAGCCAGCCCCAAGGCACCCCCAGTGCAGCAGCTGCAGGGGATGCTTATTCCCAGCATGTACCCAAGGCTCTGCTGGCACAGTTGGCTTTGTTTAGTCCACAGAGTAAAGGGACACATCGGAAGAGAAACACTAGGGAGGTCTTTCCCTGCATCATCCCTGCTTGCCCGCCCTGACACCCCCTTGCCCCGCACGGAGCAGGCATTTAACACCCCTCCCTCTCCTCTGGAGAGAAGGGCCCTTCTCAAAATACAGCTTTAGACATGTCAGCTAAGCACCCTGGTGTGCTTGTTCCATGATATCTCATCACCTTACAGCACATCCGGAGCTGGCAAACACAGCCCAACACAGTGGGTACTGCGACTTGCAGTATCACGTGGAGGTACCCCGTACCAGCCACAGGAAGACTATTCTCTATCGACCTAGCAACACGGAGGAAAAAGCTACAGAAGGCCAGTGAGTCACTGTGAAATCAGCAGCGTCTCTGCTCCACACTTGAAACCACACCGTGAGTTTTGGACAACAGCTTACCCCAGCGAAGGCTGAATGGGAAACGGGAAAACTCCCTGCCCCCAGCCACCGCTGACCTACATTCCCATTTTCCCTCTACTCCCTGCAAGGGCACAGGCAGTAAATCCTCCCTCAAAAGCCATTTACATATTTTGGTAAAAAAGTGGATTACAGAGTGCACTGAATTACTCAGCTCCTATCAATTAGCTGCAGGAAACACACATCATGCTGCTTGCACAACACCACCGATGTATTTTGGCACAAATCAGTTCAAACTCAGAAGCACTCTGCGCCTTTCAGCATTTTAAATTAACCATGAAGTAGAATTGTGGAGAATGGGATATATTCATGAGCACTAACTCTCAGCTGGCTTTGCTGTGTAATTCTGCCAAGTGTCCTTGATGTGTCCATTGAACAAAATGGCTTTCAGTTAAAGATATATCCAGACCTGTAAGTAACTCTGTTTAATTCAGGAATTTTATTTTACTTTATTTCCAAGGTTAACAGTTATACATAAAACATGCCTGGAATAGCACATTCCAAAAACTCAGATATGCTTCTGTCAGCTACCTCTGCATGGCAGTGCATTTATACAACGTGCCCATGTTGCTACTTCATATCAAAGGCTCTTTAAAGACAGATCTTAAGACTTACGTCAGCAAATTACACTTCTAAACAATAAGGTGAAATTCAGGAACTGATTCACTTGCAGAGTTAGCACGAGCTGCAGTGAATCATTTAATTTGTTAGCAGTACTTCTAATTTCTTCTGTAATGTCACTTTCCACTTAGCTGCTGTTGCTTTCCACAACAGTTTTTAAACAGGTTCTTAAGTTGATCAACAAATACACTCAGTGCAAAAACGTTATGATGAATAATTTGCTACCGAATGGTTATTTTGGAAATGGCATGCCCATTTTTCAATCACTTGTGTTTCACCTTAGATACCTCACGCAGAAAGCCCTGAAAGTGCAAGCAGTCTGCTCAGTGGAACCTGTCCAGATAAACCTCGTGAATCATGCTGGAATATCAAGTACTTAAATTTATCATTTCTGTCTGAACACACAACCATAGTTTCTGCATAAGACTCAATAACTTTTATCGTCTCCAAGGTACTGTCACCCTGGTCTCCCTGTCTCAGCAGCCTTTTACTTTTTTCCACTCCCCCTCAGAGGTGCCCCCTTCCCTCTCCTGCTGTTCCTCATTGCTAAAGTACTACCAGGATATGGTTACAAACACTTAGGACCCAAAATCCAAGTCCCAAACCACCTCCTCGCCACAGTAGAGGCAGCCACAGCTCCAGCTCACTCAGCCTGCAGACAAACCCTGTGGTGGTGGCAGTGACAACGAACCCACCAGCCCTGCAGCACCACGAGCCAGACACTTCCCCAGCCCACAGCTCACCCCTCGGGTGCTGGCACAACACGGCTGGGCCTCCGGAGGGGCAGGGGCCCAGCAGAGCCTTTCCAAGGCAGCAGCAGGATCGCTGTTGGGCCTGGGGCTGACAGGGAGAGGAGCCCTGCTGCAGCAAGGCCATGGCCGCTCCCAGGCGCTCACCACCTCCTGAGCAGCCAAGGCTCACCTCCCGAGCCACCTCCTCCTGCCTCTGCCACCCAGCTGCGTTAGGGCCTCGCAGGACTGCGCAGAACAAGTGGCAGCACCTTGCTGGCCAACACAGGCCCAGCAGCTATTCCACATCCTTCATTTTCTCAGCTCCAAAATCATCCATTTTGAAAAATCTCCCTCTCAAACCTCTATCAACTTCTGCGAGAATCACAAGGCCCCTTCCACTGATCTGATCACCAAGGAGGGACAGACCGTGCCAGGCACACCATCTCCCTAAATACACCTCATGTTTTGCACAGGAAGACTTAATGCTTTTCACAGCAAGGTAGTCTTTATGATCCCAATCAACTACAGCAAATAAAGTACTTTTAAGTTCATAAATACACTTGTATGCTCGGACATTTCTGTTTCCAAACTACTTCAAGTATTCGTGCTGCTTTCCAAAGGCACAGAACACTGCGCATCAGACATTAATTCACAACCATTACTGTCAGAATGAAAAACAGAACAATTTTTAATCCCACACCTCCCTAGTCCCGTCACCAACACATTAAGTAAGAGCCCTCTGATGCATTTTGTAAGCATTTCTCATTAACTCACACCTATTTCCTTTTTATGAAACACAGTGTTTCCGGCTGCAAGCCATTCACTACAGGTTTCACTTTCTCTTGAAACTGTACAGAAAAAGCAGTGAATGAAACTACAACCAATATGACTAGCAAAGCATCCTTCGGGCCAAACAAGCGTTTAAGTTTTAATACTCACAAAGAAACAAACACTATCATCTTTGAAAACAGGCTATCATTTGGGACTTAACACTGGAATACGCTTCTGCTTTACATCCAACCCCTTCAATTCTGTGATTCTGTGATAATAAACCTACCAACTACAAATTATCGGAAGAGAGTGCAGGGGAGGAGATGAGCACCTACAGAAAAGGGGGGCTCCCACAGAGGGAGCAGAAACCCACTCTGCTACCCCACAGCACACTGCCATCTCTGGGTTTGGTCTCACCATGGCATCTGCACTTAGGCTCGTAGGACGCTTGCACTTGCTTGACTAACTCTTCACAGGAAACCCCAACGCTGCACTGCAGATGGTCGAGGCCAGCATTTCACTTTCACTCTAGCTTGTAATTTCTGCCACTCAGGTAGTGACCAAGACCATGGCCCAAATATCTCTGGTGAAGATTTAGCACAGATGCTCTTCAAAAATATTTTTTAAACACACATGTAGATCCAGAGGCCAGGACATCTTTCAGCAAAAGAAAAACTTTAGCTATTTCAAATCATTCCAAAAAGAAATAATAGGAGAAAAATATACTTTATTACACTTTTTTGTTTGTTTTTTACAGTGGAATGCAGCAAGAAAAGCATCATCTTTGTTTTTTTAAATCCACGCATAGACAACATACCAGTTTAACTGAACTGTTGTCATCATTTATGCATACAACCAGGACATTTTGGCAAGCTGTATAGGGACTGGTAACTACTCCAAGTTGCTCACTTCTGAATAACCTCCTCTGTTCGTTTCTGCTGCTTTCCCTCAAGCTTTAACTTTTATTGAGATGAAGTCAGCTAAAATTCAAGTTAAGCTGTAAGAAACACAAAAAAAGGACAACAGTAGTGCAAAAGGTGCCCTAGGTAATCCCTAGTGCTGCTCGTCAATCTCTCGCTCAGACAAAAGGTTAGGCACAAAGGTACAGTACATTAGGAAGAACAGTTGACCAGTATCACAGTAATTAAGCCAAGTGTTGTAATCAGAACTCTTCAAGGATGCAACAGTAACAAACTGAATGCTTTCTTATTCAAGTCCTACACAAAATCACTTCCCGTCTTTAAGAAGATGCCCAATTTAGTATTACTTTTGAATATGCATCCTACAGTATCTTGAACTTAACCTTGCAAAGCTTATTTAAACAGACTTTTTAATCTCTCATATTCTCTTCTACAACCTGTATTAAAATCTTCTCAAGAAGTCAGGTACATCTAAAATACATCAAATGGGTTGATCCAGATAGATCCACAGCTAGAAAACACTAGCAGAAGAAAATTGGGTAGATACAGGTGTAGTAACACCAGGAGGGAACATAAGGCCCAGACAACATGAGAAGTGATAAATGATACGTTAAAGAGCTGAATGCACTGCTACAATAAAAACAGCATAAGTAAATCATGAATATACATTCATTAAAGCCAAGAGAAAGTAGCAGCACATATCAACAAGAATAACAGAACTTTTTACATAAGGATTAAGCCTGCTGAAGTGCATCAACACTAAGGCACCTCATACAGCCTGCCATTACCTAAAATCCTGGAGATACTTTGAGTACAGCAGGCAAGCACACATGCTTGTCCCTAACCACCTTATTTAGATACCATACCCAAAACTGTTCGGTTGCTTCATCTTTTACCAGCATCTAATAGTAATAGTGGCTTACTACTTCAGATACAAGAACAACCAAGTGCTCCAAACAACCCACCCAACTCTGCAAATAGACTACACTTGAGTCCATGTGGACTAATGAAACATTTGACTTTTACATGGCTGTTACAAGCAAGCAAAGCGTAGTCCAAGCCACTCAAAGATGTCTAGAAATATTAATGCAAATTTCAAGAGGAGGTGAAATGAAGCCTGAACATGACGTGCAATGGCACAAGCCTTGTCTCAAGATCTAAAAAGGGTGTGCAGTAAACCATGTCAGAACCTAGTGTGATGGAAAAAAGTGTATAAATGAACACAGATTTAGATCTGAAATAGACAGCACCTTAAACATACCCACTCAGAAAACAAACCCTGAACTCAATGCAAAGCCCAGCCTGAGACTACCACAAGGTAAAAGAAATTAAAACAGAAAAACATCCAGGTAGTTTTGGTAGTAATTAATGTTAATGGTAAAACATTAATTTTTACCACAAATGTTAATGTGACTTCGCTGTAAGTCTTAAATCTCATAGTTCTGACAGATCAAGTCTTCCCTGCAGAGGCTGGGGGGAATTACCTAGGAAACTAGAATAAATGACTACAACGGGTTTTCCCAATTCCTGAGTAGGGAAATAAAAGGCTGATGTGCAACAGACAGAATCCCTCAGAACTGAGGAAGCCATATCAAGTTCTTTCTCCTTTTCATCACTCCCAAAATATAAACAGAACGAACAACGTACTAAAGAAGAAAAAAAAGAAAAATTTGGACATCAAATGGAACATCTCCTTTATTACACAGTGATGGCACTTGGACTCCAAATTAACACCTACAAGCATACACAAGGAATATCAACTGAAAGCAAACATGCCACAGATCAGAAGAGGCAGGGAATCATTGATTAAAAATATTAAAAATGGCAAATCCTTTAGGTTTAAAACAGTGCCTTACATCAGTGTCCAATTTGAACATTTAATTTGCACCACTGATGACAAATATAAAATCACAAAGTCAAGGTTCAAGCCTTTTCATGTTCAGCAGCAAATCCCTCTTCCATCTTAACATGATCTGAAATTCAAACATTTGCAACAGGGTTTTTAATTCGATGTCAAGCCCATTTCGTGGCGTAACTGGAAAAAAACAGAATGATCAACATTCCCAGGTCACCGCAATAACCCTATTCTATCTGTTTCTAGGGTCGTTACAATTTTATATTTACATAATTTGAATATCAAAATCCCAGAGCAGTAAGAGGCACAAGCGGAGAACCTAGACAACAAATGGAAGAATCTAGGTCAAAATGGGAGAGAGATTCTCCTAGAAATTAACTAAACTCAAACATGAGACAGGATGGAACAGCTTATACAAACGGTACTTCAACTTGTCTTTTCCTATCCCTTTTCCATTTGCTTTGCTCTAGTTGCAGAAAACTGCCACGCTTTCCAGGCTTTGCAAAAGAGGGAAAGGCAAACAAACAAAATGTTTCCTATCCTTCTTAGAGGGTGAACAATGTCACTCTCTAAGAAAACAAGATGTACAAAAGACTCTTTCAAGTCCATCTGGACTAAATCTGGAAGCTACTCCTTTGCCTTCTGTTTTTACTTGGTTTATAATAGTGTTTGTGTGACCAACATTGATAAATTAAGTGTTGGTTTTAGTTGTCTCTTCCAGCATCAACTTCCATTTACTTATCTGGTAAGTTTGTTTTGCAAGTACCACAGAGAATGAATTCCCTGTTTAAAAGTAAGGTCTAAAAATATTTCTATGAATAAATAAGTCTTCTCACACACGTCTTAAACACTATCAAACCTACTCAAGCTCCAATTGTCTTCTTCCACCTCAGAGGAAGGCATGGTACCAGAATTCAACACTGCAAGTCCAACATCTGCTGGATATGTGAATAACATTACACGTAACATTTGGATCCACATATTGTTCGGATAAGATCATCATAGCAACAGGGAGATGTGCTCACAAACTCATTTTTTCACATCAGCAGTTGCTCATTAATCTTGACTTTCCCAAGCCCGCTCATGTTTGCTGAAAAATATAATGAAGTCTACACTAAATAAAGACCTGATGTCTTCTGATACTTGCAAAAAAATTTGAGCACTCCCTAGATGAGAATTTTTCATTAATCACATACTTGTGGTACTTTTAACACTTTGTGATGTGGTCAAAAACAAAGATTACCATTATCATTTTCATCAACTGGAAGCAAATATTACGGCTCGAAAAAGTTATGACAAACCTAAGAAACTTATAAAAGCTCGTTTGGGAAGACAGCTGTCCACTCGTATTTTGCCACAAGAACATTCAAAAGCATAATCCTGAAATATTCACACTTAAATGTATACACTCATATAGAAGCTATAAGCTCATGCTAACAGTTTTAGAGTTCTTGACATTTCATGCCTAGCAAGTTGTATGAGCCGTGTGGGGATGACCAATGCAGTAGTCATTATTACTGACCAAAACACAGAATTTATCTAGTGTTTGTAATTGTTTGCATTGTCACACCATGGCAATGCCTTTCTAAAATTTTTCAAGGACTTTTCAATAAGGTTATTGACAAGCTACAACATCATTCATCCTATTGATTCTCTCCACTCACCACTTATCCCAAAAGTATGATTTATGTTCTTTGGGGCTGAAAGGTTTTTTTTGTTATTTTAAGAGAGGCTTTTAGGGAGGCTACTGAGTGCTCGACCTTTACGTAAATCTATACAAACAGGAATAGGACCTAACAGCTAAGGCTTTCCATACATTCCAAACATTTCATCAGTTTTACAAAACAGGTAGTATTTTCTTACTTGTTTTGTCCATGGCAATTCTGTAGAGAAGAAAGCTGAAACCTGGCTATATCTTTGTCTGTTTCAGGGTGTACTTCAGAATGTGGGAGAACGAAGAAGGAGTTTATCGAGTGCCATTCATCCCAAAACAATCCATCTCACATTAAAACGCTACCCCTGAAAGCAACTGTACAGCTGGTTTCTTAGGCAAACATCTACAGTCTTTTTTTTTTTTTCTTTTTTCTTTTTTTTTTTTTTTTAATTCTACCACTGGGATCTCAGAGTGAAGATACAAACCTCTGGTTTTAATGACCATTGCATTTTTACCAGCTCCTTTCTCCTTCCCCACTCTAGGCTTTAGTATCTTTACAAAAATACGCTATGCCTTGACACGTTCCCAACGTTCTGCAGCTTTATTTTGACTATTTGTTGAAGTGCTCAAATTTTACTCTGGAAAATTTTTACTCTTTTATCTTGCTCTGTAAATTCACAGCTTAAAATGCGAAACAACTGTAGTGGATCTCAAATATCTCAGTTTTACTGAAAATTTCCTAAGTGTTTTTTTCCTCTTCTGTCTTCCAGGAAAGGTACATAAGTTGTTATAACAACTGTTGCTCTTTGTTGTGTTGATTTTGGTGTGTGCATCTCATGCACATCTGCCTGATCTTCCTGGAATCTGTTAAACCTGAGGGAATACTAACACACCAGGATCCTCAACTTCAGCATGACTTTCTGCTGCATCATTGCCCGGATTTCCTTTGCGCTAACAGAGTGACGAAAATGATCACAGACTACATGACCTTAATATATGTGTTCAGTGTTTTCACAGCAGTTTCTTCTTTTAAATAAACATGCTTTTCAAGCATTACTGGAGAGCTGGCTACACTAGATACTATCTTAAATCCTTTTTAAGCATGCTTTTTTAAAATTAGGTACTTGTTTGATTGGTGGGAGCTGATACCTGATCCTGTTGATTTTTTCAAATCATTATTATTGCCTATTATTTCTAGATATCTATTACAGTGCCCCACTGCTGATATTTAACCAATTTTGAAATGAGGTGTATTTATTCTTTACTGACAGGATTCAAAAATTAAAAACAAAGTTATGTTCATATGAGATCACTTGTATCATACAGAACACCATGCACAGGCACACCGCTTCGATTATTTAAAAGCAGAGTGAACAAAGTTGTTTTTCTGACAATATCCGGACAGCCTTTTCCCCACAGGACTTCAAACACTGCTCCTGAGCCCAGCGAGCGCCTATTGACATCAACAAGCTCCGAATCTAATCCCAATTCCCATTTCTGCAACTCATGAGTCTGAAATTTCCTTCAGACATTGGGGATAGCAACAATTTGTTGCGGCACACCCAACAGCGCAGACACTGTTCGAGGGGCGTGCAGGGCTCAGAGCCCAAAGAACAGGCACCAACCTTGGTTGTTGATTCTGGCACACAGGTAGAAAGGAAGAACCTGACAGCCCTGTACTAGTGAAAAATGACTCTCCAGCATGGAATTTGCAATGAAAACACTGTCTGGCACCCCGCATGCGTGGGAGGGCATTTCGTGCTCCGTCAGGAACTTAATGCAGCAACAATGAGATTTACTGAAAGAAAGGTGACTGAGTGGGAACGGATGAACAATGCAGAACTGAAGGCAAAACATGGGGGTTTTATGCTCAGAAAGCATGGTTTGAGAACCTTTCCATTTCCATGTGATTTATCCCCTCTTTTTTTCAAGTTGTCAGTCTACAAACCAGAAATTCTGTGCTAGATTTGAAACAGAAGAAAACCCTCATCCTTTAACAGCTGAAACAGCTGATGCCAATACTTACACAGCACTTACGCACTGAAGTCATAGTCCTGGGATTGCCTGCTTCCCTCTTTCTTCACCTGTCCCTCTCTCTGTACATGCTGCTGCTTCAGCCCTGCTTTCCATAAAAGTAACTGCATACACCCTTCTTTCACTCTAATCATAGAGATCAAAGTCTCTCCAAAGCAGAGCACAAAGTTCAAGTCAAATTTTCGTATGTTTTGACATAATATCTGAAAGCAATTCATTTACCCTGAGCTATTAAATATAAGTTTCACCATTATAATCAAACATTTTGTAACCAGCGTTTCCCAAGGCTGGTAAGAGGCCTATGACTATATTGACAGCATACAGCTACTACCGCCATGGCACAGGGTTTTGCTCCACTGTTTTAAAAAAAAAAATTGACAAATATATTTCAATAACAGATGATTTTGATCACTAGGGCATGTTTTTTCCATTTCAATCTTAGTTCCTTGAAAGCATATTGCTCATTTACAGTTGACACATTTCTCATCTTCCCCCCGTTAGCGTGCTTACTCATTAAAATCTGTCATAAAGCAGAATTTTATCCTAAGATCACGAACTCAGGTGTCTGGGTTTTAAAAAAAACTACTTAAATTTAACTGGAACTTTTAAAAGTACCAACTATGTAAGGCTTCGCATCACCTCAGCAACAGTTTATTTACATCTCAGCACCGAAAAGTACTTGCCAACTTCTGACAACTCAAGACAGCTCCTGTCTGGCTCCCTGGGTATTCAGATGTTTCAGAGGCTGTGGAAATCACACTAACAACACCCATTTGGGTCAACAGTCTGAGAAACTCGTGTCTCAGAGGCTTTCTAAGCCTTCCTATGTTGTTTGTTTTTGCCTGTAATCATTCATATTTTGGGCATATTTAGGGAGAGCAGTTTGAAGAATTATTTTTAGAAACAGCAAAGTTAGCTAGCTGCATGCAGTAGCAGGAAGAATCTGGGGCGCTGCTTTTTTGGCCTTTTGTATATGTACAATATTCAACTCGAATTCAAGCAAGCTGGAGATCTAGGACTACATTTGAGCAGTTATTCACAGGAATAAATAATAATTAAGGGGAAAGTTCAGAAGCAAAAAACAACTGGAAAACTAAGTTTGCTTATTCCCAACGCTAGCAATGGCAAATCAGAATTTCCAAAGAGGTACTTTATGAGAAATGAAATCCCATGCCACTTCAAATGCTCTCAAGCTAACCGTGCAAACATGTAACTTAAATTATAGAACTCACTCAGCATAATGCTATTGCAGAGGCTAGTAAAAAAAATACAGATCAACAGACCTGTTGCACACTGCAACCTTCACCTGCATGCAAGCAGTCACACAAGCGTATAATGCCAGCAGCTGAACAGCAGAGCCATTATGCACCCAGAGGTGTGCCCTGCACAGCTTTTGGAAGGATTGCACAGGCTTGTTCAGTTCGTCATCTCCACCTCTGCACAAGCAGCTGTTACTTCACACACAGTTCATCTCGCTAAAGAATCCCACAGACCCATGTCTTCCAAATTTGTTGCTGTAGTTTTACCTGGCAGCTCTGCACGAAAGGTGACAATGGCCACTGAACAGGCCAAGACTACAAAAAACACTGCTTGCAAGCAAGCACATCACCGCCCATAATACTAAAATAACAGTACCAGGAATACTAAGTCCATTTAAGCTGTATTGTGGCAGCAGAAGCAGAACAACTTCAAGTCTCTGGATCTAATTTTACTTTGGGATTGGAAATGGTAAATATTTTGGATGGAAGACTTGTTTTTTGTTGTTGTTGTTTTAAACAAGTTATTCTACTTACATAAAAACATGTTCTAAAATAAACTCTGTTACAACTACAAGTAAAGAGTGTCAGAAACATTTGTGCTGGGCTAAATTCAGCCTTAATTCAGAACTTGTTTACTTGTATTCAATTATACAGCAATAATTTGTACTGCAAAATATTTCTTCAAAATCAGACTGCTTAAAAACAGGCTGGGTACATTCATGTAGCAGGAAACATGAAAACAATCAATGAATTAGAAACTACAATAATAAAAGACATTAGGCATACACATCAAAGATTTGATGCAAACGTTAAGATATCTGATTTACTAAATACCTGAATGAAGCATTGATACTGCACAAAGACAGTCAAAACCAGCTATTTCCTCTGCTACTTGCACAAAAGGACTTTTTTTTTCTAAAATAAGAAACGTACTAAATTTGTAAAAAGACCGTTTTAACAAATGTTTTATTTTAAATATAATTTATGACAAAAGACATTCAACATCCAGAAGTAACAAGTGAGATTTATCTGTTTAAAAAAAAAAAATGAACAAGGACCAAAAACCTGACAAAAGATTCAGAAAAGGATATTTGGGTTAATACTATTCACTGAGCCTTGTCAAACACTCAGTCACACTGCAGCCCTGATTCATGCCAGCACTCTTAGATCAGATTTACCTCTGCATCTACTTACAAAAAGGGCAGCACATAAAAGTTAGTGAAAGTACCATACCTTAAAAAAAATGAAATAATGCTTGAAATATAACAAATTTGAATACATAACTATTTTTGCTACTACCTCAGGTAAATTCTAGATCCTTTTCTGTGGAAATAGGGTAATGATACTGTATGACTCAAAAGCAGAAACCGAAGTTGAACTGAACATATGCTGGCAACGACAGATCAAACAGATACGTGGGAGGCTGTGAACAATATACTGGAAAAATCTTATATATATATAGAATAACTAGTGACAGGTTTAGAGAAGACTATACTTATGGCTGTGTAAATTAGAATAGTCACATTAACCTACCACAGCTGTACATGAGCTTTACAGCCGGCTAGAAAACCCAATAGCTTGAAAAAACAACTGGCAGCAAACAAAATTGCAAGGGAAGATACATGAACAAATTTCAAGGGCTTGAGACAGAAGAAACATGCTGTGTATCACATGGTCTTACAATGAAAAGGCCCAGGGTTTGATTCCACTTTTTTTTTTTTTTTTAAATCAGAAGTGATTTCACCACGTAGTACTCACCCACATTTTGCCATCTTCACATACTTTTCACATCCACTTTTAACTCAGCATCTTTCAATCATGTTTAATTTCTCTCTACTTTTCACACCTTCAAAAATTTCCGCCACGGATTTTCCTCTACTCTTTATTAGACCTCCAATTTCAATTTAATTCCTCTGCTTTCTTAATTCTTCCCCACTGTGGTTCTTCCCCCAGTGAACGCCCATCCCTTAGTTACAATTTCTGCCCCACATCTACCAAAAAAGTCTTCCATCCTCAAGCAGCAGAACATGGGTGCCACTCAGGATATAATGATAAAAGAATGCTTACCTTTCCAAAGTCTCTTACATCAAACAAATCGAATGCTTCAAAAAGCTCACTTTTCTTCATCCCAAATATTTCACAACATGCTGAAAGGAAGGTCCTTATGTTCTTCAAGCAAAGAAACTAGGGGAAAGAAAATAAAAATGCTAAGTATGAAGTGAATCAATCAGAAACGTGTATGCTCTCTTTGGTCACAAATATATTATAAAATGCATGAACTCAATTATTTTTAGTTTGGTTTGTTTTAAGTCAGCACTTCCACTATGCTATGAACTTCATAATTCAGTCAAATATTCCCTTCAGACTCAGAAGTGTTAACCAAATTCTGAATGGAGAATTTTCTTTTTACGTAAACAAAGAAATGGCAATATGCTACTAGATACAAGTTACTTTAAAAGCAGACTTATTTTTAATTTTAGACAGACAAGAAAATATAGAACGAAAGTAAGACTGCAGGGTTTCAAATATGAATACCTTAATAAAGCTATTCATACAAAGAAGTTATTCTACATACACATCAAGTATCTTCAGTTGTTAAGGTGAAAGTCTAGTTTGAATGTCTACTGATCACACATACAAATTTAGTACAGTAAAGACATTATGAATACACACTCTCCATGTGGACCACAAGAGGAGATGAAATTTGCAGTTGAAAGTACTCTACAATTTATTTATTGGAAATGTAATATCCTCAAACCACCTGGATTTCTGTACTGAACCAAGGGCTGTTTCCCCCTTTGCCTGTTTACAAGGGCATTAGCACCACAAAGCTGTCATTGCCAAGTCCTTCAGATCCTCTATGCAGTAGAGTACGAAGCAAAACACAGTATTTATAAGCAATGGCAGTTCAAATAACACAGCACTGTGCTGTGAATATGCATTTGGTAGGTACCTATAGAGCAGCTCACTATTACAGCGGAGATCCTGGAGCTCTCCACATTGTAGTGGATTGGTAACACGTGGATTGTTTACATTACGACTGATCATAGCATTGCTGCAAGTTGTGACTTCACATTGTTTACATAAAAACAGTATTTTTGGAATTAATACAGAACAAGTGTCACAACCATACACATCCGGAGTGCAAAGCAGTACCCAGACTGCTCAGTCATACGAAACGGGTCACTGCTTTGCCTTCAGCCTGAGACAACGAAACACCAACGCAACAGGGAGCCTGACTTCACCTCTGAGACAGAGCTAACCCACCAGGTACAGGAAAAGCAGGGCACCTGGTGGATCAGACCGATTCAGAAATTATACATGTAAAAGCACCGATCAACAGGAGAAACCCAAAGAGTGGACAGCTCCAGGGGCTGAGGACAAGGCGACAGCCAAGCTCCCCACAAAGCGCCACAGAAGCTATCACCACACAAGCTGGAGCTCACAGGAAGGCAAGCAGGATGAGCCCTGGTGAGACTGATGACATCCACACAGGGCCTAAAGGGCCACCAGAGCTGGGACCTCGGCCCGGGCTCCCCTCAGCGCCGTCCACAGGCCCACACCTGCTCCAGGCAGCTGGTGCCGGGCTGCGGCCATGGCTGCCCAGTCAGCACACTGCAGTCACACTGGCCTGAGTGACACCTGCCAAAATTTGAGGAAACGTGCCTAGATTGCTCAGTCAGTATCACCAGTGTCTCTGCTTTCACACGAATTACAGTTTCCAAGTCACAATTACACAGTTAGGAGATACAGCCTGCTAACAGATACAAGACATCGCACTCCTTCCACCCTAGCCCTGTCAGAAAGCGCCGGAGGATGAGTACAGAACAGCAATCCTTTTCTTTTTGTTATTATTATTGTTCTTACAAGCCAAAGGCTACGAGATTTCTCCATGCAGAGTACTGATTCAGCCTAAATACTGATTTACTTGCAGTGAAATTCTCACAGCTGCTAATTTCTCTCCTCACTGAAAACACTCAGCTGCCTTTTTAGCACCTAGAAATTTTTGAATTTAGGATCATTAGCAATGCCATTTCCCAACAAAAAGCTCACAGCTGTATTAAGTTGTTTACCTCTAAAGAAAACCTAAAGTTAAGGGAAAGACGGGAGCTGTCATGGGCCTGAAATCTGGCCTAGATTCACCACAGGTATTTCCAGGAGCTGCATTTGGCCTTTTATTGTAGCTAAGAAGTGCTCAACGCATCAGCAGGTACACACAAACAAAATGCTCTTCCCACCCTGCAAAACTTCTCCAAGTTTCCCTAACAGAGGCTTCTTATAACAGAAGACAGATGGGAAAGCAAATTACATGAAATAAAGTTTTCCTTTAAAAACAGTGGGCTAGGCAATGTTAAAGCACCTATGTTGCAAGTAAGAAATGAAATCCTTAGGTATGTTCTAACAGAAAAACCAAAGAAGATTCCAGTCCTCCTCCCACCCCCCCATTTTGTTTTGTATTCAATACTCACCAATTCATTAGGTGGCAAATTGCATTTATCATGTATCATATGTTAAACAGGCTTGACATAATTTTAATCTAATATTCAATAACCCCAAGACAACACAGCAGTTACATTGCATTTCTTGTAGGATCCAGAAACCACAGACTGCGCGTTTGTCAAATCTACCTGCACTTGGGATGGGACCACATCATCAATTACAGCGTGCCAAACGGTGCCTTCACCAGAACAGGCCTCCGGACAACACAGACCAACCTCTGCTAGTCCAAAGAAACCTCAGTGGGTTTAGCTGAGCATCTCATGATTCATGAGCCATCAATTAGCTCTTGCAAAACTGAAAATGAAAGGCTTATTTCTGAACTATTAAGCTAACCACAGCAGCTACCTGAATGCACCTCAGACTAGTAAAGCTATGTTCATATTATATGCACATATTTTTGAATAAAGCATATGAGAAAATAAAATATTTACAAATGTTATATAATGTTATATGCTACTTATATTTTCCAAAAGTCACTTAATTATACTGTTCAGAAAGCTTTCAGAAAATTTTCCAGAATGTTATATTGCAATCATCTACAGAAACAATTTTCTCAATGAAAACAAAGATTTTTATCACTGTGGTTATTGTATGAAGAAGTGCAAATTAGTAAAAGAAACCTCCAAATTAAAAAAAAAAAAGTGCACACACGTAAAACTGAGGAAGCTCTACAGAATACAACCCTTCACGCTGGCAATAAAAGGCAGCATCAGTCTGCAGTCTCTCACTTATATGTATAGTCCTCAGGATATTTGGATACCTACTACATTTTTGTGTTTCATTTTCAAACAAAAACATTATGCTTTGGTACACCACAGGGAGATCAAAGGCATGACGAGCAGTTCTCATACAGATGCAAGGAGAGCTAGACATCGCTCATCTCTGAAAGTCTCCTCCACAGGAAATGTTGTCTTTCAGTTCAAGAACTGGTGCCTCTTCAGTAGAAGGTAACTTAAAAACATACTTATAAAAAAAGTGGTTTTTTGTTTGTTTGTTTGTTTGTTTTAAAAAAGGGGTTCATTGCAAAGGGTTCATTGCTATGTTAGGACACCACAACCTAGGAATCTTAATATGTGGATTGCTAAACAAAATTATTGCAGTAGGATGGTTCAAGCCACAAGTCCCAAAACACGTACACCAGTGAAAAATAAAGCTTGTCTGTCTCTTCTTCAGGTGTAGCACAAGAGAAGAGTGCACACAGAGACGCACCATCAAAAATCACCATCCATAGGGATGGCCAGGACCCTGCAAACAGGTGGAAATGGGGGATAGCTCCAGCCAACCCCATCACCCCCTGCACAGAAATGGATGTTCATCTGGCAGCAAGGCTGGAGAAATATTGCCACGAGATATGTTTAATATGACAAGGGGGAAAAAATTCCTTTCCAAATGTGTGCAGATTATCAAGATATTTCTAAAGCACCCTGGGTGCGCCACCACACAGGTACTTACACTTCTACAAACGGGTGATGTTGTCATTGTCAGGGCTGCTGAGATGTTACCACTCCTTTGATAAGCCCTTGTGTTATTTAAGGCAACAGATCAGAGTTTTAGCGGCCTCTGGTCTGCTCTGCACTGCATTTAATTTTGCAAGAGGTATTAAGGTAATATGTATAGAACTGAAGAAACAAAGAACAAGTTTGCAAAAAAAATCTACCACCCAGAAAAAAAAAAGCAACAGATATGATTTATGTAATTGGTACTGTATTTGTAAGAACTTAAATTGGATAAGAGTGGGCAAACCAAATTATACTTAGTTCCACAGAAAAAGCATGCTGTTTGCTACTGTAACGCTTGCTACTCGACACAAAAAGCAGCATTTATTTCAGGCTTTCCAACACAGCGCATGGTTATGGGTGCTGACAGAAATGTATAGAAAGACTTTACAAAGGGAATTGAATAGAAATGACTTATTAGACACAAAAAGCACAGGCAGGACTATAGCTGCCCAGAGGGAAGACTGATTTCTCTAGCCAGTCCTCTAATGAAGTGAAACATGAAATGCAAAAGAAAAAAAATCAATTTCCTATTCCCTCTATTTCTATAGAGGTAGAGGTATTTCTCAGAAAATATGTTTTAGCAATGAAGTACTTCAATGGAAGTAAGATCTGTTGGTAGAGACCATATTCATACCCAGATGTACCTTTTGTACTAAAAGTATTCCTAAGGGAGTTCAGAGACCAATACAAAGAGCTCTGAAGATCAAATTCTGCCGTTAGACATTTATATGAAATTCCAACATAGCAACACCAGTCAGGCAAGTGAAAATCCAGGTCCAGAAACAACAAGTATTTAGAGCGGGCAGAATTCTAATCCACACTTACGACTTCTTTTTTTAATTGCTAAGAGTGAAAAACACAGAAATTCATCTTTATTTCTCCTTTTATTATAGGGCTTTTGCCATTAGCAAGGAAGCAAGCTTTCCTCATATTTGTACCTGTACCAACAGCCATTCATAGCATGCAGGACAAGCCAGGACCAAACACTAAGCACAGACCCAACAGGAGTCCGAGCACCTCAGACAGCCTGAAGAGGCGCTCGGCTACAAATGGCCAGGAATACAAAGCAGCCCACTGTTACTCTATGTCAGGGGGAAGGTGTTTTTTTTTCCTCTCCTTTTAAAAATAAGCTGGCAAACTAGATTCCACTGCTTCTTAAACAGGCACCATTACTCTTCCAGACATCCCACAGCTATCCCTCCATCACCACACTTTGCAGGCCTTGTGATGCCGCAGTCCCAGCTCTATGCAGGCTGCAGGAGGCTCCCCGTAACCGCCAGCACTGCGGACAGTCACTCAGCAGCAGCCCTGTAGGAGCTATGAAAGAAGTAAAAGCACAGGAAAAGAGGATTTTGGGGTAGCCAGTCGCCCTCTCAAACCACCTTACCACTCTTCCTTTGGGAAGAGCGGGGCCTGTCAATGAGAGAGGCTTCTGAACGCTTCCCCTCCAGCCCGTCAGCACTACGTGATGAACTGCATGGCTGCAGCTACTGGCCTGTGCCATTACAGCCACATCAGCCACGCAGCCCAAAAGGGCAACAGCTTGGGTAACAGCAACCATTAGTTACAAAAACAGCTGAGGAAAGGCCAGACATTCAAAGCAAGCATATAAAAGGGAAGTAATCAGGTGAGCAAATGTGGCCTCAGCTCCTGCACCTCAGAAGGAACAGTCTTTTCTTTTGGTTTTTGATTTGGTGCAATTCTAATGGTGCGTGCAAGAAAGCACATACAGGCTTGTGAAGATAGGAGACTTTTTTTTGTCAGTCCTTATTTATGGCCTTAGAGAAAGCAGAATTAAGCAAAAAGAGAAGGCAGCAGAAAAGCAGAGGAACAGACCAGACCCCTGCTGGAACACCTCCATGCCCTTCCCAGACCCCAGCGCTTAGCACAGAGCACAGGCTCCTCACCTTTCCTGCCCACTTTTGGGGATGCTGATGAGAAAAGATTAACTAGAAAGATCTCATTTTTATTTCCACCCTGTTGCAGAGAATATACACAGAAAGTAAAATTCTTTCAGCCGTATCCAATAAAGGAAGAAAATTGGGTACTTACAGCTAGATTTGATCTTTGATAGCAAAGGCTCTTTGCAAGCCAGGCTGGACAGTCTCCCAGCAGATGCCATCTGACAGACCCATCCCAAAAGCAGGGTTACCGAAACAGCTGCACGCTATACCTCTATTAAATGTCTTTTTTTTTTTTTTTTTTTAAACCATTGTCACCATCCGATGACTGGGTACTCAGACAAAGCAGTGGCCCGCTGTGATACTGGCAGAACTGCATGCTCAGGGTTAACAATTCATCACAGAAATCATTCCTGGCTCCTTCACGGATTTCAGCAGCCAAAGCAGATTAGATTAGTTCTGCTCTGCCAACAGGGGTAATTATCACTATATGCAGTAAAAATAGCTGTAAGGATTCTCAGTGAATGAAGTACGGACCCAATGATGAAGTCTTAATTCAGCATCTATTAATGTCTTCTCCTGAGCCAGCAAGAAGGAAAAGCAATATTAAAGTCACGAACAGAGGTTTAACATTTGTATTGTCTGTGTGCAACTTTTCTTGCACAGATCTTTTAGAGCTGAAGTCCTGCTGAGGCAGGTGATACACAGGGCCATAAGGAATGTGAAGACCATGTCAATGGGAGAGGATGAGTGCTCCTACTTTCAGTACGCTAATGAAAACTAAAAGGTCATCTCATGAGCTTCTTGGGTTTGAGTGCGACAAAACCACAAGTGAGTATTACTCTGACTCTTAGATAAAATATTAACTTGTAAATGACCTTTAAAAAAAAAAAAAAAGAAAGAAAAACAACAAACACAGGAAGAACACACAACTCACACCAAAGGAATTCAATTTTAAGTTCTGCATTTGGCCTCTTGATTTGCAAACCATCTCCATCGTTCAGATATTCGATATTTTTAAAGCTGTAAACAGGAGCAAACGAGCCAAGTGTTAAATACTCCTAACCTTCATCCTCCAGAAGGGACTGTTCAGAAATATTTTTATTTCTGTTACAAAGCAGACACGCTAATAAGGCTGCAGGAATCAGCACACTGAGTTCTGGAAGAGGCAGGCTCGTTAGCAGCATCTCAGCTGCTTACAGCCTGTGCGTTAGCTGCTCACACAGCCACTTAAGGCAGGAATCATTTTCTGGGTTGCAGAACATGCAGGACTGGTGCCACGACGTAACGGTGAAGAATTTTGCTTAGAGTTGTGCTTTGCAGAGAACAGCAGGCATTCCTTAATTCGGAGAGGATGCTTCAGTGTGAAATCCTACAGGCAGAGCAGCTAGGGAGATCTGTAGAGTTGCTCGTTACTGGATGCAGGCTTTCTTTGAAGGCCTACACAACACGCAGGATGCTGTATGAACTATAAAACATATTAAATTCCTTTGAACCACTGCTAACACAGTATGAATATTAATAGCATGTTCTTTATTTGCCCAGTTAATGTAGTAATTAAATATTCATGGCAAAGCTCTCCTTAAAATTCCTAACTGACTACTATTCAATTGTGTCTATTGCATTTTGGCTTGAGTATGGAGGATTTTTTTTTTTTTTAATGTACATTTGCTCTTCTCTGTGCTTCAAAGAAGGAAAATGGAAATTGAAACTTGAAAAAGCTGAGGAAGCACAAAGGATGCTGAGCTTTTGTTCGTACTGATATGGGGTGAAGGGAGGTCAGGAAAAAAAAAAAATCAGGACTTGTACTCCTGACTCTCTCCTCAGCTATGCTGGCACTACAGCACCGATTGAAAGCAAGGCCAAAGAAGCATTTAAATTATCTGTGCTTTTTAAATCAAGCTCTCCTACAAGCCATGAAATTGGCAACTTCTAGTAAACGGTCACGGAATCCCATTCAGCCAACAGTTTCCACGTCCCACCATGTACACTGGAACAGGCATCACCAGGCTGGGGGAAGAAAGAAGCCTTTTCTTTTGCCCGTTGCAAGGTGAGGAATATAACAGAGCTTGGGGAAAGCACACAGTCACTAAGCAGAGAGCAATTTGTTGAGCATAGAGCCCTACATACAGGAATTCCCCAAGTAATCAGTGTAATTAGCGAGAGGCAGGGGTGGGAGCTCAGGACAGCATCCTGTTGCAAAGAACAGTTTTGGGGGAGCCCTTTGCGCCCTGCTAGCAAGACTTAACAAGTCTATCCCGCAGTATCTTGTCAAAAAGAGCAGTAATTAGAATACTGTATTAAGTATGCAAAGCACACCAGTTAGCTAGGGGCTTTCTGTGCTCAGTTACCTTTCCAAGTGACTAGCCCTATCCGTCTAATGTCCTGAAGCTGCATCCCTAAGATGTCTTCCTCTAAGTATCTCGGTGTTATATGAACAAATCCAAAAGGCAGGAATACAAAGGAAACACGGAACTGTCCTGAGAAGAACAGGAATAGGAGAAAAACAGCAGCAAGGAAATGAAGAGAGTACCACAGGAAAAGGAACAGGAAAGGAAGAGCCACACTGAAAACAAAGGTTAAAAAAGAAATCAAAACAGACTGAAAAAAAAAAAAAAAAAGAGTGAAGTGGTTGGTTGTTCCCACTGTATAAGAGATTTGACTCTAATAATTAAACCACGGGAGAAAAAAATAAATAAAAGCCTAACATAAGGGAACAGCATGTTAACTTTTTGGTGTTAAAATGCTTCAGGCAAACCTATTTATAAAACTGCCATTGTCAGTGAGATAGCGGTCACTGTGCTGGGAATTTTATTTCAAACCGTGCCATGGAAAACACTTCTGGTGGAGGCAGAACTGCAAAGGGCGCTTACTTTCTGCTAAGATGCCTTTTTTTGGGTTCTAACATGAGGTTTCTGATCATTCACTTTTCAGCTTAGTTGAAGAAACATATGTCACCTACAGCCTACCTGATATGGGAAAACTGCAAAACAGATGGAACATCTCAAACAAATTGCCACCAATGTTTTCATGACTTAAAAAAAAAAATAAAAAAAAATATCCACACAACCCATGAAAAAGCTTACAGCTCAGTATGAAGTACAGATCTTCACACTGAGGGTAAAGAGAGCCCCCAACACATTTCATACTGCTGGCCTGGCACACTGAGATACTGTTTCCGTCGCATCTTCATATCTTTTATTCATGACTGTTTTGTTTTTACAAGTCTCTGGCATTAGTATAACAACACAAGAAGAGGTTTTTTGCCTCTATTTGTGGAAGGGAAATTAATTTGGGGTGTGAGAAGCCCTGAGAAGGTGTGGCAAAAGATTTTCATATAGAAGTCCCCACCCAGAATTCACAAAGAAGATCTACACTTAACTTCAGCTTCATTACAGAAAAATAATCCCTTTACCTATCTATGCCTTTCCACACTCCTAAGAATCATCCTCGTTCAACTCAACTCATCATCTGAATTGGGTCTACTTTTAGGGATTAAGTTGTGGCCCCCTGTCCTGGACATGCCTACAAGGCCAGACCTGGGTCTCAGCCACCAAAATTCCTTTGGAAAGGCTCAAGGTATAGGTGTTTTTTTTTTGTTTGTTTGTTTTTTTTAAGTAATTTTTAAAATTAGCATGTACTTGCTTGTGCTCTCTTAAGTACTGTTTCCAAACTTTATACATGACAGATTCAACATTTATTTTGAAAGGTCTCAAACTGTCAATACTGAATCGGTCACGGAAATTTGACCCAACTGAACAACCTTCCCTAAATTAGAGCGCATCTATTTGAGGTGAACCTAATCCAAAGAACTCCTACCCTCTTCCATTTCTTACTGGCGGATCCCATAAGCTCATATTCTATGATTTTCAATACAGAACAACATTCTCACTGTCAATCATGTTAAGGCATGAGATTTGTGAAATACGGTGTTTTCTTGAATTGCCTGAGTACGCTTTTCCAAGCTCTTGTGGAAACGGGATCAACTCCTAGCCAGACCTTAAAGGTGTAGTACAGCTCTCTACAAATGCCCCAAAACGAGCATGGCTGTCCTCTATTTTAGGAATCCACTGCTCTATTTTTGCTAGTGTGGCATTTCAGGTCTGCAGTCTATTACTGCTCTCTGTAGCAAGGACAGGCTTTTCTGACATACTCAGGGAGCACTTCACGGACTGCCAGCCCCGTAAGTGGAACAGCTACGTCCAGAAGCCCAAACCACAAACCCATGGGAATAGGCATCTCTGAAAAACAAATTCCAGCAGTGAACTTCCAGGATTGGAGGTGAAAACTCTGTGTTCACTGAGTAAACTGACTGCATTTGTACACCTGTGTGATGTTCTCTGGAGCTTTAACATATTGACCATTGTACTTAGCAGGCTGAGTGGTTCTGATCCTTCTGCAATCTCTATTACCTCGTGCATTGCAGTTGAGCATTTCCCAGTAGCAATGCGTTATCTATTAAAAGCAAATCCAGTCTGCTTTCCTATTCCCAGATTCACACACGCTTTTCAAGTAGAGCAATGGGTACCAGATGCATCCAATCTTCCCACTCTCTAGTGAGATGAGAAGACTGCAGAAAGGAGGCCTTCATTCATCAAACGCTCCAGCTGTGGTTCTGCCCCCAGCAGGGACACTGAGCATCACTGTGCCGTACCAGTGCCTCAACACCCAGCCTTGAACCAAGACGGGAACCAAGCTCAAGCCTGCGTTTACTTGCAGCCTGCCCTGCCATTTCCCCAGCAAGTGGAGGTGCAGGACTGTCCGTCCCCTCTCGTTAGGGGTTGCCACATCCCAACAGCTCAAGCAAATGCAGAACTTGCTGCCAGGGTCAGCGTACACCTGAGGAGGCTGAATTGATCGCACCAGGAAAGCGGGAAGCCTGAGGCAGTAAGACTCTACATCGAACGTCTTGAGATATCACAGACAGGTAAAGTGGTTTTAAAAGCAGAAATACTGCACACCAATTCCTCTTCTTCATCAACACGACTGCAGCACACCCTGCGCGCAGCCCATGTGGTTAACCAGCACACTCTGCCTCCCAGAACACGTTCTCAGGCAGGCCTTGTCACCCCAGGGCCTTCATGGCCTGCACTAACTACAGAAACGCAGATATTTAAGTAAATTACATATTTATTTCAACCTACGCTGAGGAAAAATGTATAATACCATCTATTCCATAAATAATTACAGCGATCTAAAACTCTGATACTTTATCTTAAAACACCACAGAAAGTCTTCGAGAGGACAGAAGGCATTTGGGCGATTTCTGACTTATTCGATCTGATCATTTATAGTACTGCATTACCTCCGACAAGCATTAAGAGACACTTGCAGTGTTAATGACAGAGCTTTTCCGAAATACTTAAAAGCCATTACATAGACCACACAACCCGAAGTCTAAAAAGGAAAGATCCAGCAGACCACACATTCTACCTCCGTTTGCTGAAGAAGCATCTCCCAGTGCTTGTTTTGAACTTGCTACCTACTGCTTCCACCGGATCCCCCCTTCCATACTGGAAGGGACAACAAACAGTTTTCTCTTTCCTCCCTCAGACATCCATCATGATCTCCTCTTACCTTGATACTTCTCAAAGCTGAAGAAAAACCTTCCTTCTCTATTGAGCTGTTCCTCACCAGAAAGCATTTCATACCTTCAAAACCCCTGCTGCCCTTCTCCACCCCGCTCCCGTGGAGTTATGCCCTTGTTAAAGCAGGAGGCCACAACTGCACAACACAGGCACGCTGCGGGTTAAGCAGGAGACTGCAGTGGCATAATGGGCCATGATGCATAATAGCATAATGAATGTTTTGGGCACAAAACAAGCTGCTACAAATGCATTTTGCAAAAACCCTGGGGTGCTACATCCTCCACAGATGTCTACCAAAACAGATTATTGCTCTGAAGAATCAGGTCCAGATGATCACAAGATACCAAGCGAGACAAAACAGTGGTTTGGTCCACAGCTGCAGTTCTTGTGATATTGACATAAACAGGACACAAACACATTCATAGTTCTCTGCTTCCAGAAAACGAGAGAAGTCAATTAAAATATGACGTTAACAGTGTAGAAACTAATGCATTTATACCCGTGTTCTTCATGTGGAGTCACTCTCAAATCCAGCCAGTGTTACGTAAACTGTGCTCTGCTTCTTCAGTGACACGCGAACCTCTTAATTCAGGAATTCCAAGTGAAATATAATTTTTATATATGTATATATATATATATATATATATACACATACATATATATATATATATATAAAGTAGTTATCATGCGAGAACTGATAAAGTTTAGATCAAATTCTACCATTGGCAACATTCAATCACAAAATCAGCTTAAAATATGCTGACCCCTTACGAACCAGCAGCAGGTTTCCTTCCTTCAGTATGCTGGTAAGCAGCGAGAGGTAAACCTGGCATAAGATGCTTCAGCCAAGTCCTGGCAGAGGTCTCTGCTGTCCAACAGGCTGCCTCCGCTTAACTTACCCCAGCTGCCTGCCAAAGTGAAAGGCATCACTGAAGCAGCCCAAACTTGTGTGGGAGATGTATCGATCACGTAAACACCTACTTCACTACGATGAATTAGCAACTGTGATAATCTCAGCAGCAGCAAACGGGTGAATGGTCATGGAAATTCAACCGTCACTTCCGTATGCGGCCCATCTGATCTCAGGGCTGAACCACGCTGGCAGCAGCCTTTGAAACCCACTGATGAACAGCCCACGGCTTCTTCAAAGGATGGCAGTCCAGCATCTCTAAGTAAAACAGCCACAAGCGTGGAGTCACGACGAAGGATATTTATGAAAACAAAAAATTTGAAATCAAAATTCGAGGGCGCAAAATGGTGTCAGATCACCTAAAACAATGAAAGGGTACACAGGGCAAATATAGCAAAATCCCTGCAGCAGAGTACACTCTAGGGTTACCTGCGCTGTCACCCCGAGCCCTTTGCTACACCACAGCAGGAGTTTAAGTGGAGCACATCAGTGGCAGCGAGCAGCCTGCTTTACCTGCCCCTGCTCCATGCCAAATGTGACCGTAATAGTAACTCCTTGTAGGCCCAGGCAGCCTGCAGTGACAGCCTTCACTCCTGCCACACAGCCATCTCAGGAGAACTACAGAGTACTCCACCCAAACCCTAATCCCAGTTATAGATGTACAGCACACTTTGAGTTCTGCCGCAGTACTTGCAGGGTCACGGGATGGTGAACTGTGCTAAGGATCACCCCAAAGCAATTTGCAGAACCCATCCCAGCCTCCAAGCTACTGACTTCCCGCTGAATGGCTCCCGGTCGCTGCAGGTGTCCTGGTGACCTCCCAAAAAGCAAGTTCCTGAGACATCCTCAGGAACACCTGCAGTAGGTATTCTCCATCCCCGAATGAAGGCCTGCATAAACGCTTGCCATTAGTTTCCTGCCTATATTTTTCTCCCTCCAATTTACAAAGAATACACAGATGGGTGCTGGAAGCCTTCTCGCTCAGAGGGGAGCTGAGAAGTGCTACTGTAGGAAATCGCTTTGCAGCGTGCTGCTGCTCTGAGGAACCTGGCGAAGGGGCTGAACCCTGCCTACTGCACTCAGTTAATTAAGCCTATTAAAATCATAAGGCACTTATATGGATAGAACAAATCCACTTACTATTTTAGCAGCAACATATGCTTGGAGGATACAGAAATCAACTTTTTTTTTTTTTTAACCAGAAGCATCCCCATCATCCTGAACTTAATAACATCAATAAAATTAAGTTTAAAAAGCACACTAAAATCAGAGCAGACACTGCATATTTGCACAGAACCACACAAAAACCAACAATCACTCTTGTCATGGCTAAAAAAATGTTTGCATGAGTCGTAATCTGTAACTAGTTTTGGCACTGATGCATACAAAAAGGAAAACACAGCAACATATTGTAGAGTCAGTGAAAGCATTTGCCTGCCTGCAAGCTGTAGGCAGTTTTGTGTGTTTTTTTCTTTAGCTATTACACAAAAGAACACATTCAAATCCAATACAAGCAGCTGCTGTAACATACTTTCAGACCTCTGAACAGCACCACTTCACTAAATGCCTACCAGAACATCACTTAAACACAAGTGATTCCTTCGGATGTTTGCTTTTTATCTAACACTAAAAACAAGCATTGGAGCCAAGCTATAACAATGTCCAGAAAGCCTAAGCTTGCAACTGATTGTTTGGTGTTGTTCTATTCTACAGACTAGTCAGCAAAATAGAAGAAAAAGTAAATAAAATACAGCACGGTCCTGGACCAGCTCCTGTCCTCTGAAAGGCACGATAGGTTGGTGAGCCAACCAAGCAGGTGGAGATTAGAAAGAATGCCAAAATCAATGCATTGGTAGTTTGGAACTGGGAATTTATAACAAGGACAGATTTTCCTCTGCCTCTGTATGGAGATAGTTCTCAGCACAGGGGAGAGAGTAAGAGTTATTTTCAGACCTGTGGACATGATAAAACTGCAAGGCCAATTCTCCCCTCTGAAGCCAGATAAGCAGGGCAGCAGCGAGGAGTCCTTGTAGCAACAAACCTGTCTGTTCGGTGAAGAAAACAGTGTGAACAAGGAGACAGAAAAGTGATTTAGTAACATCGTTTCGAATGAATCAGGAGTGAGGCTATGTGAAACACGGGCAGTGAAGAGGCGAGACAATTAGAACAGACCCTTGCAGCTAGTTCTGTGGCTGTATCATAGTTTTTATTGAAATCCCAATTGTGGTGTGTGTGTTTTTTCAGAAACTAGCCTTTCTCCATTTGTAACAGTTACGTGCTACTCCTGAACATCTGTTTAAGAAAGAGCACATCAGCTCTCTTTTTATTATTTTTTTTAAGAAGGCAAAAATAGGGTAGGGACCTGAAGTATATAGCTTAGTTATTGAACATTTATACCACTCATTCATTTCTAAGTGAAGCCATAGGGGCAGCCACGTGGGTATTTTCTACACCAAGGACTGGAAACTCACAAGGCTGTGACTCAGTGCTGTGCCACACACAACTGACCGTGCTGACTGATCTCCGAACGTGACTCACGGGTCTACCAGAACCCAGCTCGAGATGCACACCCCAGGCTTAGCGGCTCCGTCACAAGCCGCAGCATCTCAGTACGTCTCCGCGACAAGCTCTCCCGCAGGCTCTAAAAACCTTTGCAGCTCAAGGAAACAAGTTCACCTCACATGCTGAACCCCAGTCAAGTTACACGCTGCCAGCAATGAGCTAACTGAATTTACTCTAAGTCCATTCTCTGTAATTCACCAGGAAAGTTATTCTAAGGATAACAGGGGGCTTACAAAGTGTCCATGCAGTTCTTATCCACCCATCCATTTTCAGCAGCATTACCACAGCTAGGACATGCAACTTCTCACACTTTTTTTTTTTTTTTTAAACCAAAAACACAAGTTAAAACAACAATTGGATTGTAGGGGTAATATTTATGAGCCTATGTAAGCAATAATACAGTAAATGTAACACTAGATGATTGCACTTCTTTTTTGTGAATCACAAGACCTATGTAGCAGGAAATAGTTTTAAACCTATTAAAGACTTGGAGAAACATTCAAAGCACGTTTATAGGGAGATCAATTAGCATGACTGCTACTTGAGAGCAGAGCTATGAAAGTGAGTAGTTGAGGGCAATCCAAGCTCTAGAGTAGAGAGCAAGTCTTACATCTTCTGATTCAAATGATGTTCCCTGTTAACACCTGTATGCCTTGCCACTGCGGCCGATTTCTGATTTCTTTTTGACTCTTGCAGAGAACCAGTAAACAAATGCATCGTCCTACCTCCAGTTCTGTTTCACCAAGTCAGGTTACTGCCCAGTCTGCCTGCTGGGCAGACCTACCATGTATCTGGTAATGATGCACCTCTACAGCGCATCTGCAGTCACTCGAGTTCTTCAGTTTACTTCTGCCTACGAACATAAGCAACCTTGAAATCCACGTTATTTCACAAAAGGCTCAGGCACAGGCCGAGGTGCAGCGTTACTTCCCAAAGCACAGAAACACCTTCATGAATTCATAGCCCACTCCTAACACGTCTGTAGACAGGAAAAAGGGTATTCGACAGAAAACCCGAGAAAACCCCACAGAAGCAGCATCAGGAATTCAGTGGAACAGGTCAAAGTGTAGATGACACGCGCGATAGCATCCCCCCAAGACAAGGCAATTAGCATCATCGCTGCCTTTATGCACAGGCGGAAACTTATGAGACTAAACACATCGGTAAGTGACTACAGAGACACGATAATGGCTGGGAACTAACAGGATTAAATTAAAGAGTACTTCAATTTTTAAAGGAACTTCCCCAGTTAAAAATCACTACTACAAAAGCTTCGAACCTGAAGAAACAAACGGAGGTCAGAATATAGCTTCTAAGTGATCTCCAATGAAGTTATTTTTAACTTTCCATCTAACCTGATTTCTCCGTTTACTGATTTACAGTTACCATTAGTCATCGAGGTAATCCCTCAGGGACACCACCCTGTTGGAAATCCTTTGACAGCTCAGAAAGTCCTCAGCCAGAGGGAGGCCAATTAAAGTTCTCAAACTATTTTCTATTGTTTATTTTTCCAAGTAGTGCTCCCAGCTCCAACCTGGGAAGCAGAACTAAAATTGTCACCTCTACCAGCACCTGAAGAGTGAGTAGAGCTTACTGGGAAAGGAAAAGAAACCCTGGAGATGGATGCCCAACACGAGAGCTGCACGATAAGCATGCCGGCCAGCAGGACTGGCAATTTCTGCCTTGCAAGCAACACAGAAAATCAATCTGAAAAAAGAAAAGTGGTTAAAAATAACCATCGTTCCCAGCCCCAACTGCTCCCTCAGGACACAAACCCAGAAAAAAAAAAAGACCCAAGCACTGCCGCAGTGGCACAAACCTCCCGAGCGTGGTGGGACGGCAGGAGCCACGTGGTGCTGCCTTCAGAAGGAGCAGCTCCCAGCAGCAGTGCCCGATTCACCTTGCAGACTCCCAGCCCCAGCTTCCATCCTCATCACCCCCCACTGGAGCGCTCTGCCCCATCGTCCAGAGCAAGTGGGAAGAACAAAGCAATTTTGGGGATGCACTGATGTGGTGGAGCCTCTGGCTGCAACGGGAAGGAAGCAGCAATGTTGAAAATAGCTCTCCTTTTACCAGTTATCACCATTTATGAAAACTAATTGCTGAAAAGTCGTTGCAAACAGCCTAACATGGGACTTCTGTTCAAGTGTGGCCTGGTGTTGGTGTGTTGGACACCCCGCCTGTGCTCACAGAGGAGCTCGGCTCCGCCACGAGCCCTCCCAGCCGGCAGCCACGCGGGAAGCGGCATCCGGAGGGGACGCAGGAAACAGGTTTTGGAGGATCTGCGAGGAGATGAGGCCAGCAGGACAACAGGGCAGGGAAACCAGCTGAAAGGAAGAAAAAGCATCAGGAAAGAAGCTAAAGAGGAAACAGATGCACCGGAGAGACGAGAAAACACCCAGGCGGGTGGGGGCAAGGCAAATGAAGGAGGTGAAGGCACCAGCCCAGCACAAGGGCGGAGGGAGCAGAACAGGCTGCAGGACTGAGATGACTCAAAGCGAGGGAGAAGCAGAGACAAGAGGAAAGGAAAAATCCCCCCCCTAAAGCAACCAGACCTGTCGGAGCAATGCCTCTTAGTAATCACAGAGCAGCCAGGGCACCCGGTTCCAATAAGTGAGATCAAGCCGCCTGAGTCAACGGAGAAAAACGTGAAAAGCAAGGCAAATTGAGGAGAGGTTATCACTAGCAGAGCTGACAGGGAAATGAAATATCCTACAGTAATCCCAACACTTCAAAATCTGCTGCTATTTCAGATCAAGATGAAAGGCATGTTCAAGTGCAAACTTCAACGTGACTTCACTGAAACACTGAATTTTAAGGTCAAACTCTAATGATACTCAGCGTGAAACAGGAAAAACTGAGTACTGCATTTCTTTTCCAAATAGCTTAGAGAACATCTCTCAGGGATGACATTCCTGCAAAACCTTCTGAGGTTTAATTTTCTTGCAGAACTGCTCCACTACGGGTTTCACAGACAACATGAAACGAAACCACGACTCCTCGCTAGAATTAAGATGATGCATCACCCAGGAGCTGGATTTCCAAACAAAAATTTTTGGGAACAATTCCCCAGGCCTGAACTCCCACAGCACAGAAATGGCAACCGAGGTCTGAGATGGAAAGACCAAGACCTTAACTACCGGCAGCCACCATCAGTGGGTGTGCAAGAAAAACCCTACCACACACCAGCTGTGCCCTAAAGGGGAACATTTCACCCTTCGGTCACCGCTAACCCCAGGCCACACGATTTCATGGCCATCATTACGCTGCTGATAGAAAAAGGCCCTACTCCTCCCAGCCCATGCCTATCAAGGGGTGCTAAGGGAGAACAGTACAAAACGCACTCCTCGTTTCAGTTGTGTGATGGTTTGTTTGTTTTGTTTTTAGCAGCTATTTTCTTATATTTCTCTCATTCGGAGAAGGCAAACAACTTACCATTTCTTTAAAAAAATCCAGGAATCCTATGCCATTGTAATTGGGAATCCCACACAGAACTGCAAGAGCGCTTTTTTTATTCCTTAATAAATATTTCTAACACTAGGCAGCAAGTCATGTTCCATTTACTATTGCTAAAGCTTTGTGCCCTTGAAACAACATGATGCACTATGGGGCTTATGAGCTACAGAAGCCTAAATTCTCAGAGAAGCAGCCATAGATCATATAAATTAACCAGATTTCCCAGGGGTCTGCGAAGCTGCTCAATTACGGCTCGGCAGGGCCGGATCCGAGGCTTTCTCCAGGCTGCTGCTCTGGGTGATGCCTGGCACAGGAGCACGGCTCGGCTGCTCCTGCCTCTGCCCGTGCCCTCTCCCCTTACGTCTGCTCAGGTCCTCATTGAAGGCTTTCATCTCTGCCAATCAACTTAGGAGGCTCTTCTGCAGGAAGGGGAACCTACAGGACTGATACAAGCGCAGAGGCATTACAGCAGGATTACTGGAGCCGCTTCTGTAATGCTTTGGTGAATCCTGCAGCCTGTAGGTGCCAGCACGCCGTAAGGCAGAGCCCTTCTCACCAGCAGTACCACCCAAAGACGCTGCAGGGAAGAAGTGTGGAGTCAAACCTCAGCTTTCACAAAGGCTGCCACCTGCTCAGAGTACTTCATGGTGAAGTCTTGTGGCCTCGGCACAGCCCACAGGAAACACGCCACCGTAGGCAGTGCCGCCGGGCACAGCAGCAACGCGACTGAGCACAGGCCCTGAATAACGTGCTCATGGCTGCCTGCAGCAACTGACATCAGTTCACATCTTTCTGGTGGACACAAAGCACAGCAGGTCATAAAGGGGACCAGACAGTGCTCAAAAATGGCTCAGGTGAGCCCCATTCAGGGCTCCCAGCTTCCGTAACATCTCCTGACATCTACACAGCTGTCAGCCCACCTGATATCTGAACGTAGCCTCTACTTCTTAAAATGCCCTAGGAACACCATGGAACAGCCAGCCCTGTGAGGACATCCATCCCCAGCAAGCTCCCTGGGCAAGGCCCAGCACTGTAACTTCATGCCAAGCTTCCCTAAACCTGGGAGTGACCCACAACAAGCAAGACAAGAGGAGAAATAGGTGGGAAATCAAAGCTCAACAGGATTGTTCAAAAAAAACTTTTTTAAATAAGCAATTGCCAGTTCAGAAGTACACTATGCAACCTGAAATACCACCTCACTCTGTCCAGAGGGTAAACCACTAAAAGAAAGTGAAACTTAAATGTTCCCTCACTCAACTGGGTGCAATTTAGCAAAACCAACACTGCTCTCCAAAATGCAGAACTTAAGCCTCAAAGAAGCACCAAGCGGTTTTCAAAATAGCTGCCTAAATACAAATCAGGTTCTCAAAGGCTGCAGGAAATTCTTCTTCAGCCAAGCAGACAGCAACTGACCGGGTGCCCAAAGGCAGCAGCGTGCAGGGGCACTTCCCAGCCTGTCTGCTGGCCCGAGAGCTGAAGGAGCTGCAGGCAGCAGCTTCAATGTTCCCACTGGTGTTCTCTGCTTCCCCCTTGTTCTCCCAGATGAAGGCATTCAAAGCTTGAGCTAATTCCTACAGATCTGAGTAGGATGCTCAGCGCTCACCCCGAGTTACAGCTCACAGTAGGGCTACGTCACCACTGCACCTCCACCCAGAGAGGCCTGAAGTCTGCCAGGCACATCCGTGCAGCAGCGCTGTGCTCCTCTACCTGCTTGAACCACCCCACACCACAGTCAGAGGCACTCACACCCTGAGGAATTCAGGGGGAAAAGCAACACGGCCATCCTTCACTGATACAAGGCACCACCGCCACGGGAAGCAGTAGCTGGGGGGATTCACTGCCAATCCCTGGAGTATTTAAGTGTAATTTACTTCTAGACTAAGCAAACAGAAGAAACTGACAGCGTCCTCACAGCCTGTGCGTTATTACTGTATTAATTTAGAGCGTGGGCAGTGTTTTAGCACCAGGTTTCCTACCTGACAGCGAAGCCAGGCTGCTCCAACAGCCAAAGGTTGCCAGGGCCAAGCTCTAACGACTGCTGTAGCTGGCTGTAAGGCTGCTTCTCGCCTCGAAGTGATGTGAATGTGAAAGCCACCAGTGGCACACGGTGCCCTACACACAGATTACTCCATGCATGGCCTTGCAGAACTGAAATGGATGAATAAATGTGATCGTATCAAGGATTAAATGGCACATCTAAGGATTTTGGCAATACAAGTCAACTTATCCTGTTAAGCTTCATCAGTTAAAAACACGCCTTAAAAACACTTCATTTTGGTTGTGGAGCTGGGTTTTTGTTTTGTTTTTCAGATAACACCTTATTATAGCACCTACCTCAAATACGCATTTTGTTTGTTTCTGCAAGACACCAAACCATGTTCCCTCTATCACCTGAAATATCTTTCAAGTGATCTTTAGAGAAGATAAAAGTAGCAGAAAAATAGGTAATGGCAGACTAACCAAATCCCTACTAACCAAATATAAAACAAAATTCTGATTAGAAGTAGCAGTAACTTCCAGGTCTGAAATCCCTGTGTCATAAAACAAGGCAGCTGAATGTCACTTTCCCAATTCCATTAGTTCATACTTGCAGGTCTGCAAGCGTTTTAAATGAGTGGCTCTCATACAAATTGTGATGATAGTGCTCTATTACACAATTTGTGACTAAGGCTTCATGTTCTAAAAACACAGAGAATCAAATATCCTGTTAATAATCCTTCTGTGTTTCATGTCACCAACACATTCACTGCTGTCATTTAATACAGGATGAAAGAAAGGGTCATTCCCTTCCATTTGCCTGCAGTGCATGTTCTCACCTGATACTGAACCGGAGTCGGCAGCATTCACTGAGCTTTGAGGGAACATCTTTCTCAGAAACATAAAAATTCAGAACATTACGATAAAGATAACAGTTTAGATTACACTTCATATATTGCAAGCCGTTACAAACAGCTGGTATTTTACAATGCCTGAAGTCTTAAACTTGTCAAAGACAAGTAAGAGGAAAGGAAAGGTAGCTCCAGAGGACGCTGAGTAAACTGGAAAGCACAAAAAAATACTAGACATTTTGCCAAAGTATACATCAATTCATACTTTTCCTTGTGAAACAATTTCTGAAGTGCTGAAATAACACAGTATAGGGTAATGGGAAACACTATTGTGGAATATCATGGAATAATATGGAAGTACTACGATGCTGCTTTGGAGCAATAGGAAGGGAAATTTAAGAAAAAAAATCAAAGGTTTTTGGTGCAGGGGGGAAGTGTTGGTTGTGTTTTGTTTAAAGAACTACAAACTTAGCATTGGGAGGAGCCAGTTCAAAAACTGACCCCTTGCGGAGTATCAGGCAATAAATACACTTCAAGGTAAGCCTGCCAGTGACCGAACAAACCAGCACATCTTCCTCTGCACTCAGAGGTCCCCACGCAACGCAGGGCACGAGCCAGGACCTCCCTGCCTGCGTGCGGCCACGAGCCCCCTGTCCCTGCACACAGGAGCTGTATTTAACGAGGCAGAAAACTTAAATCCTATCTTCAGTCCTCTCTCAACATCCCAACACGTCCCACAGGCTGATGCCCCTTCAGATCCACCTCCCAGCTTTTCCTGACCCTTCTCTCCAGTGCATACTAGTTTCTTCTGATTTTTTTCCCCCTACTTCTTACAGGCCCCTTCCCTCTCCTCTTTCTGTCTCTGACACATCCCTTCCCACTGCCACAGGCACCCCACCTTTGTCGCACAAGGGAATAACCTGGCTTCTCCCCGACAGAGCAGCACCCCACAGACACTGAGTCGTTACCTGCTGATAACCAACACCCTGGCATCTCCAAGGAACCAGTACTAACATCGTTCCTGTGAACGCACTGCACAGCTCCCAGCCCACCACAGCTTTGTGCAGGAGGTGACATTTCAGGCAACTCTTGGCGAGATGCATATTCTGCATGTAATACCTCTTCGATAAATATAGCATGCGAAATAAGCTTTACAACACAAATATAGCACAACTGCAGTCTTCCCTTCCCCCCGCAACCAAAACTAATCAACCTGAACCAAGAAATACTGTGGCAGTTCTCCAATGTTATTTTCTCCATCTCAAGGTAAGCAGAACCACCTACAAAACTGGGTCACTCGCTTGCTGTCAGTCGCTTTTCTTAGCACGAAGCAGAGGTTGTGTTAAGGTTTTGCTTTGAGGAGGTATTTGTTTAAAATAGCTTATTTCCCAAGTCCAACCTGCAGAAGACACACGTGTGTATCATGTGTGTAACATACATCCCCCACGGATAACAGCTCTCCTTCAGATGAATCACTGACATAAGGTCAACTGTTAGAGGCATTACGTGGGCTGAGGTACCAGCAAGGAAGCGAACAGATTGAAAAGGTTGAAAAGTTCAAAAAATGAAACCAATTGCACTGAACATTCAGCTTTAAATAGCTCCAAGGTGTTTATTTTGTTTTACTCACACTCTTATTACGCCTATAAAAACGGAACCAGCTCAAGCCCAAGAGGTTTGGCAGTTTCAGAACAACTCCCAAACCGGTGGCACAGAGTCAAGAGATGCTTCCAGTTTGCTCCTCCGCACGTGGTAAGCGACGTTTGATACCCGACACTTGACATGCTCTCCTATGCCAACATTTGGAATAAAAAGCAAGTGGCTTTTTCTCGATGCTCAGATGCCACCCAAAAACATCACACGGATACAACGATCGCGAACTTCCCTGCGCCACACGGTCACACCAAATAACTCCCTAAAATTAGAAGACATTTGAACTTGTAATACAAACCGAGGGATGTTCTGTTTATTTTTATTAGAATAATAGGAAATAGTTATTTTTAATATTTAACCTATGTCAACATCTCCTTTAGCGAACTCCCTTGCCAGTATTGCACTAAGTGCAGTTTTCCTGTTGAGCAATCTCTCATAAGCTAACTAAATGCCTTGCAAAAACCATTTCAAAACGAGTTTACAAAGTATTAAAGATAGTAGATAAGCATTGAACAGATGACATCTTCTGCAAATCCACTGTAATCCGCTGATTTAGGTTTTAAATTTCTGTTGATAAATTATTCAAGTTCTTGTATGATCAAGATGAAACATTAGGATTAGTGCTCTCTGTTATGGATCACTTCTATTTTTGCTGTTTTCCCCAGCCCACGTTACCCACGAAGAGGCATCTGGGCACAGTGACCGGCGGCAGTGAACAGCTCTATCCTCGTCTCACCACCACCCAGCACTCGTGCGGGGCTTCGACACGCAGCAGCTCACATCTCAGCAACCTGTTTCAACCCTCTTCACATGGTAAAGAGCATGCCTGCAGTAAGACGGCTTTCACAATGCCACTACCAGCTCTCAGGTCTCAGTCAGACTCCCCTGTAACTGGTTTCCAAGCCCAGGAGACACTCTGTGATCTGTCTTCAGAATTCCCTTCGCTGACTGTGCGCACACTGGGTGGAAATGACAACTCGTGGCGCTACAGCCCTTCAGAGGTCAGGCAGTGAAGTGCTCTGCAGCCCTGACACAAGAGCTCTTGCCAGAGGCCACACACTGCTGTTCTTCGCAGTCGTGGTGAAAAACCTGGACAAGAAAGTCCCTGAAGGCAGCAGCTCCCATTCCCACACACAGCCCACGTGGCATTTTTCACACACGACCTCGCACTGTGCCACGGCAGCGTCTCAGGCAGAAGGCAGTGCTCAGCTGGAGACCCAGCGCTGGGAGATTCATGAGCACAGCAACAACCCTGCTGTCCTTCACGAAGGCAAGGGTCAGGCTTTCGCATCTGGGGCTTGCTTTCTGCACAACTGACTCCATCAGCTTTGTTCTTCAGAGGACAACTTGCAGGAACCGAACGTACTGTCACAAGCACAGAAACGCAGGCAGCAACAGCCAACATCCAAATAGCACACGAATCCCTTGTTTTGCCATCTAGAAGCACAGACACTCCTGTCACCCAGGCATCATCTCCAGGCAGGCAGAGGGGCTGAATCCACGGCTTTCAGGTGCATCCAACAGCCCACCCCTGAGGACAGCTGTGACAAAGTGCATGGCTGGTGGTGGCACCAAGACATGCAGTTCCTGTGTTGGCCAGCCCGTAAAGCAGACCGTACCCACTGCCTTTAGGTCAGGCATGAGTCTGTGCAGCAATACTGGGCACCACGAGTCTGTTTCTGCCCCTGCCCCGAGCACTGACAGCAGCTGAGCAGGGCTCCTGGTCCAGCGCACGAGGCCCCCCTGGCGAGAAGCAGCCTCTGCAGAAGTGACAGCAAGCACAACCCCTCCACACTCCTGGTGTAGCTTTTAATGCGTTACCAGGATGTACAGGGCAGCACGGATGAGCATTACAGACATCTGATCTGCCACATTCACTCCGGAACAAAATAAACGTGTAACGAAATGGAGGAGACTCGGCTCTCCCGGCAGAGCTGGCGCCTGCTCCCCGGCCTGCCCGGGGCAGCACCGCGCCGTCCTGTCCTTCAGTGCTGGCGGCCTCAGAACCAGCCCCCGAGCCACCAAAACTTGGTTCACAGGGACAGGCCTGATAACCAGCAGCAGCAGCACAAGCTGAGGCACACATCAGGCAGCCCACCTGCCACCAGACCCATTCGTGGAGCTCTCATCCACCTCTCATTCTCTGGGTTTATTGCCCAAGGACTGCTGCAAGAACCCCCTGACCGTTCGAAGGCTGCGCAGCACAAACAGCGTCGGATCATGACAGAGGGGAGCCACAGCTCAATTTTAGAAGACAGCAAGGAAGGGCCACGCGAGGCTCAAACAGCTCAGCTAGGCAGCACAGACACAGCAGCACATTGGAGCAGGCTACCCAAACAGGGGCTGGGACCACCGGCATCCCAATGCCACGTCTGCCCTGGCACCCCATGCCCATAAATCACTGCCTCACAAGCAGTGGAGCATCACCTAGTGTTTCTACGTGCCCCTGAGACCCTACAATACACCATACACGTCAGTCTATTGGCAGGTGTTATTCTGACAAAAGTCACTAAGGCTCAGCTCTGCGCACCCCAACTAGCTCAAGACTAATCATCTGAAAGCCTCTGAGAGTCAGAGTAAGTTATTGCTAAGCTGCCTTCACAGTCTCAGCAGCAAACTAGAAGCAGCCTGCCGAATTTCGCCTTACTGCATTTTTAATGACAATATCTGAAATCCTCACAGAACGATCCTTTCCAGCAAGAAGTACCTCCTCCAAGAGACTTCCATTAAACCCCCCAGAACCTCACAAAGACCAACAAACCTCAATCTCACAGAAGATGAAGGTAACAGGAGGGTAGGTTTAGCCACTACAGGTTTCGACCCAGCAACAGCTCCCTGTTTGCAAGGGTGGAAGCAGCACAGGGCAGAAACGCACCCCACTGAGAGCAGCCGGCAGCACCGCAGGTTCCTCGGGCACTCAGCGGGCAAGGCAGCAGTGGTTGGGGCTGGGAAGTGTCAGTGTCCACGCTGGGCACATACAGAGCCCAAGTTCGAGCTCATAAATCATCCAAGATCTCCAACTACAAGCTCAGAGAAGTAGATATGAACCTTAACAATTCTCAACCTGCTCCAATCAAGGAAGACAAAACATTTTGATACTCAGAAGCAGCCCGGCACAGCTTTTATTCATCAAAAATAAAATTAAGTGATGTTGGCCCAGGCAAGGAGCATTAAGCTCTAACTGCAGTGGATTCAATCAGCTATCCAAATAACGCTGGGTAATACCGTGAGGCCACCTTTTGTCCCTTAGGAACAGGGCAGGAAGCCACCTCCAAGAGTTCATATGGAAATTATAGCTCTGCAAGCTCAGGTGAAGAAGGGTCACTTCGGCAGCAGCCTCACCATAACAGAGACACAACCCAAGGCTCTGGCACCGTTCAGCGAGCGCTGGTTCCCTCCCGGGGCTGGAGCAGCTCACGGCATGTGAGAACTCCCCAGATTCACCCCCTGCACACCCAGCGCCCTGCTCGGGTACCAGCCCCGTGTGCCCAAGCCCAGCAGCTCCCCGTGGGGCCGGGATGCCCGTCCTGACACCCAGACCCAGCACCGCTGCTGCCTCACCGAGGCTCCCCGGGGGCTCTCCGTGCGCCCAAAGCCAGGGCAGGGCCCCCCGGCTCGGATCCGCTCCGCCGGTGCCGGGGAGGCCCCGAGGCCGCCCCCGCGGTGCCGCAGCCCCGAGCCCCGTCCCCGCCGCCCCCAGCGCGCACAGCCCGGGGCCAGCCCCCAGGGATCGGGGGGGGACAGGAAGCGGGGATGCTCCCCCCACACCCAAAAAAAAACCCTCCCCGGCCGCACCTGGGACATCTGCGGGCGCAGGTTGATCTCCTTGAGGTTGATGGAGTGGCCGCGCAGGTTGTTGAGCAGCTGGCAGAGCAGCACGCCGTCGCGCAGCGTCTGCGCCAGGTCGAAGACCTGCGCCGTGTCCCAGGTCACCCGGTGGTTGGGCGGCAGCACCTTGCAGCTGATCAGCCACTGCCCGCACTGCTTCCACGGCTCCATCCCGGCCATGCTGCGGCCGCTCCGCGGCCACCCCGCCGCTGCCGGCCCGCTGCCGGCCCGCTGCCGCCGCCCCGCTCCGCCCCGGTGCCGCCCCCGCCGGGCGGAGCCCACCCGGCCCCGGTCCCCGCCGCCCCCACGGGCTGCGGGAGGCGCTGGGGCAGCGCCGGGGCTCGGCCGCGGCCGGGAGCGGCCCCGAACGGGGTCAGGTCCCCCCCACAGCCCCGGGGGAAAAGGCAGCGCTGCCCCCCGCCAGCAGCGCCGGGGGCGGCTTCTGCGAAAGGAGCCTGTCAGCAGGATACAAAGCACCTTCCCTTTTCTGTTAAAAAGGCTGTTTTTCGTAACCAGAAACACTTGAAGTGTTATTAACGTGCCGCTCTGAGGGAAAAAACAATCCAGTATGAGAACACCTTCCGACAGCACGACACAGCCGTGATTATCCACAGCTATCCCTCATTTTCGTGTTTCCTCCCTGAAGAGCCCGACAGCGCTTTCTGAGAAAACTAACCCCACAAAAAGCTCTTAATTTCTCCAAGAATTAATACACAATTTCTGGGAATGGATTTCACAAGCTGAGGCCTAACAGCCCAACCACATGTTTCCAGTGTTTTAAAACGCTGCTTCACCATTCCTGCGAGCGACAGCCCTGTCCTTCAGGCGTTTCCATCAGGACCCTGGCTTGTGTCAGGAATAGCAGGGCCAGGGAGGGGATCAGCCCCCTGTACTCGGCTCTGGGGAGGCTGCACCTCCAGTACTTTTTTCAGCTTTGGGCCCCTCACTACAAGAATCAAGGCCCTGGAGTATGTCCAGAGGAGGGCTACGAAGCTGGGGAAGGTTCTGGAACACAAATCCTGTGAGAGGTGGCTGAGGGAACTGGGGGTGTTTCGTCTGGAGAAGAGGAGGCTCAGGGGAGGCCTCATTGCTCTCTGCAACTGCCTGAGAGGAAGCTGTGGGAGCTGGGGGTCGGCCTCATCTCACAAGTCACTAGCGACAGGACTAGAGGGAATGGCCTCAAGTTGCACCAGGGGAGGTTCAGGTTGGAAATGAGGAGGCATTTCTTCTCAGAAAGAGCAGTCAGGCATTGGGACGGGTTGCCCAGGGAGATGGTGGTGTCACTGTCCCTGGGGGTGTTCAAGGAAAGGTTAGAGGTAGTATTTAGGGACATGCTTTTTAGGGACAGTGGTGGTAGGGTGATGGTTGGACCAGATGGTCTTGGAGGTCTTTTCTGACCTTAATGATCCTGTGGTTTTCCCCAGTAGAACATGCTGTAAACCCAGGATCAGGCATGGAGGTCTGCCCACCACGCTATAGGCACCCCCAGAAGCACAGGAACCAGTGGGATCCCCCACCCACGACACCTGCGCAGTCACCCAGCAGACAACACATCAGCTAGGTGTGACTTGCCACTAATTAGGAGGCACAACGGCTGGTTTGGAGTGTTTGGTTCCTCACTAGGGAGGCACAGAGCCATCAGCCTGCTCCCCAGGATGTCCCTAGCTCTGACAGGGCACAGGGTGCTCACCCCGCTGCTCCACACAGGCCGGTCAGAGCAGGAACCCCTTTAGCACAACACAAACCCAATGTAGTAGTAAGAGGATTTTGTGTGAGCAAGAAGAGGGATCCTTAATCCAAAGTATCAGTGGCAGTGCAGCTGGGCTTCAAACCTTCAGAGTAACCCACACCCTGCCAAGCGTGACCCCAGTTTGGGTGGTGTCTGCAGTTCCCATGCCCCGATCCCCACAGCTCCCTGGGCCAGGCCCGCCTGTGCTGCAGCTCTTGGGCAGCGGGTGAGCTCCCAAATCATCAACAGGAGGCACAGAGCCGCACCGCCCACAGCCAGGCAGAATTAGAGACAACTCGGTTCCTTGCTGACATCAAAAGGGACTGACGTTAACTACCCGAGATCACTTGGTTATTACTGCCCAACTGAATGAACATCAGAGCAGTTTGGTCAAGAATACAGCAAAGCACTGTCTCGTAGTAAGATTTATTTTTTTTTTTAAATCCGCGACAAGTTAAACACAAAATGGCACGTGAATAAAAAAAATCTGGTGGTGCCCAGGAGCCATCCCCACTCAGTCTGAGGACATTTGTAATCCTGAAGCCAACGCAAAAGGCAGCAAAGTAAAAAAAATAAAAGAAACAGAAAAACATCTGCATTATCTACACCCCCACATCAGCTGCCTGCAGCCAGGATCAGCAGCACACTCAAGGCAGCATAAGCTGTTGGGACGCTTTTGCAGAAATACAGAAAAGCAAGTACCATCCTGATTTATAAACAGAAAAAAGAAAAAAAAAAAAAAAAAAAAAAAAAAAAAAAAAAAAGCACACTTCAGGCAAGTTTATCAAATTGATAAAATCATTTTACATGGTTTATTAGGAGCAATCCACCACTCCTTAATCCAAGCTTCCTATCGCTAGAGTTTGTAGGCTTTAAAAGCAGTATGTGGAAGCAGACACCTTATAAACCTATTCTGGGGTTTTAAATTGTTTGTAGGTCATAGGCTGTTATACTGAAGCGTAAGAACTGAATTACATTCAAAATACAAAACACAGCAGAGGAACAAAAACATATTGACCAAGTGCCATTCCTCCAGATATATTAAGGTTATGTAGCTGGCCATGCTTAGTAATGGCAACAAGAACGCACTGAAAGGGGAATAATAAAAATCATCACTCAGGTAACCACTTCTGCGCGGAAGCAGAGGAAACGCATTTGTGTGAAGTGTCTGGCTGTCCTGCACTGAGCATTAGCTTACCCATAATGACACCTTGAAACTTACTGGAGACTCACATGGAGAAGAATCCATGTCTCCATATAAACTCCAGAAAACCATCTCTCTGCAAAAGTTACATGGTTGAAAGGAGCAAAGGGGCAAACAGGTGAAATTCATGGTCAGCACAGCCTTGATAGAACAGAGGCTCACTCTACCTAGGTGGAGGGATAGGCACACATTCCCTTTCCTTTTGTAGTACTTCTCCCAACCTTCCTCACCATCCTACACTGCCCACAATTGAAGAGTGTTTGATTTTTGAATTAATCCTGCATTTGTTTGGGTCCAAGAGCTACTTTTACATTGACAATTTTTGCTGTTAACATATGCAAAAACCACAACACCATAGCTAAAATATCAAGTACTTCAGGTGAACCACCTGCTGAAGACATACTGGAAATTTTACTTATTTGCATCCTGTTTTTCTCCTCATACTCCAAAAATTGCCCAGGTGGAGGGTGCTCCAGATGGATAGAGGGGCCAGTTTAAAAGTCACCTCAGCCCATTCCCTCTACTAGAACAGACTGATGCTCAAACCTATCATGGAGATCTCAGTTCAGATTGCTCAAAAAAGCTCAAGTTATTTTACATACCTTCCTCCTCACCTTAACACATCAGGAAACAATTCACTGAATTAGTTCATGTTCAGATTCTTAAAACCAGCAACATTAAGGACTTGCATTCCTGCATTCAAAACACTTCCAGTCAACTACATAAAAATAATAATAAAAAAAAAAACTCCATTAAAAGAGCAGCAAGTCTGAAGATTTGTACAACAAAATGCACCCAGAAAGAACTCATGCATGTTTTTTCTCTCCTTCCAAGAGACAACTGTCTCCTTGCTGGAGACATCATACATTTGTTGCTTTTACTCTTTACCCTGTGCTGCATCCGGTGAAGGTGGCGACTTTCCAGCTCCTTTCTTGTTACTTTATTGAGAGAAACTCAATTAGTTTTATAAGCTTTATCATTTCTGGCTCTTAAAGTTTTCCTGTCCTCTGACGATAGCTCAAGTGCATTTTTAAATAACCCAGAGCAAGCTGGGCAAGCTGAAGTGAAGCACTGCCCTCGTTTGTGGGTACTAAATGCTGGTGTGCCAGCTGAGCCAGCACTGAGCTCATGCTCAGCATGTCTCAATTAGACCCACTTAATTATACTAGTAAGAAAATTCAGTTACATGCAGTTTGCAAGAGAACAGAAATATACAGCCTTTGTCCCAGACGCTTGTATCGTTATCCTGCTTGAAAACGCGCTGGGCTAATGTGGCTCCTGGCCAGGAGCTTCCCTTGAACCATGCTCTTTTTGGCTGGAAGTGAATAATCAGGAGGTGGACAGAGTCCAGCATTTCTTAAGTAGCCTGCTCATCTTGCAGTAAAAGTAAACGAGGGTAAGATCGCTGACCAGCACTCTTCAATAATTTGCCTGCCACTTAAATGAATGTGAATGTGGATCAGGATCTCCCGGGTGCACCAGGCTGTATCCAACTGTGACCAGCTCCAGCCTCAGAACTACTGCGGAAACTTTGTGGCAGAAAGAAAAGCAGGGCTGCTTTTAATTGATTGTTAATTAGTTGTGTTAGCATGAGAAGTCTTACAGTAATCAGAGACGTTCAGAAAAACAAGCATTCTAAATCAATATCTGAATTTCAGCAAAGCACTACACATTGCTTTACAAAGACCATTTCAAGTTTGCATGGAAAGAATCGGAGTGACTTGAAAACTAAATGAAATGCTGAAAACAAAAGCCAATAACAAATAAAACAATAAGCTGAGATGCGTGGAGCTGAGCAGAACAAGAGCTGGTATTGAATTCACTTTTCAGTAGAGACCTGAAAGATGCAGTCAGTCAACATGTGTAAACGTGTAGATAGTTATGAACTAGGAGGAATTGTCAGTGCCATCTGACACCAGATGAACACCGAGATACTGCTTTTATTACAAAATTGCCTGGATACTCTAAATGCATGTGAAAGTTTGAGAAACCTATGAGTATGCAAGGGAAGGTCCATGTAAACCAGTCGGTGTTGAAGTGTTAAAGGAGTCACACGGGCTGCCTAGACCTGACAGCTACCTACCAAACAATCATCTGGAGACATTGCCTTCAACTCTACTTCCCCTGCCAGAGATCTGCTTTCCACTGAAGTCAACAGAAGCTTGATTTCGATGGGCCCAGAACCTGTTGTTCTATTCCTAATATACAATATTTGATTTATAGAAACCAAAACTTCACCTCTCTAAAAGCCATTCATACAAAAGGAACAATGATACATCATCTGTTTGAGCTGAAAAAAAGGGGAATGTAACTGTCAACATGCAGTCATGAATTCTATAAGGAAAACAAAGTTGGAAAAAAAAAGAATATGTTGTGTAATACTTCACAACATTTTTAACCAAAATATCAAAAGGCTGGTGTCTTAAGTATCCAAACAACTTGAAGCAGTAAAGAAAGTTGTCACCTCCCCTATGTCTTAGTAGGTCCATCTCAATCTCCTCTGACTTCACTGATGCCTCTAAGCAATATTCCCATTTCTTACGCTTTCCCTTATTTTACCTCCATTGCTCATCTTCCGTAAGTTGTTCTCAACAGTCTGGTGATGTTTCTAAATGCAAAATCAGATCAGATGACAGGGTTACTGGATGGTGAAAACACCTCTTTTCACTAAAGATAGCAGGAGATGTAGACAAATGTACTTTTCACAGTCCCAGATGAAAACAAAGTGATATTTTTATGAAAGGTCAAGGTGTTCAGGTACATATAACTGAGGTATGAGTGCACAGATTGCCAGGAAGTAAGCCCTAATGCAAGGAAAAATAGTTTTTGTTTGTTTCCATAGTTTATTCAGAACCCCAAATCCAGAAAGATTTTCCTGCGGCTTTGGATGAAGGCATCAATTGCTGGAAGACATCTGAATACAACAAGATCCAGGAAAACAGAAATCTCTACCTAAAGCTGGGTAAAATCTGAAAAGCACCACACATGAAATGTCTACTCAAAGAGCGAGAGAATATTTGAAGCAATGTTTATAACCCTATTGCTAATAGAATATTATTTCAAAGTTAACAGTATTAGGCAATTGAATTTTTCATATCCTGCAGTCAAAATTTACCACTAGTCTAATCTCATGCTGTGCTAACAGCTCTAGTAAATAGGGCAGTCACGTATCATCTCAAAGACACTATTCCAGTTATTCCACCTACCGTGTTAGACCTTTATTTACATACTAATCTATGTTTGGCAAATGAAAGTTTCCTTTTATGCTCACAAGTCAAAATTATTAATGATTTTTAACTGCAAAACTGCAGAATTTATTTTTAGAGATGTCAGCAGGCACAGTATTTCTAAACACTTCAGTAGGCAGCGCAGCTTCACCTCTAATGTTTCCTGTGCTTGTCTCTCCTCAGGAATAAAGAGCATCAATATTTCAGGACATGCTTCTACCTACTTTGTTAGTCTCTCATAACGAGTGTACTTGGGCATCGCTTGTCTAATGAAGCTGGGCCAGTGCTAGATTGCAGATCAGCAGAGGCTGAAGGATTTGGGGGCTCTTCGTTCAGTCCCTAGGAGTTGCATTTGCACTGCCGGGGACAAGGGCACGAGGCCAGGGCCTGCACCTTATCGATGCCATTAACCCTGGCCTATGGTTCAGAAGAATAAGCCACCACAAGAACAAGATACACATCTTGAAAACTGGCCTCTGAATGGGTTGAGCTTCCATTTCCGCAAGATCAGTGTTAAACCCCGCTCCCACGGTGCCAACACCAGCCAAAAAGTGGCTTTTATCTCACGGCCATGGAGTCCCACCCACTACACTGATATCAAAACTTCCCCAACCCCAGCTGAGAAATATTGCTCAAGATAAAGCTATCCATGTGAAGTGGTGATTTAGAAACAAAGCTTTCAGTTCAGGACTGCCACGTGGAACAGCATCAGAACCACGACGTGCTGCTCTCACCATCTTAGAAATAGTGGCAGGCATCTGCCAACATCAAGCATTTGGGATTTACCCACCTGAAGTCCAACTGAAGCCTGGCAAGCTGTAAAACTATTACACTATAAAACTATAGTGCCCTCAGCACTGTACCAGGACTCAGGCAGGAGTGAAGGTCCATTACTGTCCCCAAAAGGAGCAGCAGCTACCTGTCACTTCCTAATAAACCTGTATAGACCCAGGTGCTCTGTGGGCTATTCCTCACCCACAGAAGAGCGAGGATTGCCAGAGAACAGCTCTCAGAAGTGAACTGGTTTCTGGCAGGGGGAAAAGAGGCAATACTCCCTGACACAACACAGGTTATTCTGAAGGCATAGGGAATAACATATAAACACAAGCTGCCTTAAAGAGCATGACAAGGTAGTAAAAAAATCAGCCAAAGACAAAGGTATGGCCACCCAGTGGCAGGGGCGTAACAGCTCTGTCTACTGCAGAGTTGATTTAGTAGACAAAATTGAGAAAATGCTCTCTCCAGACACCACCGAGCCTTCCTCCTGTTTCTGTTCTTCCACATTTCCTGCAGCCAGCCCTTCTTCTGACACCGCATCTTGCACACAATGCTCAGACAGGGAAAGCTCGCAGCACCCGGGTACCAGCACTTCCCTCAGCCTCTGTGGATGCCTGTTGCTCAGGACCTTGGCACAATTTTAATTGCAATAAAAAAATATATATGATATGATATCAAAAGGTTACATATACAAATTAGATGAACCCATGCCAACTATTACAAAGCAAAGGAATAACAACGTGCCAGCAAGCGACAGAAGGACACAGGTACAGCCAGCAGGAACCAGTCCTCTGCAAAAGCTGCCAGAGCTGCAGCAGAAGCCAATGCTACCATCACATACTGTTCTCCTTCCCTCCAAGCCCAAATTCTGCAGAGTTGTACCTGCTAATTGCTTTCACAAGTATCTGCAGCTACATCACCTGCTTCCTTGGATTTACAATGAAGTTTCAGAAACAAACACAGGCAGGATTACAGCACTTGAGTTGTTGGCTTTTCCCTATTTCCCTTTTTCCCAGGGAGGCACCAAAGGGCAGATGCAGGCAAAGGTGTTAGCTTAACACATCATCTTCATAGAAAAATAAAGTGGGTTTTTTTGTTTGTTTTTTCTCCAAATGCTTCTTGTGTTACAAATGCTGCTACACATGATTTGTACTGACTGATCCAGCATCACTCTGCACTGTGTGTGGCACACTGATAAGCAGTGCCCTTACCTTCACTGGTTGTGACATTCCCTGCAGTAGGAGACAGCACAAATGATGCTGGCGATCATCTGATCATTCACCAGTTGCTGTTTGCAGGTGGCGAGTATGCAAAGAGTCTGCCATGAATCTGAAAAGGCAGGAGTACAGGGCACTGAAATGCGTTGTCCTTTTAGCACAGCTGATAAGGATAACCTCCTATTTGGCTGCTGTTCAATTGCCCAAAGGCTGCCTTGGACTGCAGTTTCTGTTTCTGAGATCCCAACCCAAGTCTGAGAAACCCCTCTGGGTGGCCAAAGGCAAGAGAAAGAACTTAGAAACTCACTTATTTTAGAGGAAAGGGCACAAAATAAATGGGCATGTACAATGCCATGCTTACAGTGTCATTCTCTTCTGCAATTAAAAATAAAGAACCAGTAGTATGACCACATTAACACAATTTTCTCCAAAACTAGAGCGTGGAAAAGTTGGATTGCACAGATCTAAGTGAGAAAGCTCCCTTTCTGGATTGGAATAACACTGGAAACGTTTGGCACAGCCTTTCACTTCCCTTTAAAGCATTTCTCTTGCTGCCCCTGCATACAAATCCTGCAGCAGCAGCCGGGTCCGGGGCCAGTAGCCGTGCCCAGGAGCGGCTCCCCTCTGCTGCTCTCCGCCAGCCATTGCGAGCACTTAGGGAAAGAGTTAAGCAGATGTCAGCCTGAAATTGCACAGCGTGATAGTCTGAAGGCTCTTCCTTGTCTTCACTGCAAACTGCTGGATGGTATTTGAGGAGATAACGGATTAGCCCACTGCTGAGCCACAGCGGCCTTTCGGATGTCACATTTTTCAATGGGTAGCTCTCAAAAATGCAGGACCGGAGAGGCTGGTAGAGCCTGTGAGTCTGTTGCAGCATTCCCCATGCAAGAGGCCCGCATTTCTGTTTAATTTAGAATTAACCAGACCTCCAGAATACTCCTTGGGGTACAAGAGGTGTCTTTGTTTAAGTTTGTGTTGGAATTTCAGCGCCTGTGAAAGCAAGGGTCTGAACTTTCTCCCCGTTTTCAGGATAAGCTACTCATGGCATTTTACTGAAATCTCGGTTCCCCCTCAGCAACCTCCCCCAGCTCTGGGTTTCTTGGACTCCTCTGGGTTTCTTGGAGGTTTTTCCTGCCGAGGAGGGGATGTGGGAGGCCGGTGGGGGAGCGCATCCCCACAACACCTTCGAGGACAGGCAGCTCCGTGGCTGCTCAGCCCTGCAACCACTGTGTCCCTGTCCTGCTCTGCGTGTGCTGGGGGCACTCTGAATGCTGAGATACATTCAGCCCTGGTGAAAAGTGCTAATTTGTGTAGTTACACTAGGCGTGAGTTTAAGTCACTATATCCCTTTAGAACTGGCCATTTGGGATTAGTGACAGGAATGCAGTTAAGCTCGGATATAACGCTGTGGTGAGACTATAAAGCCACTGACGGATTGCAATTACAGCTAAGAAAAACAAACTTACTAACCAGCCAGCAACCCAACAAACACAAACGTATAGCAAGTGTTAGCTATTGGAACAGCACGCTTGCATTTGACACCTTAAACAATCTGGAAGATCGACATAATAAGTACTCTGAAAGGGGGAAAAAAACTAAAAACATGTTGGAAACAGCTGTTAGGAAACAGCAAGGTTTTAAGCAGATGGGTAAAAGTGTCGGTCTGAGGCAAAATCCAGCTCTCCCTGCTGCTGAATGAAAACCTCCTTCCTGGTTACAGCCACCCTACCTGTGTGCCCACCCTCTGCTCAGTAAGGCCGGGTGGATGTGGGCTCAGGGCGCCCGTCCCCATGTCTGTCCCACAGGATCCTGCCGCCTGTCCCCAGCCCCAGCGGCGCGCGGCCAGGAGAGCTCCAGGGCAGGGCATCGCAGCTCTTCCAGAGCCCTGGGAGTCCAAGAAGCTGGGCAAAAAAAGAAGTAAGTGAGATGCAAAAAGGACTTTCCAAAAACTGAGAAGCAAAAGCTGGTGTCAGAGATAGGCACGGGGGATTACCCTCTGACTTGTCACACGCTGCAAGGCTCTCCTGAGGCCAAAGCGAAGGGGGATGCCAAAGCAGTGGGTCGGCTCCTGGCTGCAGGGAGGGGAGCGAGCACAACGCACGGCGAGCAGCAGGGGACAGAGAGAAAAGAGCTCGGGGCCAGCTCTGAGTCGGGCAGATAAAAGCTGCGACTTTGTGAGAAATCTCCCAAAGTGCAACCACTCAGAGAAAGCACAAAGTACTGAATTTTGTCCAGCCCCAGTGCTGAGGCAAACTCCGAGCAGTTGTCAAATTCTCTGCGTATTTGGAGACAGCACAAGTCCCCCCGTCTCCACGGGCAGGACAGCGAAGCCTGCAGGTCTGCTCCCAGTGTGGAGCTGTCGGCACGGCGCAGGCCATCGGAGGCTTTGTCACCACCGGCTGCAGCCGCCGGGCTCAGGGGATGTAACTGCAGCCTGGGGACAGATCGTCCTGCCTGCCGGGTGGAGAGGGGACGCCTCGTGAGGACGACCAATTTCTTTACCGCAGCTGAGGTCACAATTAAGTGTTTATGCAAAAATATTGATTTCTTTGAAACGAGACACTGTTGCTTTTCATTAGCTGTGAGAGATGGCTACGGCAGCCTGCGGGGATGCATTATTCACAGCGTCAGAGCCAACGTGAACATGAGGGAGGTGGTAGCAGCCCTCACCATTCACTTCTTTTGACTTTGCTGGAACACGAGAGCTGAGCAGCGTGCAGCGAGCCCAAGGACACGGGGGGACATCGGGGCACTGTGCTGCCCACCCCCCGCGTTAAGCTCATCCTCTGGCTACGTGAAGCATTTGCAGCCAGAGACACAGAACTTAAACTCACTGCTGTTCCCCGCAGTGGGCAGACGTGACCAGACCCCTCTCCTCTCCCTCTCCTCTCCCTCTGCCTCGCCACAGCCCAGCAGCAGGACGGGGCAGCCCAGTTCCTGGCAATTAATGCGCTGGCAGGCTCCGGCCAGCCTCCTCGCCCCTCCTTATGTTCACCTGGGTTTCCTCAGCTGATGACAAAAATGATTTCAGATCACACAGTGGGGGTTTCGTCTGGTGCCATGCATGCAAATGCCTTTCAGCACGGCAGAAATGTAGCATGAAAATGCAAGCATTAAACGCTAATTTTTTGTGACTTGGGAAGCTTCAGGTTCGGGTCAATCAGGGTAGTATAACAATTCCTCCCGTGATCTGCTTTCAGCCAGATCCTGCCTGAAATTAGATATTAGATCTCCTCCTGGAGATTGCCTGCTAGCAGATTTCTTTACATAATGCTCACAGCTTGCTTTCAAACGTGTGCTGCATAAATAGCTTAGGGAAAGGAAACAAACCCAAAGTCGCACTTCCAAATGATCGGAGCATGCTATTCAGTGTTTGCCAAATTTCCTCATCTTTCCACAGGAAAAAAAAAAAAAAAAAAAAAAAGGTTTCCTGATGTCCTACAATCACAGCAAATTTTCTCCAGAGAAATCCCCACGCTGACAATCAGCATTCCCAAAAAGGCACGGCCAGATCAACAAGAGACAGCTGGTAGAGGTGAGTGAACAGCGCAGGCACATAACGTGTAGCTGTATGGGTCCTGGGGAAATGCTGGCGTCTGTCTTACAGGCTGACTGCCTTCAGCTTTCTCAGAAGGCCAATCTCCCAACGTCGCCATGCCCCAGCTCTACAGAAGGAGGACACGCTGTGGACAGGCAGTGTTTCTCAGTGAGATCCTCCTTGGCGGGGTGTCCCCTGCGCGTTGCCCGCGGGTTCCCACACCTTTCCCAGGACGCGCACAAGCTGCCGCTTGCCAGCCTGGACTGAACCCACGGCAGGAGGAGACGTGCAGGACACAAGGTCGGGACAATTGTCACTCAGGACCAAGCCGGGGCTGTACCCGGTCCCCAGGAGCTGCCCTTTGGCTGTGGGGCTGCAGGGACTGAGTGCCGTCACGCCAGCACACAGCCAGGCTTCCCGGGCTGCCCACGCCTCTCACCCTCAAGAGCTACTCCGGTGAAGCAAAGCCCGTGGTGCACATAAAGAAATGGCCATCTAGATTTCAGTGAATCTATTGACAAAGATAAAGGAGGTGCACCTCAGGAGATAGCAGCACATTAGATGCCGGCAGAAGCTGTGTAAGAACAAAGGGTGGCAGCCATACCTGCAAAGGAAACGAGTGCTGCGTTTGTAGATTTTCCCCAAAGAAATAACCCAGGAGCATGTTGGTGCTTAGTGAGCAGGGGAGAGGCACGTGATGCCCCTTCCTAAGATATTGTGACTATTTTTGTAGCACAAATTCTTTGAAGATTTAGTTTATTATGGTATGAGAGCACACAAATGCGCACTTTACAATGTCACACAGCATCCTTTTCCTTTTACTGACTCAAACGTGATCATTTTTACAAGCATGTTATTATCCGTGTGAATTTTGGGGGGTCAGTGTAGACGACAATGAAGTAACAGCTTGGGAATGTGTTTATTAGCCAGTGTGAAACACCTGCTTTTACCTGTGGACACACACTTTGCATAGTCACAGGAGATGTAAGTTTTGTACAATTGTACATAGGATGCGGTGCTTTTCACAGGAAGGCTGCCCTGTCCTTCCCCTGGCACGCTGACAGACACAAGTGTTTGTGAGTGCAGAACGTCAGGGGCAGGAGCAGTGCTGCTCTGCCCCGTGACCTCTGTCAGACTGTCTCAAACACTATCACTGGGCTGCCAGCTCGAGGGCTCCTTTCGCTCATCGGCTCAGTTACTCTGCCCTTTGCACGGCTGGACCTGCTTGCAGAGACGTGCTTCCCTCACCGACCAGATCGGAAGCTCGCTGCTATTAATGCCAGCTCAGTGCAGACAGCGCGTGGAAGGAAGGAGAATGAGCCGCCTCGGCTGTGTTTATTGATCACCACATCACCTTCCAGTGTCGGTATAACGTAACGATGCTACAACATAGCAGCCCTTTTGCTTTCAATACCTTCTTTGCTCCCCCATCCTGAATTCCCTGGTGGATGCTAGTACGGAAATCCCTTCAGTCCCGGTGCTGGACACAATTTCTTTCCACCATGGAAATGTTGCTTACAAGGTTTTCACGCACAGACAATGGCACTGCTTGGCTGTAACACCGGTACAACTTCTGCCCGTGCAGGGCAGTGACGATGACACACTGGGGAGCTGCAGCATTCATGAGGACAAAAGTGAAAATCCAGCTCCACTGCTGCAAAGTTGTCACTGTGGTGCCCATGGCACTAACAAGTGAGCGCAGCGAGGCACCTCTGCCTAGCTCGTGTCTGCCTCCAGGAAACTGAATTGCTGCTGTGCTTCTCAGGCACTGCCAATGGATGGTCACACAGCAACACCCACCCGTGGTCCAGCTGTGCCCCTGGCTTGGGAAAACAAAAACAATAAAAAAGCACATTTTTTCCTACCTTAGTTCTGAACAATAAAGAGCTAGGGTGAAAGCGGCTCTAGAATTCAACAGCCAGTAAATAAAAGCAACCAAATTAAACGTAGCACGTGCAATTCCAGTTAAAAAGAACTTGCTAAAAGCACATATACAAGTGATTTCTTACAGGGAAAAAAATATTTCAAAAACTTTTTTTTTTTTTTTACTCATTTTTACTACCTATTAATTTAAATGACTTGGGGAAGCAACCATTTTCTAATAGATTGCATAGTTAGGACTTAAAGAAGATTGAAAGTGAAAATTATGCTAAAATCGTTGGGGAATGTAAATCCTTGTTTAATTGACGCTGCAGGAGCTGCCAGAAATAATGAATATGGCTATATTTAACTGCTCTGGCAGCGTTTCCCTTTCAGATGCGGCTCAGTTTTGCCAAAGCCCGCTCGATCTCGGGCAGCTCCATGTTTGCAGCGCTGCTGGGAAGCAGCAGAGCGGTGCCAGGCGAGCCGCCTGCCTTTGGAAGCGCTGCGCCCACCGCCCTGCCTGGGCACCAGGCACCGAGAGAGAGGTAAATCCTCTGCCATCAGGGGCACGCTCGTTCTGGAAACGGTGCTCAGGCAGCCTGAAAACTGGTGAGACCAGCTTGCACCAAACAATCAGGTTTTCCGTTTGCTTTTGTGTTTTGGTGTGTGAGTTCTCTGCGGGTTCACATGCTCAGCTCAGGACGAAGCTGTGCTACCCCTGCCTCCTGTGTGAGGTAGCTCGCTTTTGTGAAATGCAAGCAGGCGAATGACCTTTTCAGATCAGACCGAAGGGCCGTCTAGCTCAATTTCCTGTCTCTTGCAATTGCTCGAGGGAAAGAGCACAAGAAACGAGTATAAACTTGTTATCTGCTCATTTCATTTTAACACTCTCCTCCCATTTCTTTCCCTGTGAGAACTTAGGGTGCCCAGAGTAATGCTGTTGTATTAAGAAATTAGAAACAAATTACTGAAATTGAAATAGAACCCAGGCAATCTAACCCCCTGCCTTCTGCTGTAATAACTGGGTGAAAAGAGCTGTCCATGCCCCAGTCTGCCAAGGATGCTGTGTTCAGCTCTAGAGGTGCAATTAATGCATTCCTAAATCTGAAGGTAAATCTAACTTCCAGTGGGAGACAGCAGAAATGCCAGCCCAGGTGGCTCATCCACAGCTTCATTACGACAGTCCTGGCGAGGTCTCGGCTCGAGCAGCAGATCCGAGATGACCGCGCTGTCAGTCACGGCAGCAAGACCCAGCCTCGCGATGAGATCACTGACCGGTTTTGTTTTCTGCAACAGGAAAACATGACTCCAGAGCTCATCCCTGTTAGCTGGCGCTGCCAGCCCTGTCCCAAGTACAACCTCAGCTTCTCCTTTCCTTACCGTGTAATTAAAGGGAAAGAAAAAGAGCACAAGAGTGACCCATAAAAGCCCGTGTAAGTGGCAGTTGACAAATAATTGCATTCACATTAATTACCAAGGTGTTTGCTGGCAGGAGAAAAAGCAGGGCGTTTTTGTTATTGTTGTAGCACCAGAAATAGTACCATAGTATTTGGATAATGCATGCAAATGCAATTCAAGGTACAGTGAAGAAAATAAGTACTCTTTGCCAAGACTGTCCTGCATGAGGCAAGAGAATTTATATTGTGATCTGCGATGGGAGAAGAAGAAGCTGCAGCCATAAAGCTAGCTGTCTGAGCACCCACAGCAAGAGCTTTAAGATATTTTGGGACTGTTTGAGAAATGTTCTAAAATCCAGAACAAACTACCCCACTCAGAGAGAAAATTTGTTTTTGTGGTTAAGATGAAACTGGAAATTCAAGACACATTTTAATTTCTAGTCTGCATGACATTGGAGTAATTTGATTCTGTGTCCCAGTTCCTCACCTACAAAATAAGGCTGAAAATACTGCTTATTTTTTAAGACACCGCCTTTTAGATTACCAGATCACAGAGCAGCTATTACATCTTACTCTGTATCAGGTTCAGCATTCAGAATAAAGATGCAATAATCTCAAATGGGCAGCCTATATTAAAAACTTACATTTGTATGGTAAGATTTTAATTTTAACCTAATTCTGTCTTCTCACGCATCACTTCAGCTGTATTGACTTAAAGGAAAAGCAATAATAGCAAAAGACCTCTGTTTCACATACTGTAATAACCCTTGGAAGAAAAACTCACCAAAATTACAAGCTGTGAAAGCGAAAGAGAGCAGGAGCTCAAGTGTGATTGCAAAACTTGCACTGACACCAGCACCAGCATCAACTCCCCGCCTGCAGAGCTGAGCCCTTTGCTCAGTGAGCAGTTCCCACTGCCGTTCCTTCTCCCCATGCAGCACCCTGCTCTTGCACCTCTTCCCTCAGACCCCCACCACCTTGTGCACCCAGAGCCCTGCAGCAACGTGTCGGGAGCCGATAGACAAGGGGCCCACGGGAGGGAATGCACAGGGTCTGCAGGGAAGGGGAGCAGCTGCCCGACCCCCAGCTGAAGCCCTGCTCTGCTGCCTGCCTCCTGTGGGGAGCAGAGACGCTCACGGGCCTTATCCTGCTCCATCCCACGCCATCCTTCGATGCAGGCGTACCTCCCGGCAGAAGGGTGTCTGACCCCTTTGGAAGTGCTGCTCTGAACCCTATGTCCTCATGATGGCCACCGGTGGCTGTCCCAGCTCCAGCAGTGCCACATCCCTCGCCCAGCTGAGCCAGGAGGCAGCGGCTGCCTGCGGACACCAGCAGCTGGTTCCCCTCCCTAATTTCCCAATTGCGTGAGATGCGATGCCCACCACGGCCCACGGCCTCGGCCCATCCCTCCAGGCTGGCTTTCTGCAGCTCTCTCCCTGTCAGGAACGCCCGGCTCCTCTATGGCAGGTTGTGCTGGCTAGCCTTGGCTCTGACGAGGTGGCCAATGGCAACCACGTGATGGCCAGGGGCCTCTCTTCGCCCTGAAGCAGTCTCTGCTTCAGCCAGGGTTGAGTTGGAGTGGGCTGCTTGAAGGGCAGGCAATGGCTCCTGTTCCCACTCACGGTAATAGAAGGGCAGAAAATGTCTCCAAATTGATTTCGGTAGCTGACTACTGAAGTACTCTGTCATCTCCATCTGTTAAATTCCCCACCAGCATCTTCTAAAGACAGTCCTTCTTCCACTTGTGCCTTAACTTGTCCGTTCAGAGCCCCAGACTGGATCTCAAACCCAGATTTCATATGTATGCAAAATATGCTAATCAGTTCATTAAAAAGAGAAACCACGGAGGCCAGGAAGGCTAGCAACGCACGCTACGTGATAATTCAGACAAACACTGCCTGCCTGTGATGATAAAGGACAATTGCATGGCAAAGGCAAACACGTCCCAAATAGGCTGCGGTGCAATCTGTCTCCGTACAGACCCATGAGTCATGCTGATTTGGAAAATACTTTATAAATGCTAGTAATGGCAGGCAATCATTTTAATTAGATATGGCCTAATTAAAAAAGAATAGAGGCTTTTATAGTTCATACCTCCCCAGTGTGCACTAGGGATCCCCACTGTTTGGCAAACAGGAAAAATGTTTGTATTATTTAATAAGCATAATGCTATCAGCAGAGCTTTAATGTAGGATTTAATGCATACACTCTGGCTCACCCCACAAAATGTCGATTGGTCAGCATGCAGGCTGGCTGCAAGAAGGTTACAGGAGATCCACCTCTCTAAATGAGACCTCAAATGTCTTGAAATGATGATGGACGCCTGAGGAACGGGCTAAACCCCTCTGGGTGTTCACTAGGCCATGTGTGGGAGGCGGGTAGATTCGTTCAGATACTGTAAAACTAGCCTAAAGCTTCAAAGCAACGCCTCTGGTTGGGTGCCCTCTCTGCAGGCTTCAAATAATGGGGAGAGAGGAGAAGTGATGTCAGTGCTCACCCTGTGCCTGCCCCCTGCCACATCCTACTCCCTGCAGCCCTTGCCTGTGGCACCAGCAGTGCCCAGGACGCTGCCAGCCCGCGTGGCTGCCAGCCCTTGCCCAAAACAGCCACGCTGGGGGCTGCCACAGGCAGCAAATGCCAGCGCGCCACAGCTGGGCCATCAGCAGCATAGATCCCTTTCTCATTTTCATGTTGTTGTGTAATGCCCTGGGTCTGCTGCGAGGGGAAGCAAAAATACCACAAGAAAAAGCACTTCCTGTACTATTTGTGATCTAAGCAAATCCAGGAAATAATGGAAATTACGGTGATGCACAGGCTATCAAGTTTCTCGAGCTTATTTTGCATTTCTGTTATTTCCTGTGCTTTTCATGTGAATATTTGAAGTCATAAAGAAGTGATCACAATACATGATCACAATAGCATTAAAAATGTAAAAGCTTCTCCTCTCCCTGCACATATTTAAAATACTAGCTCTTGGAGCAAGAACCTTTTGTGAGCAATTACCAGGCATTGTGCTTGACACATCACCCCAGCTCAGCCTGCAACCTCTTGGCCCCAACAATGCTAGGGACTGATCTAAGCATAACCCCTATTCCTGCTCAGGGGGTCCCTGTGACCTTGTCTCACAAAACAGCCAGGTGGTCTGCAGCATCTCCACAAGAACCTGCTGCTTAAGAACAACCAAAATACCCCCAAGGACACAAAATATCCCTGCAGGCCTCCAGCACCCAGTTCTGCCTCCACAGTGGCTCACCTGGTACCTGCAGCAGAGGAGAGGGGCCTTGAGGAAAAAGGATGAGCTCAGTGCCAGGATGAAGTGGAAGTCAACTGCTGTGTTCATAGTCAGGGCTGCCCAACTCAGTGCTCCTGCTGAGAACGAATGCTGCTTCCAGTGGTCCTGCATTGATCTGCCTCACTCAAGGTCACGTTAGGAGATGATTTACGTTATAAAAATCAAGGTTTTAAAAAGTCATTGCTGAGAGTGATGCTTGATTTCTAAATTCAGAGTGCAGCTGGGCACATATCTGCATACAGAGACCCAATTGTCACTAGAGATAGCAGGGAATCTCCTGCCTGCTCCATAACTTCACTCTGGAAATATGCCCCATAAAATTTCTGTCACTATCTCACTATCATAACTCCAAAGGACTCAAAAGCAAATGACTGTGCTTTCTTATCATTTTTGGCTTATTGCAACCAAGTTGTTAGAAGTGAATCCTTTGCCCTGAAGAGGAAAAAAGGGTTTTGCAATGGAGTTCTTTCCAAGTGTGTCGCCCACATTTTGTCATTTCCTTCTTTCAGTGAAGCACACACATTCACCTACTTTTTAATAACAGAACATCAGATGATACTTAGTCATTTGTTGCTCAAGGCTCTGCACAGATGTCGTACAATGCGCACAGCAGCGCATCAGCATAATGCCAGGAACACCGCCCCGCCATTGAAGTCTCTTCATGTCCTTTTGCTAATGGGCAGGTAGATCCCATGGGCACATCAATGTTCTATATCACTCCCTGCCGAGGTCCCAGCCACCTTTTAACACTCCTTTTCAAGCTCTGATGGTGCTCTCTGTGATGTGCCGGGACCCTTTTTAAACCAGCACCCCACAGGTGAAGGCCCAGCAGGACACCGATGTCGTGGGGCAGGCAAAGCTGAAGGGTCCCAGCTCACTCCTGGGCTGGCCGTGGCTGCCTGTGACAGACAGGGCAGCTTCCTCGGAGGGTGCAGGTGTTGGGATGGCTGGTGAAGGGGTTTGGACACGGATTTTTCTTCTCACTTAGTGGAGCAGTGTGGAGAACAGCCTGAAGGGCCTGGGAAGAAAAGTGAGAGGAGAGCCGTGAGTGGGAGCACACAGGCAGGAGCTGATTTCTCTTCAAACACAATACTCAGCGTTCCCCAGGGCACGGATTAATGTGCAAGGATTTTTCTCAGAGACTGTTTTCTTCAGATTTTTCTTCAGACACTCAGAAGCCCATCCCCTCAGGATGGGGCAGGGCCTGTGAGGCATGGGCTGGGCAGCTGAGCCCAGCAGCCCACCTCAGGAGGCCTCCTGCTTGCGACCACCATAACCTGAGTACCCAAGCCGCACATCCCTCTGGTGTAGCCACACTCAACCTAAATAAGGCTGAGCTTGCTCTTTTACACAGGTGTCCACCATCTCCCTCCCAGGCTTCACCTGCCTCTGGTCTGTCTTAAATGGCCACAAGCTGCCTGCCTGCCCTCCTTTCCCTCTTAAGCCACCCATCTCTCCAGGGCTCCAGGGGTCTCCCCCTGGTACAGCCTGCCACACGGGGGCTGCTCAGCCCCTCTGCCCTGACATGGTGCCATCAAAGCAAGAATCGTCCTAAAAAAATGCTGGATTGTTAAACTATTTAAAAAGTCTGTACACCTCAAGAAGTTGCTTAAATAATACATAAGTCTGGAATAGACGGTGTTTTTTTCTGAAATCTGTACCAACGTACATAGGTATATAGAAATGTATTTACACACCCTTTATATTCGTTTGTCTTCCTTTCCGTGTACTGTGGCTTGCTGTCAGGATCCTGTCAGCACTGCGAAGCGCTGACTGCACGCAATGGCTGCTGGCTACGGCCACGCTGTTACAGAGCGCACGTGTCAAGTGCTGCACATTTCCTAACGTCAGCACCATTTGCCTAACACATGACAGGCAAATGGATGGATTTAGGCTTTCCTGCTGAATTTTTTTTTTTTTTTTTTTTTTCCAGAGAATGGAGATGTCTATTCCTGAATCTATTAAGAGAAATACAGACAAAGCATTAAGGTCACTGATTAAAAACAAAGGTGTTACTGCAAACCTACCCATGGATTATATAAGGTCCTCACAACCTGCCTTTGCATCATTTAGATACTGCCACCACAGCTGGGCCTGAAGCAAAAATGCATTAAAGTTTCTTAATCTGGGCTACTTAGCCATCTTGAACCAGGCTAAGTATGACTGTGCCTTGCATTAAAATCAGTGAGATGACTTATGTGCGTAGCCGTGGAAGGAAGTGTGGCAGGTTTTGAATCCCAGCGTTTGTGAGAATAAACAGACAAACATGTTCCCACTCCCTATTTGTTATCACAGGGCGTTTTGCAACCCCTTGCTAGAATTATTCACTGTATTTGGAGCTTCCTCATCACAGAAGTCTCTTTCGGCTCGGAAGGATCTTCAGCTTTGAATTTCACATTAACCAGTCCCAATGGACCAAAGATTTGTGACAGTAGTTTTCTGGAGCCATGAAGTGTCTGGAGACTCTCATCTTGTATTTTTTTGCCGTTTCTGAGCAGGTTAATACAGCAGCACCATCAGGTTCTTCTGTCTGCATGACTGGATTAATGTGAATCTAGTTACATGCTTCAGACAAGTTTTTTTTCTCATTTGTTTGCCTTACAGCCCCATGCTGTTCATTTTCTGTCCTTATCTGTATGACAGTGCTCTGTAAATTTATGTTAGTTACCATAAAACTAACCTGCTGTTTTGTATTCTTCTTTGCACATTTAACTGCTTCTTAAAAAAAAAAAAAAAAAAAAAAAGGCATACATCAGGCCCAATTTGCCCCTAACCAAAAAAGGGCAATGTATAAGCTTATAAATTATCCTGTTTTAAAATGGGTAAAATTAGAGGAGAAATAGCTTATTATGTGGAGGGACAGAGGGAAGAATGAGATACATGCAGGTATTGAAATAAAATTGCGGGAGAGCACTTCATGTTTGAAGTTACCGCTTCTTTTCTTGTCATATGTTCTACAGAGGTCTGTTGTATTTTAGGTTAGACTGGATTATTTCATGTGAACATATTTTTATTCATCCTGCTGCTCAGAAAAATGGTTCCTGATGCCAAATTCAAAACTGAATTTATGAGTGCTGCCAATCGGAGCAAGGGCTGAGCATGAGTAGAAGGATATAATGTTATGGAAACAATGGAACAACTCAGATAAAGCTGTCAGCAATGCAAGGAAAAGAAAACAGCTCTTCCATACAAATTCCATAAAAAGTCTTTCAGCTGGGAGAGAATTATTCACAGGGGCAGATATATGTCTCTGTGCTGAACTGCTGCACCTGTCCAAGGGTTTCTGTGTATTGTCTGTTCCTAACAGTGTTGTAAAGCCTTTCCTTCAGAAGGATTTTTCCTTTCCATGGTCTGAAATGCTGGAGATTTGTTAATGCAACAGAAGGAAGGAGCTTAACCAATGTTTAATAGGGCCAGATGGGACAAGGAGGGAATTTTCCCAGTCCTGTAGGTTTCACAGAGATACTAATATTGCTAAGATTCTTGCTTTGTAAATCATCAAAAAAGATAAAATTCTAACAAGAGCTCTGTTGGTTTGGGGAAAAAATATATACATATATCATTTTGCTGCAGGAGCACAGGCTCACTGAATCTGTCCCCGAAAGAGTAGCTCAGTGTGCCGTGACATGTGGCTGCCAGATATGACCCAGTAACCGAGTAGGTACAATTATGTAAAATGTACCATAGCTCTAGAAAAAAAAAAAAAAATGGGGGAGGAAGAGCAATTGAGTTAATAAATAGCTAAGTTCCCCAGAAGATGTACTATTGAAACATGGCTGCGGCTTTTAGGAGGCCCTGAGAGAGGACTTCTGAAAAAGGAACCAGCCAGTTCCTCTGTGATTAAAATCCTTTTGTCTGAAGTAAATGGACAAGAAATCACACTGATAGAAAGGGAAAATAGGTCAGTTTTATCACAGCTATTTTATGCAGCTACTTTCAATGATAAACAGCATTTCTGGTGAAGCAATCTAATTCCTGTATGGTATATTATATATTCATATTCATTCATTTACTTCCTAAGATGAAAGAAGACCTGGGTGACTGCACTGGGTTTGATATAAAACTAATTAATGCATAACACTCCAGTGTTGAATTTAGCAATGGTTTAACCACATGACATTCATAACTGTTAAATGATTACGCCTAAGCATGTAACTAATAGCGTTCTTTCCAGAGAAGCCCAAGAAAGCCTGGCACCAAAAATTTTAATGTACGAACCCATGGGATAAATGAAGAGAGGGAGGGAAAAGGATTCAAAATGTATATTTTTATACTTTTGATGTTTCTCATTTATATCTCTATCCACTGCTCAGGAGGCCCACACGTAAAGGCTGGCAAGGAGCTGGGATGGCTGCGGACAGCAAAAGCTTTATCCAGGGTGAGCACAGCTTCCCTTCCTTCTTAGCAGCTGGCTCGGGGGAACTAAACTTAGCAGGCCTGAGGTGTAGGAAACCAGATAGCACGTTGGGTAGCTGGATAGGAAATACAGGGCTCAATGTGTTTGAGGTTAAGATTAAGCCCTAACTTCCTTTGGGTCTATTTTAAACGGTGGCAAATGATGGCATGCTTTCTTACAACAAAATGACAGATGATCAAAGGTCGAATATGATCTCTATGTCAAGCATTTGCACAGGGACCTTTCTTTGAGGGACTGGGCAGGAAGTATTTTAACATGGTGTCTCATACTTCCCCTCATCTGTGTTTGTTCAAAACATACCAGTAACCGGGTAAAGCTGGAGAGCTGGCAGAGAGCACTTGGCCAAACAGCATCTGCCTGTGGCAGGAGAAGCAGTTGATTTTGGACGGAGTGAAAAAAAGATTACCACAACCTCAGCCATTGCAACTGTGAGGAAAACAAGGCAGCATTCGTCACGCTCACATTTTCAGATGCTACACCTGGGAAACAGAGACAGAAATGTGTCGAAAGCACGCTTACACATTCCCTGTTCTGGAGGCAGTCAGAAATCAAAGCAGAAAAAGAAAAAGAAAAAGAAAAAGAAAAAAAAAAAAAAAAAAAAAAAAGAAAGAAAAAAAAAAAAAAGAGGAAACTGCAGCAGGTACTGAAATGAAACTTTCCAACTTTAACCAGTTTTTCTGCCTGGCAGTGGCAAACAGGATGCAGGACTCACTGGGTCATACTGAGTACAACTTGCACACTTGCTATTATTATGAATTACCCAGGTTTGTACTGAGGGGCACGGAGGGGGACATTATGTTAATGCAAGGCAGACACACAACAAGAAGACGATCTTTGCCCCAGGATGCCATACCATGCCTAAACACTGCAGCCATGTCCTCTGCCATAAGGCTCACTTCCTTCCCATTTCCAACCTGTGTTTGAAAACTCCTTTTAACCCAGTCTTTGGCCTTACCTCTGGCACAACTGCAGCAGCTCACATCTCTGCAGCACCAGTCTCTGACCTGGCATTCCCCAGGCACCTGCGCAGCTGCCCCTGCCAAGTATTTGTTCTGCTTCACTAGAGCACAGGAACATCTTGCTAAGGCAGATAACTGGGATCACTTCACTCCTCTGAAAATCCACACAAAAAAAATAGCTATAGTAAGTGTTTCATTAAGCTGAAAAAAAAACAGCAATCTATTCAACCTAGAATTTTTGACACCACCTACTTTCATGAGAAGTGATGTGATTTATAAGTGCAGCTGTGCACTTGTATGAAGCAGCAGAAAGCCTGCTTCCACTGTGAGTTGACACTGGCTTCACAAAGCAGGCAGAAATTTAAAGCAGAGAACACTGAATATGTATTTGAACCAGAAAAGCATTTCCTGATGTTGAGTGAGCTGGAGATCAGGATAATTTTTTTTTCAAGCCATTGTATTTGCTCTACACTAGGTCCTTCTGCTTCTAGCAGCACAGACCACTTCACTTTCTATCAGGATGCCAGCAGGTGCTGTGGGACTGCTGGTTGGAAGCACAATTTTAAAATGTGCACTGCAGTCCAAACAGAGGCAAACATCCTCGTAAACTCCTCTTGGTTGCAGAGAAACACAGGTGCAATTTCCAGGTGAACTTTCTAGGCTCTGCGAGCTTTCCAAGTGTTTCTACGAGCAATGTTAGCCTGTAGCCATCTCGGAGCATGAGTGAGTCTCTCTGCAGAACGCGGTTGGTGTGCCACGATGCAGAGGAAGTTAAACATGCTGCACCCATCTCCCCCTCGCCCAGCGCCCGGACGGTGTCACCACGCTGCCACAGCACAGGCAGGGGGAAGGAGCCTACGGCATGCGTGACACGGCAGCCACCAGAGAGAGACAGCTTGGTTGGTGCAAGGAAGACATGGATTTTTTCAATGTTCTGAGGAAAAAAAAAAAAAAAGCTCATCCATGGCACAGCTGTTAGGGGGGAAAGATGGGAACAACCATACATAGATATGAAATGAGAACTTAGAAATGGACTAAAGGCTGAGATGCACAAAGCAAAGTTGGGGGGTTAGTGGCTGAAGTACCAAAAAGCTGGGATTGATGCAGATATCTAAAAGTGTTCTTATGTGATGCAAAGTATCCTCACTGTCAGAAGAGCAGAGAAAATAAATAAAATAAAATAAAATAAAATAAAATAAAATAAAATAAAATAAAATAAAATAAAATAAAATAAAATAATAAAATAAAATAAGTGTCATTTTGAGTTAAAGCAAAAATGTTGTTCTGAAAGGCAAGATTCAGATTTTGTAAAAAAAAAAAAAAAAATCATGTTGTTTTATCAGATTAGGTCACTTTTAAAAGCAAAACATGATTTCGGTAAATAATATTTGGTTGTTTTCATTTGAACTTTGAGTGTTTTTGAAATTCAACACACTGTTTAGAAAACACTAAAACATTTTCCAAATGTCCTAATTCCTCTTGTCTCTGCCTGAAAGCTATTGCTAAATCCGCGTTAAAATCATTTATAGTTCCAATCTCTGTCGCCTGTTTTCTGGCAGATCACCCAGCTCTAATGGGCAATTAACAAGTGCGAAATAGGGAAAATATCTCAACAAAACATTGAGCTCAGTTCTGAAACATCCTTCTCACATACGTCACAATGTGAAGCACGAGCAATTTGGGTAAAGGCAGACTGGCAGGTGACCAGAGTAAGATGACACAGGAGGAAATGAGAATCCTGTACATGGGGTGCACCTCCTCATCCCACAGCTTGACGTCTTCCTACATCGTGGCAGCTATTAACCTTTTGGCACGTACTACAAGCCAGGATGAGCAACGAGGCCACAGGGAATAAATAAAAGGCAGAAATGTCTCTGCCATCAGACTGAGCTCCTTGGCAGGACACACGGACCAATCCTCTCAGCTGTGGAGGAGCCTCAAAGATGTGACCACGTCTCAGAAACAAGTTGATCAAGACCAAATGTTGTCACACTGAAAGGTTTGAAGGTCGTCAGAGCCAAATACCGTACTCATTGTACCCCTTTCAGACTGACTGCCAGCAAAGAGGATCCCCCCCAGCAGGATGTCCCTGGGTGGCAGAGAGCAGCCACCGCTGGCTCTTCACCACCTCAGATGTGTGCAGTGTAGGGGACACGGAGAAGAAGACCTCTGGGTAGGAAGGTGTGCGGCCAAGCATGGCTCCCATAGCATCCCAAATCCTCCTTGTGGGTCGTAAGAGTGGCAGAATCACCTCCAGAATAAGCCTTAGCACTTTCGGGTACTCCTGCTTTGATTCAGCACTGAGTGAAACAGCGATGTAAACAATTAACGTGATCCTCTAAATGCAGTGGCCAGGTGCCGTATGTGCTTAAACAGGCCTGAGGGGAAGGCTCGGGATTTCCTTCTGACAGCGCCATCCTGAGGATAGGCCTGGCGTGGATTTATGGGGCAGTTGTGGCCTCCCTCCTGACAGCACCCCTGTGCCTTGTGTGCTGGGACAGGAAGGCCTCCAGCACCGCACAGCAGCCAGCCTTCAGCACCGCAGCTAAAACCACTGACACAACGAACGAACAAACTTTATTTCTGAAAAGCTGCTAAAGTGATTGGAAAGGCTCCAGAGGATAAACGTGAAGGCTTTGATTCCCACTGAGTCAGTGTGGCTGGAAGGATGAGCATAAGCAGGGAAGCACAGGACTTCTCTTGCCAACTCTGCCACTAAATCCATGCAAATCACTTAATCTTCCTATTCGGTTCCTCCTCTGCTAAAATGGGAATGTTAGTGTTTACTTACCTTCCAACTCACAGACATGTTGTGAGGATTAATTAGCTAATAACTGCTAAGTGCTTTGAAGATAGCGTTTTGCACAGGCACTTGTAAGTATTATTAACTAACGTTAGGCTAATGATGCAGATGGAAGTGGCAATTTCCATCAGCTGTATCAAAGCAGAGCCCAGGATTCAGCCCTGAGATGTGTGCTAGCTACTGAAAAATTAACACCGTTATGAGAAAGATAAAAGAATAAATTAAATTAATTTCCTCTGGTCCATTGGAACACAGAAAAAAATGCGCAGCTGCACTGTTCCTGAGCAAGCAAAACCACAGCTCTATTAATAACTTAGGACCCTATTCTGAAAGCTGTTGCTTTGCACCTTCATCAGTCATTTCCACTGATGTGCGAAGTGTTATGGTTGTGAGTCGGTGGCAATTTCCCCTCCTACAAATCGCTCTGCACCTGTGAGACTGATGGCATGCCATTTAAGGCAAGCACGAAGCAGGCGCAGCGTGCATACATTGCATACTCACATTTTTAAAGCACTTGCTTGGTGTTCTTTAACTTCTGTGAAGCTGGCTGTGAAATCCAGACTGCTGTGATGCATCTGTGCGAGCAGGCAGTTTTACAGCCAGGTAGCTCTCCTGATACAAAGGAAGGTGAGATACAGGTGGGCAGTGGGAGGCTTGTGATGGCTGGCTGCACTGGAATGACACACACCTCTGCCCTGCTACGATTCTGGCAAAGATAGAAGGCAAAGACATAGCCTGGAAAGTTGAGACAGAAACTAAAATAACTTCAGAAGATGCTTCCTCGGAGCAGCTGTCCGCATAGCTCTGCTGAGGAAGCCAGGTGCAGCCTCCAAGAGCCATCAGCAGCTTACGCCTCTAGACCTAAATCACCTGTTGCATGTTAGAAAAGACTTCCCCAATTTTGATTGCAATTAATTCTTTTACTGATACTTGGAAACATGTACATAATGATATACATCTTTATCTTGATATTTGTACGATGCCAGGTGCACAATGCAACGTTGTCCCAGCTCTCCTTTTTTCACTTCTGTGCCGGAGTTGGCAAACCTGGTTTTGGTTCTTTCTTCACTACTTTAACGGTGGCAGAGGGTGGTAAAGTCAAAACGGTTTTAGGAGGAAAAGAAGATGATTCTCTATAGGCTTCTATTTCAGTAATCCTTCACACAACCACTGTGGTCCTGGCCAAAAAATTTAATTTATCATCTCATAAGAGTGTTGTGCAAAAATAAAGATTAAAGTAAGTCTTACGGGACAGAGAAACGCAGGAGTGGAAAAAGCTGAGCAAAGAGAAGGATTCCTGTTCACTCCAAAAATCTGCCTTTTTTTTTTCTTTTTGATTGATGTATAAACACCTGAGGCCCCAGTGCTGTGAGTGCCTTACTGTCAGGCAAAGATGACCCAAGGCACCCTGGGCTTCTGTGCACAGCAGAGGCAGACTGTGGGGCAGGCAGACGGGTGAAGAAGGAAAGCACCCATCCCTGCTGCAGCCCAGCTGGGAGGAAGGAGGCAGCAGTTCCTCTGCTCTCACTTCCAGATCGCAAAGCTCGGTGGCACGATGTGATTCTCAGAGGCACCGTTTTGTCCCTAGCAAAAGAAGTCTCACTTCTCCCATCGCCACATGAAGTTATTGTTGTAAATGTACATACGGTAAATACCTTCAACAACTGCATCGCAACACAGGAAACGAGAGGTTGGCTTTCATGCTGCACTCTAAGGCTTAGAGCTGTGGCTACTCTTAAGGATGCTTGGCCTTTTCAGTCTTCTGATTATCAAGCACTGTTTTCAGATACTTACAAGGGGACCAAATGTTAATTATTTGAACTTAATTTCTATGTAACTGAACACTGGCTTTAGGCTGGTCTATTTATCCAGACATTGTTCTTTTTTTTTCTTCTTCTTGTCTTCTAAAATAGAATGAAAAGAAATATTTTTCATATTAAAAATATATCAATTGTGGTATATTTCTTCTTGAATTGTACTTACCGGACTCTCATTAGCTCAAGACTTTGTTTGCGAATACCCACGCAAATTATAAATACATGTGCAATTTGCATATTGCACTAGGAAGGACAGAAAACTAAGTGTACAGAAAAAAGCCAACTACTTACTCCCAAGAGTAAAAAATATCCTGCCCCATGGACGCGTTGCTGCTTAATCGCTTTTCATATGGGTTTTATTGTTGCTGCTGAAATTACTGGCTATTTTTGGACACATGGTGTTGGGCTAGAAATACTATAAATCTGAGATGCTAATGTACTTTCCACTGTGCAGGATTCCTACCAATCAAACCCATCGCCCACAGTTGCTTTTATCTCAAGCCAAGACTAGCAAGGGCAAAACATGGTCTTTTATTGAGTTTAGAGCTTAGTCCATTAAATTTCCTGCCTCCAAAGCCAATCACAGGCTGATGGCACCATCCTGGATTTTATTTTGCAGTATGATGAGCCCAGCTTCGTACACGAGCAGCATAGCGGGGGCTGGGAGCCTTCTCCAAGGCGAAGCTGCACATTACTCACTGGCTGCCTGACAACAGGGGTAATTGCTTTTCATTTTTTAAACATATGGTGACAGGCAGACTTAGCTGGTGCAGAAGCTTCCACAGAGCCTCTGGGGAAGAAGAGGAAAAACACTTCATGCTCCTTGCCAAGACGTTTTAGATGCAAAGTGGGGCACCGGCAAACCCGAACACAGTGACTAAAACCCTCACAAGCCAGCCGTGCAAACCAGGACAACGAGCCGTCAGTGACAGGGTTTTCAACAACCAACAGAGAAGAAAGCAAATGCACTTGGTTGCGAATGGTATCTCTTCTTATTATGCACGAACCAGAGATCTTATTGCTTAAAGGATGGAAACTCCAGGTTCTTCTCAGCACAATTTCCAGTGCTTCAAACCCCGAGTTACTGAAGCCTCTTTTAGGTTTTGCAGGAAAGGAACATGCTCAGCTTACTCTGTTGTTCACACAGAGCACAAGCGAGTCAATCCAGCACACTTAAATTATGTTGATCAGATCTGGCACAACTTCATGCAGTTCAAAAGAAGCTGCCGCAGTGTCCATAGATCTGTAATAGTTCACTTCACAGTGTCCCGGGCTCAGAGATGCTGTGGACACAGACAACACATGCATCTCATGATTCTTATGGGCATTATAACTGCTCCCCGAGAAGACAAACACCACAATTCCTGTTTGTGTTGTTCATGTTCTAAGGAAAGATAGTCTCACTCTGGGGGCAAAGACATTTTTCAATTTTCTTGCACAGTTGATTTCAAATGTGAAAGTTAACTTGAAACACCTGACTGGCACAGATCAGAACACACCGTCTTTTCCCAGGGGAAAAACAAGAGTTGCAGCATCTACCCTGGGTAAGATCCAAAGCAGCGTCAAAGCCTCGTTGTATCTAGGGCAGTGGAAAAACATCCAGGCAGGAGCTGAGCCACCAGACAAAGAATTAGCACTGCAGACTGCCAAGAGCATGAGAGGAGGCTGATGGCAGAATCCCCGCTGGCCACATCCTCAGCAAGAGCAGAGACGCCTCCCGACCCCAACCTGCCCTGCAGCCTCCGCTGGGTAAGGTGTCGGTGGCACCATTTACAGCTCGCTCATGACCGCTCGGCAGGGTGATGAGTGTGCTCTGTGGCTTTGGGGTTTTCTGAGGCAAGGCTCTTTAAAGGCCAGATCTCAAAGTGAGACGAGAAGGACTGATCCTGCCTGCCCAATCCTCTAAAGAGTTTGTCGTGGAGTGACTAAGCACCACTCGAGTCCTAGATTCTGTAACCTAATGAATTAAAGACTAAGAACGGTAGTGCTATTGCTGTTGCCCCATGTAGTAGCCTATCTTGAACCTAATTACTGTGCTGCGTTAAGAGCATGTGATTGTGAAGAATTGTGAAGATTGTGAAGAAAGGCTAAAAAACAATGGAAGGACAGTCCTTAAAGTTTAATCAGGATTAGTCAAGAAATCCTCACCAAATTCATTTTCTCTCTACTGGCAAAAGAAACAGGTTTATAACAAATCAGTTCAGTCACATAGCAGCTAAGCATTTGAAAACATGAGATAGAAGTGGATCTGCAGTGCTACAGTGGTAGCTGTCTACAGCAGCAGCACCAGATAAATGCAGAAGTTGTTGTAACAGCTGTATCCAATTATGGAGGTACACAGTTCATTAATAAGTAAGATTGAATCATGTTATTAATCCTTGGAAACAAATTAGATGGATGTTTTTGTGATTACTGAGTCCACATCTCGTTTCCTCTGGTTGTCAGCACTGCAATCTACAAGCTAAGAGCAGATCATTTGCACTGTCAGAGCTATCGTCCAGATGTCAAAAAATATATACTGTTAAATGCAATGTAAGTTTAAAGCCCATGCATTCTTTAAACACATAGTATAACTTAATTTAAAAGAATGGGATTTATTTCCATTTTATTTTATTTTAGCTAGACTTCAAATAAAATGTTCTGTAAATGAGTAAGATACGCAAATGTTGAACATCTGCATCAACATGCTGAGGTTATTACGGAAGAGCTCACTGGAAATTAATGGGCACTAATCTTTTAATACTGTAGCTGATCCTTGGTCAACCTGTTACAAGAGCAAATTGCCATTCCCAGCTGTGCCACACCATAAGAGGATAAACACCAGAGTGGCTGGTCCTTAGGAACAACCTATTTCAAGTATATCTGCTCACTCTTTCGCAGCTAATCAGAGCAATGTTAATGGAAGAAAAGCTGCCAGAAGGGAATGGATGTGAGTATGAATGAAATGTAATGCTATAGGAAGGCAAAAATGTATGTAGTAAGACACTGAAATCTCAGGATTTAAAGGCTGGAGAATTGAGAGAACTGAGAAATGAATTCTTCCCAAGAATTCATTGTAGTAAGACTCAGGAACCTGAAACTCTTACAGACAGGGTGTAGGCACATCAGAGGCTCTGTTCTCTCTTGTTCAAGTAAGGCCACAGTGGAGCTTAGGGGCATTACGTGCCTACGTGCTTAAGTTGTTTCTGAAAGGCTTCTGGGACTCCCACATCTGAACTGACAGCGCCAGTCAGAGCGTGACTACGTATGTTCGGGAACCCAAATGTCTTTGGCTCTCACCAGCTGCTACAGAAGCTAAACTCCCACCAGAACAAGTTGCACCCAGCACTTTTTTTCATGCTCACCAGATTTTTTATTCCACAGAAGCATTTTCTCTCTCAGTTTCTCCCATTTTTGTTTTCACTTGCACTTACCCTGCCTTGCGCTTCCTTCACAATTTCAATATGACATCTCCAGGTCACGGCAGAGCAAGAGCCCTCTCCGTGCCCACAGAGAGCCTTGCCTAAAGAAAGACTGCCAGCTGATGTATGCTCTCTAAGGTAGGAATAGCTGTTTACTGTTTGCACAACACCAAAAGCCAGGGGACCTCTGATCTACCTAAGGCCTTTCATCAGTACCGCAGCAATGTTATGTAATGATTTCAAATGTACGTTTTTGCCTGCTGTTGCGTATGCAAGAAAAGTATAGTCATCTTCATTAACACATGACTGACACCTTTTTTTTTTATCATTCCCATCTCATTTTAGGATGACAACATAGAGAAAAGCTCTCTGTCAATGGTTTAAGATGATACATCATGTAAGCTACACCGTAACTGCAGAAAAGCATAGTTTATTTCATATGCTATAAAAAGGACAATAGCCATTTTTGACTGCGACCTAGCTCTGTAGAGACCGTCCTGATGCTTCTGCAATCTAGCACCCAGTACATGCAGTTCTGGAGAAATTACCAGAGCAAGCTACTTCTCCTCAATCAACACCACCCGTGGCAGCACCCATTGTATGCTATGGGACAGGATTTGTCCCGTAACTTTGCTCCCTACCTTTTCCCTCCCTGTCCCAAACTTCTCAGCTGCATCTACCAAGTACCACCTGGGTTAGCAGACAGCTGCCTGGCTCTTGAACTGCTTCTGCTAAGCACTGATCATATTTCCCCAGTCTTGCCTACATGGTGGTATTACTTACGCTGTTGGTTGCCGCTAGAATTACTAACAGCACAGACTGAAGGAAGCGGGGGGGAGAGAAGCTGCTCAAAAGATGACTGATGAAAATTGGGAAGTGGTGTTAACCATGGAAAAAATGAGTGTATTTGAGAATCACTAATAAAACAGCTGAACATAGTGATGCTTTCCATGGCTTATGCCAGACTAGATTTAAAAGCTGCTACCAAAGAACATTTCTCCTCATTAGCCCTACAGGCGCTTTCTTTGCCCAGCTACTCTGCCCAAAGGACTTTACTCCTCAGGATGGACCATCACGGTATGAAGGTGGTGTTTTTGCTGCTTGTATCTTTAACTCACCAGCCCCATCAACAATTACCCTGTAGATGAATTAGCATCGATTCGTCTTTGACTCTTCCTCCTACCTGGATAATATTTGGCCAACCCTGGGAAAAGGAGTCCAGTTTGAAAGCAGCCAAGTTACAAAATACTTACAGTAAGAGCCATGCGGCCAGCCCTCTATGTAAATGAAGACTATCTCCTGTCCTTCTGCTGATTATGTGCGAATCACCAGAACAGCCTTTCCAAAACCACAGAAGCTCCTTCCGCTTCTTGCTGATTCTTCTCTCTGCGTGCAGGAGGAAGGACGGTCTTGTGGCTCGCACAGAGACTTGGCTGTCAGCATGTGTGGGTTCTATTCCTGGTGGTCACTGACTTCTCTTGTGACTTTGGAAGAGTTACCTAACTTCTCCATCCACTGCAACGTCTGTCTGATATGCAGTTTAACAACGTAATTCAATGCTGTTCTTTAATGCAAATACCACTGGAAAACTTCATGGTTTGGGAAAAGTGGGAAGCAGTGTAAGAGTTCACCATTTTATTTCCCTCACAGTGGCATTATTTAGTGGCATTTTAGTTCTCTGCACCAAGCACCATTTCCATCAGACCAGACGTGCAGTGCCTTTATCTCCGCATACAGTGTCACCACACAGACAGACAGCTATTTAAATGTACCTATCTTATATCGCCCAAGGGAGGAATGTGGCAAACAACCAAAGGAAGCAAGTCGGGAACCCACTTCTGCTTCACCTTCACAGTTAAGGTCATTTTCAAGAAGACAGCTCACATGTTTCTTGTAAATCTACCTCCAGGCAACTGCTATCAGAGAAATTGTCCACATCAAATAATTACTGAAAGTTTTCAATGTCTGTATCATTTACTTCTGGCTGAGATACCACCAGCACTGTGCACTACAATGAGTGCCTGGCTAAGTGAGGTGATTTACATGGCCAGCGAAACAAAAGCTGTGCTGGTACAAACACCTTTACTCCTAATTACCAGTGATAATGACGACTTAGAGAAAGCCAGGCCGTGTGCAGGACCTTTATGGTAGTGCTCACGTGGAGAGCTGCCTGGAAAGGCCATGCAGGAGGAGGTGGCACACTAGCCACATTCTTTAAATATTTCCTGCAGGTTAGAAGCAATTGTTTTTAAGAAAGCCTGAATTCCACCGAAATTGACAGAGGCATCAGGGAGGCTTCAACTGATGGTGTTCAAAATCCCATGTATTAAATGTAAAGCTAAAAGCAGCTGCTATGTAAACAAGTATATAAATTTCTTCAATCTTGAGATTCAAGAAAAATAAAATACTGCTTTAAATAAATAACCAGGCTGCTTTTCTGCCTTGAATTATAAACCTGTAATGAAATTCAGAGTTCCTGCTCACACCCTAAGTCAATACAGCACACTTCACATGGCTCACCTGAACCTAGAGCTAGAAAAAAGCTGTCTGAGAGAGTTCTAATTAAAAATAAAATAAAATTAGAGATACAATTCCATTTACTTACATGACGTCTTTTTCTCCTTAGCTCTGGTGCTGCATAACTTAAGGGCTGCTATAACGATGCAAGAAGAGATGTCATTCCAGTGAACTGCAGACTTTTATCAGTATTGAACTGATCACCATTATCTAGGATTTGCCATCAAGTTTCAAAAACACCTCATATTAAATTAAGCTACTGAGCACCTAATTACAGGCTTCTATTCACATTTTAATTTCTTATATAGCAGCAAGGTAGAATTGCCATTTAAAGCATTTTGCTGCCTTTTGTTTGTCAGAGCTTTCTACTAAAATGCTCCCAGATCTATTGCAGAGATTGTAATCCTGGTTTTACTCGTGGAGGCACCATTTAAAGCTTTTGCTCTTGCAAGCCCTCTATGCACAATTACTTGGAAGTCCCATGTGCACTGCTAGCATGAGTATGCTGGGTGTGCCAGAAGGTTAATAGTCTTTGTGGTCCATACCACAGTCACTAAATATTGATGCAATTAGGGTTTATCTCCAAACAGACAGCAAGCAACTCAATTCTGCTGCTCTGAGACTGTAACACAGTTACAGCACTATTTTGTTATTGAGCATTTTGTAAGTATAGCAGGTGTACACAGTCTTGTATTTTCTTTCACACTAGGACAGAAAAGGCAAGACAAACTCACGGCGTTTGACTGAGAATACAGATTATATAAAAATTAATTTCTTCCTTACCCAAACTGGTACTAACAGCATTGTTTACAAGTTAATCACTCCTTCCAATGAAAACTGTGTGATTCAAAATTTGCCCATTTTCCTGGCATCTCAAAAGAGTCAGCTCTGTGCAGACAAATGAAAGCTGTTCATGGGATCAGTCTGTTGATTTCCACTGTCTGTGCTCCCAGATGCTACAAGAGCAAATATGGAGTCTAAAAGAAAAAAAATAGCTTTGAGAATTTATTTCAATGCAATAACATGAGCTATTCTTAGTAATGAAGGAGAAGATTTGTTTTCCTGATGTGATTCGAGATGTTAGTGGCCTTCCGTTTATGGAGTGCAATCTGAAAGTCAGAACCCAGAGCACTTACCTCCTTTTTCCCCCAGTTGCAGCAAATTCCCCTTCATTCCTTTCCATCAACACTTGTTTTTCTAAGATCCTCTTTCCAGAACATCACCTATTCTATGGAGAGCATGAATACAATGCTGTTATGAGCATCTTTATCCCACCCAATCTGCAGGCTCGTCAGTAGTGTCCCTAGGGACGTACTTCGTTCTAACTCTTCATTCTCTGTTTTTATCATCTGATAAACTTCCCAGTAAATTTCATAGACTTTTACTGCCATTTACCGATAAAATGAATTAACAGAGAAAGTATTTATAATGTGATTGCAGCTGAGGGTTAAGCTCCTCTTCTTGACCTCACCACTAGAGAAGACCCTATGAATTAGGAACTGGAACATTATTGTGAACAGACGTGTAAAAAATTCCTTATTTTACATTCAGATGAACAAAACTAAAAGGAAAACGTTCTCCCTGCTACAAAGGTACAGTGTTGTCATAAGCATAAACAAGAAAGGAGAAAGGCTTTTCAGCTACATGCATGTAAGGTGCGGGACTGAATAACGAGATGTAATGAGTACATTTGAATACTCTGAGAACCTTGTATTTTTTTGGTTTGGTTTGGTGTTGTTTTTGTTTTTTTTTTGCTTTAAAATCTCAATAACTAAGAATTGCATTAATTAACACCTGAGGGAATATTCATACATTTTTCATACATAAAAATAATCTGCATGCAGAAGCCATACAGACTGCCCTAGAGTGGCTAAATCTGAGTAGAGTGAGTCTTTGCAGAAAGGACTTTTCAGCCCCTGGAGTTGTCTCTCATGAGCGCATGCAGTAGACACTGGAGGAAAAGGAGTTTCAGGTGGCTCAGGTTAAGATGTCTCATAAGGCCAGTGGCTACTGAGGGACAAAGAAGACACTGAACGTGTTCCACTTCAGAGCTCAAAATCTTTTCCAAAGGTCCCTAGTAACAGTTTCAAAACACAGCAAATCAAAATTTCTTTTTTTAACAAGAAAGGGAAAACATCTCACATGTTCTTAGGAAATAAGCTATTAGAAATTAACAGGAGATAAGTGACCTAACGACAAATATTGAAACCTCTATATGTACACACACAATAGAAAGGCTGCTTTAATATCCCAGCTTTGTTATCTCCTGCCAGATGTTCATTTCCTATCTTCTAAAATGAATGTTTTTTAAAGTAAACATATAGAACTGTACAGAAAGAAAGCATAAAACCTTATTCAAAATGTCTCAAATCATTTTGCATCTCATTATGTCTTCATTGCAGGGGGTTTTGTTTGTTTTGCTTTTTCTGTCTGGAGTTAAAGACCTGGCATATTTAGGTACCAAGATACAACTGCCAACTCAGGTTCAACAACATGAGTTAAGAATTTAACTTTGAGTACTGTAAATCTCTAAGTTTTGCCATTTTTTTTAGATAATTAAATATTTAAAAACTTAATAAAAATTTAAACTTTTAATTGAGCTTTTTTGAGGCTGAATTGTTTAAAAAAAAAAAAAAGGCAGAAATATGCAATCCTTAAAAAAAGTTAAAAGAAAAAAAAAAAAAAAGAAAAAAGCCCTCTGGCAGATCAACAGCTTTAAAAGTCTAACTGACAAAAAGGAAAATCACCTTACAAACTGTTCTGCTTATATTGTATCAGACTGATCATTAGCTCTGACCAATTTTCTGATGCTCTGGCCATTTTTGTTCCGCTTAACAAATATCTAAGAGCAGACAGCCGGCTCTAGTTCTTCCATTCCTGTGAAGTGTCAACTGTCTGAAACCCAGGAGACCGCTGCCTTCCTGCCCCCTCAGCAGCAGACTGACCGCTGAGGGAAAGGGCTTGCACATCTGCCTCCAGGTGACAAAACCAGACTTGGTGACAGCCCCACCGGCCCTCCTCCATGCCTGCAAGATGGGCTGCTTGCAGTTTTTCCTCCCTCATAGCTCTGTGAAAGATTTAGCTTCTGACTGTGACCTCAGACACACAGTCATGACAGAAAGAACACGTAGCAGCTGCTGACTGAAAGCTTCTTAATGCATTTTGGGCACTTTTTCTACAAGTCCTTAAGGAAGAAACATGAAGAAAAATGCTAGAATCGAGCTTTGCCACATTTGCCTTTTTGTATTCTTTCCTGATAGTCCTAAAGCCTTCACCAGAAATGAAGGCTGTATGTTGGCAAATATTTTCATGTGAATTTGATGCTTCGATAATAGAGATTGATAGCCTTTATTGCTGTGTCTAATTGGCCTGAGTTCTCCCTGAACCTCTCTAAGCAAGTTTCTGAACTTCAGCCCAGAGAACACGGTGGTGATGGTGGAGGAGCAGCTCATGCTCCAGCCCCATTCCCACTCGGGTCTTCTGCTGAGGCTCTCAACAGAGAGACACCTCTGTGTAGCTTGGGACTGGGGGGATGCTTTTGATGCAACAATTTGTGGTAACACCCAAATTGGCTTCTCACAAACAGTTGAAGGCCATCGAGTACTGTTGGTCGAGCTTCACCAGCATTCAGGAACTAAGAATTTCAAAACCAAAGATGAATTATTTGGAGAGGAAAACGTACTGAGAGAACTTTGTTATGAAAAGCAGCTTCCAAACAAAAGCACTGGAGTAAAGCCTTCACCTGTGGAAGCCCCTAAGAACTACTGAAATATCTCTGTTGAGTTTCAGTCATTCCTTATGTAAGGCCCGTACTCAACAGTTGCATTATAAATTCCTGAAGTGTTTATATTCCACATACTAATAAGATATACTTGGAAGTTAAATAAAAAGCCTGTAATTACAAGTTTCAAATAGTTCCACAGAGACACAACTTCTGGGGAAGAGATGCCTAGAGCACTGGCTTCCTACCACGCATCTTCCGTGGCAAATGCCAGCCCTTGAGAGAAAACCACATGAAAGTCGACTTCTGCTACCTGGGAAACTTCCAGAACTTTTTCCATTTGGGATCTCAGATGCTATTTGAGCAATTTCTTATAGCACAATAGTAAATTTAAGGAGATGAACACTGAGGAATACTCAAAAGCAATTTAATTTTTTTAATACTAACATTAACCAACAATTAAATATCAAGTTATTTGCTGAAACCTCTTCACGAGAAGTTTCCATGACTGGCTGTGAACAGAAGGCTTCACCTTACAATGCTTATTTGCTCCTTCCCAGTTACCTACGTACTCCATTAGTCTCCAGTTTGGGTACCTTAGGCATCTTACATGCTCAGACTCCGGCAGAAAACCGAAATAGATCCAAGACTGTCCTGATGCAATCTGCCATTCAGCTGGCTGCTAAAGGACAATCCGAAGCCTCTTCTCCTTGTCTCGGACTGAAATAAGCATAAGTGACCTACAGCAGAAAAGGGCTGCATGTGATACACGTTGCTGTAGATTTGATTTATGCTATTTTTAAACAGCATCCCAAGCAATAGGAACCCGCCGGGGGGATTTCTGCACCGTCAGGACATTGTTCCTGACCTTCAGCCCCAGGCAGCATTTGCTCGCCTCGATCCCACCTCCGGCTCGCCCCCCTCAGGGCTCAGAGGCAGCAGCCCCCGTGCTGGCGGTGCGGGACCCTAAGAGCAGGGACGGGGCGGCCTCTGCTGGGCGGTGTGAGGCCCAGGGCCCAGCACAGGGCGGGCAGGGTGCGGTAACCACCGGTGTAAACGCTCCGGAGGAGCCCAATGAATTAAGATTTCCATGAATTAAGATTCCCATGAATGTATCCCATTGGGCGACTTTGTCCATCAGCCTTTTTTTAGAAGGTGATTGCTCTCCTGAGTAACATCAGGGCTTTTTGTGCGCTTACTATTCCTATTATTTACCTTAAACACCGAACTAAGAGAAAAACTCTGCAGATAAAGTTTGTGTTACTTTAACGAGTGCTATTGTAGGCCAAGCCCTTAACTTTTTATCAGAACAGCATCTGAATCACTGCACAACCTCAGGCTACACCGACCCGTCACAGCAGGGCGCTCCCAGGAAGCTCAGTGCCTTACCGACAAGAAGGGACAAGAAACAGAGATACCGAGAAGTGGCGTAGGTGGGATCAGCAGCAGACCCGTCACGAAAGTCTCCCTCTGCCAGCCTGCCTGCAGGATCACACCGTTTGCTACCGAAATGCCACACTGTGGAAATGATGAGTGCCACTAGACTACAGCCCAGCAACTGCCTCGCAGCAAAGCGTGGATGTCAGCTACCAGTCTGCTGGAACAAATGAGAACACCGAGTAAATCTTCCTCTTTATCCCTTTTTCCCTAGGCTAGGGAAACCACAGGAGTCTGGAAAAACAATAATCTAAAACCGGATACTCCTTATGGGACTAGTGAGCAGTATCTGATGTCTACATCAAAATAACTTCGAGGGGATGGCAGTGTCTATGGCTGATGTAGAAGCGCTCCTACCCTAGCTCAAATTCCCTGCAGGGAAGTGCAACACTGCACTAGCGTCTTTTCCTGTGCTGCACAGAAACCGATCTTCTGCCAAACCCTGGCTGACTGGTAAAAGCAAAATTAAGTATTTATGAGACAGACATATCGGATGTGTGCTCTGCCACTCGTTCATTAGCACAGACACTGCGGAGGGGACAGGTTACAGTCACAGGGCCTGTTACTGCTGCCACCCCAGAGGCAGCAGGCTTTGTGTGGGCAAAACGAGGAGTTTTGGGGAACCCAGTTTTCCACCCACATAGCATAACCCAACTTTCCAATTTTTCCTAATCCATAGAGAGTAACATCATCTTGTTCATAACAAAAGTAGGCATTTGTGATGATGGAGTCAGAATTTGGTATCTTTCTTCATCACCTGGTGTCAAGTTGCAATTACATCTCTTCTCTCTTTCTTCCCTAGTGAAACCTTTGCAAAATTTGTCCAAGTAGTGAGAAGAAAGAAGCTACAAACTTGGAAAAGGAATTCTAAAACATTGCTCTTCCCTTTATACTGCAAGCAACCTTTGAGCCTACAGTGGAAACCTTTACAGCCCTGATGAACAAAATGTGAATGACTAGGTTTAACATTTGTGGGACAAAGGTAACAGTTCTGTGTCTAACTTCAGAAGGATGGCTTCAGAGGTACAGCCTGGATTGAGACAGTGATCTGTACCACCAAGATTACTAAGAAATCCTGTTTGCAAACCAGTTCCCATTACACCACCCCTGGGGTCACCCCCGCCTCTGAACGTCCCCTTGTTTAGTCGGTCACTGCCAGGCCCAAGCCATTTGAGGGGTTTGTGAAGCATTTTTACACAGGAATACTGAAAACAGTAGGACAGACATGGACACCACAATAACCTGGTGAAACCATTTGGCCTGCAATTATCAGAGGTCACAAAAGACGAGATCAGAGTGCTGACCTTAAAATCCACAGCTACATACTATGTTAACCTAGTAGGTGCCCAGCAAGAGCTGTGCAAACCCACATGACTCTGCAGTGAAAGAGGTATGGATGTAATGGATGAAAAAAGGGCTTGGACTCACCCACGTGTGTTTGCAGATCTGTGGCCCTGCCTCACATCAGGAGCGTGGCACCTGTCTCACTGCACGGTGAGGGTGACTGGACAATCCAACCGCTGCAGCCCCAGCAAAGCATGCACAGGAGTATGCCTTTGGGCTGAATCTGAAATCAGACTGCACAGTACCACCAGGAAGCATTTGGGTAATAAATTCTGCGGACATTTGAAAATGCACCAGGGCTTGTCTACAAAGGAAAGCTATACTGGCATACAAAAAGCCTTGAAGCTGAACTAATACCAGAGATGGATGCAGTCTCACCACAGACTACCCTCTTCCTGTTTATTTCCTGTTTCTGTGAGAAGAATTTGAGCCACCAAGAAGAAAAACAGAAATACAAGAACATTAAGTATGAATCACAAATAATAAAAAGGCAAGAAAACAGATGGCTATGTACCAAATGGTACTAAAAGTTGATAACATCAACTACATTTTTAAGGCTATTTAATACTAAACGCATCATTAAAGAGCATAATACCATTCACCTGCATAATAATTAACCAACTAAATTATTCTGTGGCCAGAAACGATGACTATAATTTAGAAATACATCAGCAAGAGACAGAACTCCACATAAGCAGATGGCATCAGTTCAGGCACTAAGACCAGCAGCTAAAGCAGATTACTGAGCTGCTGCCAGGCATGTCACACCTGCAGAAGCTGACAAAGCTTCCTGAAAGATCTCAGCATGGTGTTAAGGTGCAACGTTACTGCATCGAGTCTCCTCGGCTTCTCCTGAAGGTGCAGATGACGGTAACTCACAGTATGATGACACTCCCAAGGGGCAGCCTGCCTTGCCATGAAGCCTGGGCTAAAAAAGAAAATGGAAACCCCCCTGGGGATGATCAGAGAAGTAGGCAGAAACAGAAGTTACAGAAAGCAAAAATTCCCTATCTGAGGTCAGCATAAGAGATCAGGAATGAAAGAAAACCTCCAAGCTGTGAGAGTGCACTGGGTTCCTTCTCAAGAGGCCCGAAGGGACAAAACACACCTCCGCTGGGTTAGCCCAGCAGCTGAGAGGAAGATAAGCAGCAACTCTTACAACTGTTTGTTCCTCCAGGTACCAAGGGCAGCACATTCAAATGATTACACATTTGTATCTGGGAAAAATCTCAGCATATGAAATACAGCAAAATGATTTTGAGGTCTCTGGGAGCAGGTAGCCACCGAGCAGACCCCCTTTTCTCCAAGAGATGATGAACAGAAAATCAAGAAGAAAAACGCACTGAGTGGCCACCTTGCAACAGCGTCAATGCAGCAACTAGAGGTCTCATACCTACTCAAAAGAACAAAGAAAAATAGTCCAAGGATTGAACATGGAAGTCAAGGTGCAGAGCATAAATTAATACAAAATTTGAAGCAGGGAGAGAAATTAGGCCTGTGTAAACCAGCCAGCTGCCATTGATAGTACATGCAAGAGTCTCAGAGTTACATGAATACAACACGAGCAACTTGCTGAGCTTCCAGCACTCCAGAGAACCTGTCAGAGTTCATTTAGATATGGGATTTGCTCTCCAAAATAGACCCCATTGAAGGGGCAAGATGGAACTCATGATGATCATTGACTTGTCCCGTAACTTCCAATATGATGATGAATGGACATTTGGTTCCACAGCAGGATATGCACAAACCTAACTCCTACAATTAAATATATCTAGGATATTAGATTGGGATTGGAGCTGTGGATCAGGAATCATGAGGTGTGTCAAACACACAGGTTGTAGGGTAAACAGATGGGCATTTGTTAAGAAGCCCAAAAGGTGGAAATGAACAGCGCTGTGCCAGAGCAAGTCAGCACAGACTTGCTTGGTTTGGAAGAACACAGCAACTGCATCGCAAAACAAATCAGTGGCTGCACGTGGATGCTGTGGGAAAATTTAACAGCACAAGTCCGCAACGGGGGGGGGGGAGGGGGTGTCAGGCTGGGTGTTAGGAAAAGGTTCTTCACTAAGAGGTGGTCAGGCACTGGGACGGGCTCCCCAGGGCAGTGGTGATGGCCCTGAGCCCGGGGAAGTTCAAGAAGTGTTTGGACAATGCTCTCAGACATACAGATTAATTTTTTGGTGGTCCTGTGAAGAGACAGGAGGTGAACTCAGTGATCTGTGGGGGTCCTTTCCAATTCAAGATATTTTATGATTCTATGACTTTGTAAAATTTAAGTGAGCAATTGTGAAAAGCCTTCTACTTGCACTCAGTTAGATGGTGTGCTAACATTGTGAAATAGTTAACGTAGCTCCCAGTGCAGATCTTAATTTAATACTTACTTTGTAAGTATTGAGATTCAGAAAAGCATTTTTCACTTTTCTAACATAATCATGTAGCCTCGTACCCTTTTTTAGTCATGCTGGTAGAGAACCTTTCCACTTCACAGCAGCAGATCCTACTGAGACACTGACATTTAAAAAGCATGTTATGAGAAAGGAAAAAAAGCCCATCTTCTATTTTTCTATTTCAAATGTCTTTGATTAAAAGTAGTCATGCCAATTGATACAAGGTATGAATTCTATCTGTACCTTACCCCAAGCAGAGATGATGATTCTTGTTTCTTGTAATTCACACAAGCATATGGCACCCACACATCATGTTAGTTCACACTAACATAATCACCACTAAAAAGATGGCTCAAATGGGTTTAACCTGATTATAAATTATTTTCCTTCGTTATAAAGATAACTCCACAAAAATAATTCATGTTTTATCTAGAAAAATAATTCTCCCTTTCAAATCAGTATTACAACACGCCAGTAGATGGCACTGCTCGAATTCAATCTGAATCTGCAGTTTCCTCCAAACTTCGCCAAGAAGGGGCAGTTCAGGCTCACCGGGAAAGAGTGGCTCATGCATGACATGAATCAGCAATGATTAAAAAACATGTGTTACTTGCTGTCTAATAGGAGTGTTTCTATGTCAGTGCTCTAGCAAGAGCTAAACTATGGGTCAAATATGTTAACAAAAAGCTTGGTGTAATGTGACAGGTATACCCACCCATTCAAGTGGTTTAATTTCTCAAATTAACGTTTTTGCCTCTACTAATGACATCATGTAAGAGAACCTACTGGCTACTTCTCTTGGGTCTCATACCTTCAGCTTGCACAAGAAACGTCTGCAGCAACAGCTACACTAATTCAGAAGTGTTCAATTAAAAGGCTGTTCTGGAAACTGTTCCAGCAATTGCACAAACAAAATGCATGAACTTTGTGTAAAGAAAAGGCTTTATACGTAACTAAAAACGTGTGTATACGCAATCACTACATAGGTTTATATACATACATTACACATAGGAGATTCATTCCATCGTTAACCCTCTGACAAAGCAGACTCAGCCTAAGAACTTCAGTGTGCAACACTCATGCATTTACTTAGTTGACAGAACACGTTGCTTACTCTGAACTGCACAAATATTATCCACATAGTTTTCAACATATTTTCAGATACCAGAACTCCTTCGAATCCAGACATAATTTACAAAGCCAGACTGCCAATACACTAAAACCAGTGTCCAATATCCACAGTTCTCACAAATTATATTCTCCACAAAATACAATTTTAATGAGTATCTTGTTTTAATGTAGGCCTTAAGAGCCATCCCACGACCACTCAGATATCACAAAGAAGCATTTAAAAAACACGCACGTTTAAGTTTATGAACCTGAACCTGCTATTAACTTATTAATGACACTACCTGATTTACATTCGCTTCATGCCTGTTTCTTCGACTGAAGGGGTAGTACCAAGCCGTACAGCAGTATTTCTGTAATCTATATGGACCATCTTTGCATACATCTGTCTTGAAATATATTAAACACATAACAAATGGTAAAATACAAAAGCAATGTGATTTTTCAGAATGGTAGAGTTCAACAAGTTTCAGACTAAACATTTTAAGACAATAGAGAAAGCAGCCTACAAATCTATCACCACTTACTTAAGAACTCAGAATGCACTGTGGAAATGCATTACTTCAACAGCAATTATCAAAATAAATTAGCCAAATACAGAGAGCTACAGGAACACATTTGAAAAACGGTTGAGATTCCCACTCATCATTCTCTTTTCCTTGACCAATACACAACAAGCTTCAAAGTGATGATCAAAATCTTTTTCAAAGTGAGAGAAGTTTGCTGTCCTAGACAGGTAGGCTATCAGTGGTTTGATTGAGTTCACGCTGCCTCACTGCTCTTTCAACATAAGATGCAAGTAACTTCAAGCAGTTAAAAATAATGGTTGCAGATCTGTGCATGTAGACATATACGCATTGCAGATGTGAGATATTTCAAAAACCATCATATAAACATACATCATGTAATACTGTACATATAACAGCTCCTGTACATCAAAAAGCATCATATCAGGACCAGTCATTGATAAAAGACCATAGAATTCAGTTGCCCAGTAAGCTAATTTCAAAGTAATACTTTCAATACCAATGCTACATTCTGCAGGATGAATTTTTCTTTTTTTTTTTTTTTTTAATGGGAATGGGTAGAACCATCTAACTCAGACATCTTGAGAGCACATCTTAACATCTCATCACTCTAAGAGAGCGATTGTCAACAACCCAGCCTCTGCAGATAGTTTCCAATTAATATCATTCTTGCGTCAAGTAGAAAGAAATGTCAATTTTTTCATAGTCAAGAATAGCACACAGCATGTATTTCTTCCACTACACAAAAGGAAGCTTCTAAATCCGATTTGTTACAAGAAGAATATTTGCAGGAGTCAAAGTTAAGAATAACCTCCCTTAGCTTGTTTACAGTGATCTTTAACATGGGAAAGCATTGTGGAAAACTCATATGGAGTTGTCAAAGCTAGCTACTGAGCACACTTTTAGTATGATAGATATGCTACACATGTAAATTAAGACAATTACCTTGAAAATGTTTTATACTGATCCTTTTACTGAAGAAGAAAGATTAACAAAGAAGATAAATATGAAGAACACAAACACAGATTATCAAGAGTTCTGTCATGCAGATGGCAGTTGTGGTGTTAGATTGTCCAAAGAGCAAGAAGACAATGTTGATCATTATTTGATCTTCTATTCATCAACGAAATAGTGTTTTAAGAGGATGACTATTAACTGTGAATATTTTTCTTAATCTCAAAGCAGGTTTTCATACATTACATAATAGTAAAATATAGGCTAGTCTCTATAACACCATTAGATGAATCACCTTTGACAGTGAATAGTATGCATGCAGTGCAATAAAGAAATGTCATCTATCTGTTGGGTCATGAGAAAGATTGGCACACTCGAACCAAATAAGGAAATGAACATTTATTAGAAACTGGTAGTTTGAGCTAAAAAGGTAAACATTCATTTTTTAAGAGACAAAGAATACACAATTGAACACGGTCAAAGAGGCACACAATGCAAAATGAAATTTGAAGACGACTCCATTTTTCCATGTTTGAAAACATCACCAACATAATTTTCAATATTCGCAATGGCACTTGCACACTATAAACAAAATGAATCAAGTCTAGAAGATACACACTTCTGAAGTCATCTCCATATCACACATGCAATACATTGGCTCATTGGTCACAGTCAGACAAAATAGTTGGGAACAAAACTGATATCACAAATCCCATAAAAATACAAAAGATATTGGCAAGACCAAGAAACATTCAGATCAGAAAGGCTTTGTGTACATGGATGATGATTTTCATACAATGATTTTTTTTTTTTTTTTAAATGTGCAATATCAAAGGCTTCCCTAAATTGAAGGCCAAAAGACACAGCTAAAGCTGCCATTTTCTAAAATCTGATAAAACGTTTATAGCATGAATCTTATGGAGTTTCATATTGGTTTATGGAATATAAACTGCAACCATGGAAGCACAGATTTATATCTGACCTGTTGTCTGAAGAATATGGCCTAAAGGGGGCAGTTACCTGTGTGCTTAATTTCTTGTGTGTGTGTGTATATATACACACTATATATGCAGCAGCTGTTCATGGGTGTTTAGTTGTGTGTGTACACACACAGATCCTCAAAGACCTTACAGGAATTTAGCATAGGAAGAAAGTTCTTCCTGCAGTAATCCGATTTCAGGAAGTGGTCTAAGAGAAGTGGCTTTTAGAAGGTCAAGTATAAAGATGATCTTAGTAAATTTGGGATTAAGACACCACACAAGCTGCAGAAAGAGCGTAAGAAGAGAGTTGAGCAGTAATTGTTACTCTACCTCAATGTTGCCCAAAAGCAACTGAAATGTCACATCACCAGCCCCAAACCCACCCCCCATCTCCAAAAAAAGGAAGTCACTTGGGAATTGCTTATACATGGAATATCCTACTTTCTGCACTGAGGAAGTGCTGCTTTGGCTTTTGAGGAGGAACTGTCTCCCAATACTACCAAGTTCTCTGCGTGTGCTTCTGTTGCTTCATTAACATGAATCTGATGGGCACCTGAGATCCACGGTTCCATTTGGTCACTTGGACAAAATATTTCAGTATTTTATGACCTAAATTTCACAAAAACAGTCAGCATGCACAGTACATAGATAACTGTGGAGGAAAGCAGATTTACCTCACATGGTGATCCCGAAAAACCTTTACATAATAATGTAATCCCTTACTGGCTACAAGCACACAGTGGACTGTAACCCTCAGAATAAGGGAAGAAATGGCGAATCCAAAGTGAGAAGTGTTTCTCTCCTCAAGGCAGTTATGATGAGCTCTGAGTTCTTGACTAATTTAGTCTATTTCTTCTAATACAGCCAATAAATAATTCATTATTAACTTAATACTGGATCCTTCACCCTATTTTTAAATAGTAACTTGCACTTGTATGAAGAAAAAAAAATAAATCAGTAACTCATTAGCTTTTTCTGTTTCTGTATATTATGATCCTAAAAAAAAAAAAACATACAACTGTAACCCAAAGCTTGTCACAACAGCATTTACAAGTGCAATGGAAATCAGGTCCAACTAAGCAAGATATGAAAATCACTGATTGTATTACAAAAATACCATGCAAATCAAGTGAGGTATTCTTGATACTGTGGAACAACAATTTCTCAGGCTCTCAGACTTTAATTAAAAAGGTTAGCTAGAAGATAAAGGTGGCAGGCTACACTTGAATGTGTTACTCCATTCCTTTCTATATCTCAAGGTCATGTTTTTCAGAACTTAGATTAAATCTTCAGAAATAACAATAGTAAGTGCTTACTTCTAGAAGTGCAAAATGTTGCCTGTGAATTGCTTGAATATAGGCAGCATGACAAAACAGAAAGTCACTTTCATCTGTTCATTATCGAGGCAATACAAAGTTCTCCTACCTTTGGTTTCATCTGAGCCAAATACATAGTTAGAGAAGACAAATACAAGAAAAAAAAGCCCGTAAGTAAAATATGCATGATTTCCTGAAAATATAAACATATGATTGATTTAAAGATACAGGTTCTTGATTTTTTTTCTCAATTCAGTGACATTAAAGTGCAATATAGGTTTAGAAATGTTATTTAGAAACGGTGAATTACAAATTAAGAAAGATTTTCCCCTCTTCAGCACAAAAACAGAAGTTGCAGCACCTCTCCACAAAGGTCTGTCTCTAATTGTAAGAGGAGACGGTTTGAGAAATCATTTTTGTTCTGGTGTTTCCAACAACATTAGAAACATCTCACCTTTTTCCTTCATTTCATGCTATTCCCAAATTCTGTTTCATTTTTTCATATACAACATAACTGATGCTGACAGCTGGAAGCACTTTCATAAAATTAGGGGCTATGCCCCGATAAAGTCCTTGGATTCCTTCTGTAGCAATAATTCTTTGAAAGAGACCGACCATGTTTAGCTGTGGAGCTCCTTCCACCGAGGCTAGAACAAGAAGATAGTGTTATACAACAGTTCTAGTAATATTAAAAATCCTTAAGTATTAAACACCTGGGTAGTGAGCCTATCAATTCTAGGGTCATCGTTTAGAACTTCTATGCTCACAGTGACATCTCTCTTTAATGCACAGACATTTGAGATCCATGCATCTAAATCCAACTGAAATGCACCGTCCTCCTATACTCTTCTTGCTCCTATTATTAGTCTGTGCACAAACTTATCAAGCAAGAATCTTTACTATGAAATTGTCTTTCTGAAATGTACTCCAGAGCAAACATTGCTGTAAACATTCACAGCATGATCAAAGTACTCTTCATTTTGCCACTAAAACTTAGGAAACCCTCTTCTAACTTTTATGATAGAATTCTGAGGCTATGGCAGGAGCTCTACATCTTGCATGGAATGTGGGTCTCCCAACACACAGAACACCAGTGTCTGTAACATTACATTTGAATCCAGTATGCTAAAGAACAGTGATGGGCAACAGGGACAAACACCTACTGTTAAGACTTTTCCAGATAATCCTTGCTTTTTCAAGTATTTTTTTCCTGCCTCCATTATTATTTTTTTACTCCCACATTCCTGTTGCAGCCATCACAAATGGTACCATTTTGATGTGATCATACAAATTATTTTCAGTACAATGGGACTCACCTTGAGCCTGCATGCGTGTTCTGACAAGAGCGAGAGGGTAACTGGCTAGCTGCCCACATGTACTGGAAACAGTGCCACATCCCAGCAGTACAAAAACACCTGGGTTAGCAGAGCTCGATGCATAGTGTTCTAGCCATGTAGTCTTTAAGAGCTGTCAAGATATAAGATTAAATAGTAAGACGAGATACTTGCATTCCAGAAAGTAAATAAACACGTTTATTTATAAGACTCGTTATGGGTTCAAACCAGAAAAGCATCAAACTCACTAAAAATACCACTTGTAGGGCAAGTGTAAAGTGTAGAGGTAAATACCTCCACACACAGGAATTGACTTGAACCAGACTACAACAGCTAGTGCCTAGAAGATAAATCCTTAAATATCCAGCCACGGCAACAGGCAGCAGCAGTCTAGACCAGTTTAGACTTTGGGAAAGGGGGGTGGGAACGACCCAGCACTCCACAGGGTGTACCAAAAGCTCACACAGCTGGGTATGTTACTCCATGCAGAAGTACAGATGCAAACTGTAGGACAGAACTCCCATACTGCTTTGAAACATTCGCACAAGTAATTCTGCTGATTAGTATTACTGCAATATCACAACAAGATTTGTCTAGACTAGAAAAAATTTAGTCTATGCACATAAGTTTCAAAATGTGCTAAGTAACAACTCCTAGCACCTAAAGTAGATAAAAATATTTTAATTCGTGATGATGGGTGTAAGATGTGTCAGTTCATCTTTAAAGGAAATGGTATTTCAAACTCCTCAGGACAACTACACGTCAGCTACAAAGAATTCTGGTGGCAGGAACAGATGCATACATAATACAAGTTACTATAACCCAATTACAAATCAGAGAAGATGGCAAAAAATGTGCAAAGCTGTAAAATACGTAACATATTCCTATCAGTCAGGTAAAAACCTGACTCAGGTTGGCTATATAAGGGGTGCGTTCCAATCCAACTGGGTCATTTAGTTACGCAAGAGAGTTGTATCGCCCAAGTCTACGCAACGGCTCCTTTTTAGCAGGTTTCTTGATTGATCCAGTGAAAGAAATGAGCCCTGCATGCTAAATGGAACTTGCATGTAAGAACCCATCTGTACTCCCTTCAGGAAGGGCAAAAAAGAAAAGTCTTAGAAGTAAAATCCAATGGAAGTCCTCGTTTTTTTTTATCTCAAATTGATAGCAACTGCAATACTACAAGCCTATCACAAATCTGACTAATACAGATCTGACTAAAGAACATTCACACTTTACATAAATTAACTAGTAAAAGCTACATAATTCAGTGATTAAACTCACCTCATAAACAGCAAGGTCAATGCCAGCATAAGGAATTATTCCCAAAATGTTAGGAATATAGCCTTTGTAGAAGGCCTTTAAACCTTCTCTTTTCAAGATCTTCTTAGCACAGTCAAACATCCCAGAATATTGCCCAGTTTTACCCACAGCCAATCTGGTCTTCAAAACCTGAAAGGGAAAAAACAGTAGCCTTAATTACATACCTTTTCATTATGGTAGTTTGTAAATACAGAAAAACACGATGTATCTGTTGGAACTGCTTTGCATTTTGGTACTTCAGGTCTCCATTGTTGTGACTGCTGTTGAGGCCTGGCTAGCAGTTTCTTCAGATTTTATCATTACTGCAGAATAGCACACACTAACATACACTACATTACAACTTAGTCAAAAAAATGAAAATATGATGGAACATGTTTTGTTTTTTGTTTGTTTTTTTTTTTTTAAAGTTTCATTTTACCTTTATCTTCCTGATTAAAACAAGCAGATTTTAATCAATTTGAAGGCATCAGTGTAGACAATATTTAACATAAGCATTAGCTGAAGAAAAAGTGAGAGCATTCACATACTAGCAGGTCTTACTTCTGATCTACAAACAGCAGAGCACATTGAGGAAGTTTTTCAAAAGGCACGACCCTGTGAGAAGTACTTAAGGTATATAAAGATTGCTTTTCACTAATGAAACCCAACATCAGGTTAATAATAAAATGTGTCTATACAGCATCTTAGGACAAAGAAATGAAAAACAGTATCTAAAAGAAACCACAGATAGAATTTATGAGCAAGAATTTGGCCTACTTTAAAACCTCTTAAGACTGCAGCTTCCTCAGGAGTTTCCTGAGAGTTTTTTTTTTCTTTTACTTCGAAGTAAAAAGCATTTCCAGGACAGTATATGGGAATATTACCTTGTAGAACAGATCACTTCTCTATTGACCAGCCTATTTCTGATGTTCAACCTAACATTTCAGTTAATCCTATAACGTAGCCATCTCTGTACTCAGGCTACCTGTGACTCAGCAGCTCTAATGACAAGGATAGAGTTAAAAAAAAAATAAAATAAAATTATCACTGCCAGCAATAAAAACAGGTAGGTTATATTACAACTGACACCCTTCCTTATGGAAAAGTATTTAGGTTATATTTTAAATTAATTCAAAATTTTGATGTCGATATTGGTTTAATGCCAGCCCCAACATACATTCGAGTTACTTGCACAAAAATATATGTTCTAAGGAACAAGAAAATAAGGAAATACTTTGTATTTCTAATGAAAAAAGCAGGATGTGAAATTGCTACCCTACGGCAGTTCATATTTTAATGCTAATTAAACTGCAACATACATAGTACTACATACAAATACGTTCTACAGAGGAAAGACCATTTAATCCACCATGCCTCAGCTGTAGCTGTTTTATTCTGCTTCCCAACTGATCTCCTGATCTGACCCAGCTCCCAAATCACAATGCAACAACTTCCTATCTGTTACAGGGAAGATCATTCCTTGGTTACATATATAGTAGGAAAGATTTAGGCCGAATTCAGAAACTGCCTTTAACGTGTACTTAATCTTAAATGCATTACAGGATTTCTTTTCCTGGACAAGATTGCAAAGATACATTTAAACTTTGCTCTATAGAGAGACACACCCGAATAGCAAGTATCAGAAGGTACAATCACACAAAATACAATAACCCAAGGTTCAGGCTCACATACAGAGGTAAATGACACCATCACCTGAATTCCCCGTATATATTAAGAAGTAAATTTAATTAAAAAAAGACATCCACACATACAGAAAAATGAGAGGTATCAATTACAACACAGCATATTCTTTAGTGTCTAGCACTGAAATTCTGAAAGGAAGTACAACGTAAAAATAAGTTAGGATATAGGAATTCCAATACTTTGAAGAGTAAAAATGCTGAACATTTGGCGTCTCCAATGGAAGCAGATTTCCTGTTACTAACCTCCATGGGATAAATAGAAGTTTGTGCTGTTGCCCCAGCCAAAGAACCAGATACGAATCTTTCAACAGTGCCTAGATTTCCATCATCCTTAGTGAGTATCTTCTTATACTGTAAAGATATAGTACATAAAATAAGTATCATCTTTGCATGCTTTTCAGCAGATGCAAGAGTAACCTCAAGAGGTAAGAGTACAGTACAAAATGTCTTTTCAAACTGCATTGTGTGCGTATTAATAGTTGTATTTACTAAACCGGCAAACTTTGCATTATGCTTGCTCCAACTCTGTCATCAGGGATTAACAAGAACACTAACATGCAAGGATCCTTTACATTATGTTTATTGTTCAGAGGCTCCCAGAGAGCTTTGCATATTGTTTCATTCAAGACAGATGCCATCATTCAAGAATGCACCGTCGTCAGCTCCCAAAAGGCTCAGCAAGATTAACAGTGTGCTCAAAGTTTCCCTATGGAATTCAGCCATTCAGTTGTGTGATACCCCAAAATTTACTTGACTTTTTGTTGGTTTGATTTTATAATTGTACAAAAACGTACAATATGTTACTTGAGTATTATTTGAGGCAAGTAGATGAAAAACAAAGATCGGTTAGCTACAGCAGAACTGGAGCTCATTTTCCAAAGGAAGATTAGGCCTTAACATGATGTGTAAAGCTGATTCAGAGGTAAATATAACTCTGAAATCCAGGACAAGGGCATCTTATACAGAACCAAGATATTTGACTTAAACAGAACCCTGTACAAGTTCAGTTAGTATAATGCGTCGGGGTTTTGGTCGTTTTCACTATATATAAAGCTATAAAAATGGGAGGACAGTTAAAACTTAATGACAATTTATTTATACTGCTTATAATATAATAGCAAAATCTGCAAACTAAGTATTCTATTAACAGAAAAAGTAGACTATTTGAAATCAGAAAGTCAGTCTAAATTGCAATGGTAAAATCCCCACCCATAAGAACTCCTTCCCGTACAATACAGTAGTGCAAATGACAAACAGTGAGAACGATACAGTATTTTTTATACCATTATTTTCATTCCTGATTTAGCATCTTACCTGTTCATAAGCCCAGAACTTAATAGCTGTTTCAGGAGCTATTTTCACAACATTCACACCATTTCCCCTCCAGAGGGATCGGACACCACCTTCTTTCAACATTTGCTTAAAACCACTGGCTATATTCATTTTGTTTGACTTTGAACCATGAACCTAAAAAAAAAAAAAAAAAAAAAAAAAAAAACACAGTAAGGAACAGTGCTCTGATTAGGCTGTAAAACTCACCACCTAAGTAGCCTGTCATTGCTTAAATGAACTAGCAAAACCATATTCACTATTGAAAATATTATATTAATTGCACAAGCAGTATAATACTTTGCTTGTATTTTTGCCAATATCACTGTGCGAAAACAAAAAAGAGTCTTATGGACACAAAGTACTGAAACTGTGGAAACACAGCTAGACCTTCAGAATTCAGATATTGTATTTGGCCACCATCTTTCTCTATCTACTCTAAAAACTGAAATGATACAATGGAGACAAATGAGAACTTAAAATATTGCACCTACCTGCATCATCACTTTAAGGCGATCTAATGGTGCTGTACCTGTTCGAGAGACAGCACCTGCCACTCCTCCTGCTAATAGCTGCTTCCACCACTGCCCAGTCTTTTTCTCTTCCTCTGTGAACTCATCTGGAACAGTCAGACTATCTCCAATATCCAGCACCTATTAGAATCCAAAGAAAACAGATGCAAAAAAAAGAACATCTTATTCTACCATCTCAACTTTATCAACAGTTCTAATTCCAAATTGGCCTAGAACCTGAGAATACGTAAATAAAAATGCCAGTACAAAATAGATAAAACATAATTTACATTCTAAAATCAACTTGCTATGGATTGCTACTGTTATTCAATTAACAGCATTCTTAAATACTTCTACTGAGCAATAACACCACGGACCCACCATTTCAAAGACTGCACCATCGTCTTTAAAAATTATGACAAATTTCCGTCCTGAGTATATCCCAAACAAAGACATCCTGTCATGATCTGTAAATCTCTTCAGCGAGCACTAATGCCTACATGGTGATTCTAACCTTTCGCAGGACAGTCTTCTAGGATTAGTTTGGTAATCTCTTAAGGATGCTAACAAGAGATTTCACTCTCACAGTAATTTATGAATAAATATGTAGGAATTTTCCCCTCACCCTGACATTTTAAAGTAACATTTTTATAGCTGATATATCAGAATATTAAATTCCCAGCAGCTGTTGTGTATTACCTTACAAAATGATGAATTTGACTGCTTTATTAAGTTGCCTCTCATTATCAATTATTCTGAAATACATATTAATGACTTTTACTCAGCTATAAAAGTTTGACATGTCATTACCAGGTGCATGTGTGCATGACTATTCAACTTGATCAGAGAAGAACATTCCACAGTCTTATGCCTTGGACAGCTTTATTGCTAAAACCTGTAGTAATTTTATGTATCTCTTAAAAGCAATCTTTGCTCTCCATGTAACTTATAACAATAACAAAAGAGAAAAATTGCACCTTAGATGATGCAAAGCCAGTATTATGCATAAATTAAGCCTATAAAGAAGCAAGAATGTTTTAATAACTGATAACAAGTACTGACCAGCAAGCATATTAACTGACAAAAACTTTTTGTTTTAAACTATGGCTAATGTTGATTTCGGACACTACACCTTATTTATGCTGAGTTCACTGTCTGTTAAGTAGACTATTCTGTCTTGCTCACTTGAAATTTAAGAACTGCAGTATGCAGTTTATGCATTTATCCACTGTACAAAGAAGGAAAGACCTAACTTGTCTGGATATTGAATATAAAATAGATTAATGAGAAAATCCCTTCATCTTTCTGACGCTGTTTCCAAGCAAGGTGCCTTCAGTTACTCAACCACAAATTAAGTCATCAAAAGAACAATTAGAACTCTTAAAATACAGATTCAGGGTTCTTACAGATATTACACATACCTACCAGAGTTTAAACCTTACATCTACTTAGTCCCAAATGCAACTTTAACATGAAGACTAAGAAAATCAAAAGTTAAAGCTAAATTTAGGGGGAATTTGTAACAGAACACCACAGCTATCATAATACTTCTATGCCAACGCAGCTGTCTGCTAAGAAGAGTGACAGCAATCTTACAATTAAAAAAAACAGTGAATGACAGCCAGACATGTGAGGTCTCACATCTGCTCTTATCTGAAGCACCAGCTGTGCTACTGTATGGCTGGATTTTGCTTGCTGTGATAACTGGGTCAAGTGATCTTCCAGTGTCGCAGTCAGAAGAGACACCTAAACATTTTCCTTGGGGATAACAGAGGCTATTCCATGTCACAAAAAAATTTAATAGTGGCAGAAAACATATTATTACAGCAAAAGTATGTTTCACTAAACAAGCTGGGAGCAGGACTACCTTATCTCACAGCAGTGCTCCAAGGGTTTTCCCTCAGCAAACAGGGAGCTGACTCCCTTTTGTCAAGCATCTCTGAAATGAGTTTGTACAATGTGAACTGCTCAAAACTTTCATGTCTCAAACTGAATTTTACTACAGAAATGCTGACTGATCCCTCAAGATATAAATGGTGTCACTATACTCAAATCTGTCTTTACCTAACATTATGAATTATTCCATAACTATGTGGTTTATCCTTCCATTTACAGGAAGGATACTAAGCAACCTCGATTATTATTGGCTTATTTACTGTATTATTGCTTCTTAAAAGTCAGTGACTAAGGCATTAAGAGCTCTGTTCAATAGTAACTTAAAATAATGACCTGCTTGTTGCTGTACACCCTGTCATTCTTCAATCAAATTCCATAACATAATAAATGTGAGAACATATAGCATAGAAAGTCACCGATAATGACACTTGCAATTTCAAGGTAATGAAATCTACATGTGTTCTGTGCTCTTGATGTGGTGAAACATACAAATGTACTGTAATATGAAAAAAAAAAAAAAAAAAAAAGATTTAATACTGTGGTTAGTATCTTTCTGTGGAGTATCTTCAAAGGAAGAAGAGGATTTTTTCCTAGGAAACACTGGCATTAAAATTTAGGTGAAGAAAGAGTTCTTGTTCTAAAGAAACTCAAATGACACCATCCTGCTTGTAAACGAGAGGTCAGTAAGAAAAAAGGAAAACCAATCTTTTAAATCTATGAAATACAACTGTGAAGCTGTTATACTCAATACTGCAACTTATCGCAGCAGAAATTAATTTAAGAGCTAGACTGAATTAAAAATAGAAGTTCAACTTACAGTGGAATGTTTCCAATATCGAATTATTTCCTCAATGTCTGTAGCAGGGTTAAACATAAAGTGATCTCTCCACTCATTCCAGTCTACTGACATTGTCCCATCAGCATCAATACTAAAAGAAATTGAACCAAAACAGGTAAGGCAACGGCAGCAGCGTTGAGTCTGTGTGTGTTTGTTTTTAAATACTGGCCATCACAGTGATGCCGTCTGTAGACTGGACATGGAGACTTAAAGGATAGATCTGCCATGGTCTTTCAATATCATGTGCTTCTTAGACAAGCGTATCTAACATTTTCCCATTTAAAAATATAGAACACTTGATTCTATCAACAACATTTGCAAAAAACTGAGGCATAAACATTCCCCTCCTATAACCAGATGCTAAAACAGTGGTCAGACTTCATATAACCCAAGAATAGATGGAATATGCAAGAATTACTGTAGAGGTGCCACTGAAGTTTCCAACAATCTTTCCAAGTTATAATCCCATTCAATTATTATGTTCTGTGAATTAGAAAATGTTCTTACGAAGAATACAAAGAAGCTCAAAAATATTTTAAGAAATGACAATTCCTGACCTTTGCAGGATCTTTTCCGCCTGTTTTTCTGAAATGTTTATACCCAGTATCTTGAGGGACTGGACAACTTCTGATGCTTCAATTTTTCCTTGAAACATTAAAAGAAAAATAATACACATTTAAAACTTTGAACTTCATACGCTTGCAGCTCATTGAATTAAATCATAGCACCTACACAAGAGCAAAAATGATTTAAATTTTAAACAGAGATGATACATCTTTATTATACACTATCAGGACCGAGCAAAGTTAAGTAAATTAAAATCATACAGCTAAATGAGATGCAAACATCCAGTAAGTTAATAGCTAATAGTTTAATAGATACATGGATAAAATACAAGGACATTCCTATCTGGAAAGCAAAGATCCACAGATCAACCAACTTGGAAGATAATAAAAATGACTATAATTATTATTGCTACCTATAGTACACAATAACTACATTCTTATTAAAGGAATGAAGTAGAGGTTTCAAACACAATTTGTGGTCTCCAGTTTAGACAAATAATATAAATTAAAATCATTTTTAATACGTAGTTTCTTCAAACAATGTTTCAACACATAAAATAAAGGCATACCATCATTGTTTTTGTCCAGGCTCTTAAACGCCAGTTTCATTTTCTTTTCATGATCTTTAAGATACTGCATAAATTCTTCAAAATCTAGCTGCCCATCCTGGTTAGTATCTCCAGCCTTAAAGATCTTCTGTTGAGAGAAAATTTAACATTTTGATTTTCCAGGCTATAGAAACTCACAAAATAAAGAAAACTCTGGCTTATGAAGTATCATATTGGTCATTTTGAGAGTCAAATCAGGAAAATACCTAAGCATATACCTCAGAACCATGTTTTGTTTCCAGCATTAAACACACTCCCAGTAGTTTCATGAAGACAGAAAACTCTCAGCAGCAAAGATAGCTTTAAGAAAGCATTATTTATTATTTCTGAAACTTTTCAATTCAAAGATTTTAAGGTTTCTTGCTAGCACTGGAACGTTACACCTGAAGGGACCAAGTTATTTGTGGAGTAGGGCTTGGTGGACATGACAAAATCACTAAAAAGAACAATTTTAGACCTCCGACTTTCTAGCTGTATACAGGGTCGATAATATTCCAGTCAAATTAAGTAGTTTTAACTACCCTTTTCACTTGTGTCTTGTGTTCTAATTATAAAGACAACAGTATAAATAGCAATTAAATATTGAAGTGTTGACCTTAAGTGTAGTACTTTTTGTACTAGGGTCTTACCTGACTAGCACTTCCACCCCTAAGCATTTGGGAAGGAAAGCCTAAGGCCTGACAGAAAATAAACAGAACAAAACACACACCACACATAAAACACCACACACCATACAAACACACTACAACGAACCTGTAGCAAATACAAATAGTTTTTTTCCACTTATGCATGCATTTGCTAGTAACAGGCCTGCGGATCAGAAACACCTACATATAAAATTAACTATGAGTTGAGTATGATAAAGGATTGACAGCACAGCAGGAAACAGGCCTGAAATACAGACAAGGGGTGTGGCACGGCTGCCTGGGCATATACTTTCCCTTCATTAACAAAGCACCTGAAAGGTCTGTCATCTTCCTGTGTGAAAACATACTTTAGGAAAAAAGGGAAATTCCAGCAACCCCGCAGAGCATCAGTCTGTAACCACTGAAGTAGGTCTTCAGAGGTAAAGCCCCAAGAACAGCGAAGCCGAGGCTAATAAGCTCCACAGGATTTACTAGCAGGGGCTTTAAGCCACAGCAACAGATACTCCAAGAAAAAAATAAATAAATAAAAGAAAAAAAAAAAAAAGAAAGCCCTGCAGAGCCAGCAGCCGGGGTCAGGAGAGGAAAGGCCAAGCAGCACTGCTGCAAGCACTGCTGCAACAGGCACCTCCCATCCTCTCTCACATCCAGCAGGACACAAGGAAACAGGAGGCACGGCCACCACAAAACCCCTGCTCTAAAACAGAAGATTTAAGGGAAGTTATGCCACACCTCATCACATGGGCACGAGTTCCTGTGTTGTTGCTGAGTCTGTGAAATCCTAAGGGGCCAGCACACCGTACCAGGGCTGTACGAGGTAGGAGACAAACCTGAGAGCAGAATTTCTCCACTGAGTTGCAGCAAGTTCCTGAGCACTTCAGAGTATGCTTACAGCATATATTAAGAAGTCTTCAAAATACCTTCTGTTCTTCGAACTGCCTTGCACAGCTGTAGTTTCTGAATAAAGTAAGATTTGCATTGCTGTTCTAATTTGCAGTATCTGTTTTTACATAATTTTGTTTACTCCACTATAGTCAGCATAAGTCCTTAAAAGAACCAAGTCCAAAAAGACCTAGCCTACAAAAATGCAACATAAAGGAAGCTAAAAACACTGGTGTACATGTTGTAGGTGTCTGGGGACTTTTGAAAACATCTACATACATTTATATTGCATCTTTTTTTTTCCTACTCCTCTACTAAAAAGAGAACTTTAACATTTAATCTTAAAAAAAATAATAATAATAATTCCCAATTAAAAAAGCAGAGGATTATGTGGTACACCATAGTGAAATATAGGGCAAATTATTTACCTCCCATAATACAGCAAGTTATGCACAGTAAAATAGATGCAAGATATTGCATATTCAGATAAGTGTCTGATTTCAGCCTAGAAACATATTTCTGCAGTACTGATCTTAATATGTTCTCAAGTCCAGCTTGCCAGTTCTACCAATAACTTGTCAACACAAATACACTCATCAATTCAGTTTTATCTCATGCCTTGCCTTACCAAAAAATAGTTTATGGGTACTCAAGTACATGCATTCCTGACTACGTCCTTCCAGTAAGAAATTAAACAAAAAAGCTAACAGATTAACCATTTAAAAAATAAATCCATTAAAAAAGGCACCACAGGACGCTGGTGCCTTGCTAGGCTCTCACAAGCAGCAGAGAACGGGCAGTGTCCATGGCAGTCACACACACAGAGCTGGTTCTACCCAACACGAACTGCTGACATTCCCTGCTGCTATCTGAAGCACACGAAAATATAAAGCATGGGAAGTGTTGTTCTGGCTCAGAGAAATGACAAAATCTCAGCTAAATTCCAATTGCAAAACCTCCACTGCTAAGGATGATGTAAGCCAAAGAAAACAGAAATTCCTAGGAGGCTTAGAGAGCTGGCGATCAGTGTGTGTGAAGGGGGGCACCTTCCATTTTATCTGCCAAATAAGCAGGTTTTACACTGCAACAACTAGAAAAGGATGAGCACAAGCTCACTCTCTGTTCCCTACTTTTGGTTTTAGTTATTTTCCACACCTCAGGCCAGCGTCAACCACCCTCAGTGCAGCTGAACAAAGGAACAGGGAACAAAATGCGTGCTGTACCTCAGCAGGCACGTGCCTATTTCCTCACACTACGAACATAAAGTTCATACAAACAAAAGCTTCTTACAGTCTAAAAAAAATGCACTATTTACGTGGGTTTTAAAGCTTCAGATTAAAACCCCTAATGAGCCAATTTGTGGAATGAACAGGCATGCTCAGAGAGCTTGCCTTCCACTCGGGAGGCTGCGTGGGCACAGGCAGGGGGCAGACACTGGGTTCTGCGGGCAGCCTGACACCACCGCCCAGATGCAAGCTGCCCATCCACAGCATCATGGAAAAATTCAGTCCAACGAGATCAGGGGGAGCAGGACCAGGTCCATCCGACTCCTGAACACCTCCAAGAGTGGAGATTGCACAGCCTCCCCTCCCCAGGCAGCCTACTCCAGCGTCTGGTCACCCTCACTGAAGTTCAGCGAGGAACCAGACTCTGCTGCTCTGCATTTCATACAGTGCCAGGTCCCAGGATTTACCGTCACAGCCACCTGTCATCGTGCCGCTTCCTGGTTCACCAACTTCTCTGTCGGGGAACTGGATGCCTTGTAACGTGGGTGCGTTTCCAACAATCGAGCAGGAACCAGCCCAGCTGCCAGCCCGTGCACTGGAGCCCTGGGAAACCATGCTGAGCGTGCCTGGCTCCTAAACCCTGCCGTTTGTTCTTACAGGCTCACCCTGGAATCGCTTCACCTTTAGGCAGGCCCAGCCCCAAAAGGAAATGGTTTATTTTTTCAAGGTGTGCCATTTCTTTTCTCATGCGAAAACTTTAACCCCGAGGCAATAAATATAACCCACCGTACAATGAAACAGTGACCACAAAGAATTACAGAACTAAGACGATGATTTAGGTTCTCTCCTGTTAACACTTAGGGCCCTCACACGTACAGACTGGAATACTCGTGCTGGCCTATTTGGTCATGACGTTGCTGCCTTTTAAAAGCAGTTCTGTTACTTTTGTTTTCTGCTCTGTAGTCAGTTAATGCAGCTGCTTTTGAAGTCTTGCACAGCAGTGCAACACCAATTCAAAAAGCCAAAACACAGAAGAAATTTATTTTACAATTTCTGTATTACATACAGCACACTGCAGTGCTTAATTTCTACTCCTCTGGCTGTATAAACCTAAGCCAGCAGGTCTGTCGACAAAAATCAGGGAAGTTATGGACAAGCTTTAGATACACCTAAAGATACTGAACACACATAAGCATCCCAATGTGTTATTAAATTACTCTGTGCCAAAGTTATGAACTTTAACACATTCATAGCTATAGTGTAAAGAAAGAGAACATAAGATAATACAAGTCTTAGTGCTTTTAGGTACCCTTTTCTTCTTAATTCACAGTTCAACATTGATGTTATGTGTCGCAATTACTCCTGTATTCTGGATAAGCCTTCACATTCTTCTGGTTACAAAATTCAATTGTACGTGGAAGGTGGGGCTACTCAGTACAACTGATTGCCAATCAGCTATTCTTTAGCTTGTTATTTCAGCTAATTAAGACAACGTAAAGAGTACTTAACAGGAAGTGATCCATCAAGAAGTTACTGGGCATTTCTGGCTTCCTATCAAGCTATCTACCTACAAGACACAATAAAAACAAACAGCAGTTAAAGACTCATAATTGGTGCAATTAGCAGTTCATTGTTCTGTGATCTAATAATAGAGCTCCAAAGGGCACAGTTAACAAAATCACACACAAAATGCACCAGCACCAAGGTAAGGACAGCATGTCTTTGAACATTCAGAAAGTTCACATTTTCTTTCAAAACTTGATATTCATCTTACGCAGATTATCTCAACGGCAACCTTGCCATTCCCTTCTTCTTTCTCTTCCTATTCTTTCCCCCTTTTGGAGCCAAAACAATTAGTGGCAGTCATTCATATAACTCTGCATTCTACCATTACCGATTTGTGATCAATTTATCCAACTCCTACTGCAAGCCAAATTCAGCCGTAGCTCAAACACACGCAGCTCTGTTTACTGAACACGTATCCTACAATCCTGAAACTTGATGGTGCTCTTTCCCTACCTATACATGCCAGGACTGCAGAAGTTCAGGACACAAGGATAACCCAAAACTCAGTAGTAAAGATTGTTTAAATCAGTCTCGTCATTATGCATCAATTGAGGGATAAATGCAAAACAAAGCGAAAGGGCTGAAAGTCCCAGGATGTGCCCACACATCACCCCGACCAGTGAGCCCAAATAACACACAAAGGAGACTGCTGGTAAGTTTAAAAACACCTACACAACACTGCATTGAGCAATACAGCCGTCTGCACTACCTCCGAAGAGCCCCCAGCTTACTGAAATGCTCCGTTCCCATTTGTTCCCTTCCTTCCCACAGGACACTACCAGCATTTAAACAAGCAGGTGACCTGCCAGACCCTGACACCACCTCCCACCCCGTACAGCAGACTTTTGCACTGAGATGTAGTGGTCCCGTCAGCTAGAGCAGCTTCCCCTTCCTCTTCTTTGCCCTGAGCACTTCTTTTCTTTGCAAGACAGAAGGGCTAGCCACAGCCTTCCCACTGGTTCACCTCAGGTAACCATCTCTATAAAATGAGCCTAAAAAGGAAGAGATGCGAGCTGTGGGTATGCTCTCCAGCACGCATTGCAGAAGCTGCTCCCACAGGAACTGGATAAACTCTCAACTCACAACTATGAATTAGATTCCAAGAATCTGAAATGGCATAAATGGGAGATGCAAACTATCCTCCCTTGTAGCTTCATTCAGCATTCCTTGCAAGTTACACTTCTTTTTTTTCAAACTCTGAACATACTTGGTAGACAAACTGTTCTGACAAATGAGACTATTCTACTGCACAGGCATCCCTACCTTGCTTGCACACGCCTTAGATTTACCAGCATTTTACCTTGCATTTTCTCCTGGGACACACTGCTGTCCCAAGACAGTGATTTAGCAAAGCATTTCAACATGTGGTTAAGAGATCTTCCAGGGTGGGCAGAGGGGTTCACATATTCGGTACCTAGCATTCTTGTGTCTTGCACAACAAGAATGAATCACTCACTGCACCCTGTTCAGGAAGGAAAAAAGAAAAAAAAAAAACTATCAAGTTAGTATTAGAAAAGCATTTTTTTCTCCATCCTTGTATGCTTAAAGTGTTATGAAAATTAACTTGAATTCATTAACTTGCTATTTCATATGGAGACTTGGTGACTACAGCATGCATCAGTTAAAAGCTTCTGAAGTTGTGCATGTTGAAATCAAGTAACAACGTAAATGTTTCCTTACAGCCAGACTCAGATATGTTACTGAAGATGTCTGTGGTATTTCACTATTAGGTCCCTATAATGAGACATTTCTAACACCTATTATGACCTGAAAAGCAAGGTTTAAAGTAACTAAGTAGTGCCAGTTCTCAATGAACACAGGGCATCTGTTTTTTGTAAAAGCAGAAGGTGTCTACCTACTCTAAACCTACAGTATTAGTTTTTGGCATACAATTAAGAACAAAGTTTCATTTCACAAAAAATGGCACTGAGAGACACGGAAGTGCAAAAGATTTCTGCTTCTACAGACTGCGAATCTTCATGTCACATAAGGCAATGATTTCTAAGTGTAGGTATTGTGTAGAAGCTGCTAAAGCAGCTGGTGCTGTTTTTATACATTCCTAACCAAAGTGCAAAATAACAAGAGGCTTCATTTAATTTGCTCTACTAGCCTCCTAATTTTGCCATGTAAGGGAAGTTACCAAAAGTAAGAAGAGCGCAAATAGCATAATAAAACAGTGGAAAAATATTAACGGCTATGTTTAGCTCAGTTACTCAACAAATATCTGTAAAGGGATACGCTGCTGGGCTAACAACAGCTGTAAGTTTCATGGTCTGAAGCACTACCAAGCTCAAGTGTTTAGGAGGCCAGAGGAAAGCTCAGCGTTCACGCCTGGTTCTGCTCTCACCTGTGGTCTCTCTCACACCACACCGCAGCACTGTGATACAGCACAGGAATCTGGTCTGCTTGACAAAATTCTTAGTTCCCTTTATTTCAAATGCAGAAACACACTTCAAGTGTTCCGAGTATTTTTAACATAGCTGGCCTACAATTCTCATAAACACAGTTGACTACTCCAAGCAGATCGTATTCCGATGGCTGAGAATTGAGTCTCCTTGGGCCTTGTTTCCATTACATCACGCTGTACCTTCATGTGAGTTATCTCATCACACTGTTTTGTTTTCATTTAAAGCCTTACTGTAGCCAGGAATGACAAGACTTATGTCTAAATCTGACAGTCAGTCTAAATAAGAACGTCATATTGTTTCCAGAATGTAGTTATTCATTTCAGTAACATCTTGCTGCTCTTAGCTCCAGGACTCAATGTATAAATAGTACCTGAATGTGGACGCTTGGCTGTTTCTACCACAAACTGAAGCGTGAAAGACGGAATTTGCCTCCTGCAGGTTTACTGTAAGGATTGATTGCAACAGAAGGAAAGCGGGAATAAAAATAGTATAACCACTCACACCATGTATGGTACTCACATCTAAGAGACTCACTGCATTTTGAAGACACGGGATGAGATCATTTGAGATCCGATCCCAGCATCTATTTTGTATCTCTACCAGACAACTCTGCTAATCAGAACTGACTGTACAATAGCTGCTATCGGGGCTTGTAGAGAGCCCTTTGGTACTGTCACCATGATCAACTCCCTCTTTGTAGGTGCTAATATACGAAGTCAGGAATCTTTTGTAAAGCTCAGCAAAGCTACCCATTCCTAGCAAGTAACATACTCAAATATAAAACAGGAGTCATCCTGGCAGCCCCTAAGTACACACTTTAGACTTTTCAGTGGCTTACTTTTCTGTCACACACTTACAGGAGGCAGGTCAAGCAGAACAGAGTCAGAAGCTTGTGCCACTTTGTGCAATGAAGCCTTTCTATGGAGAAAAAGAACGATTCTTCCCTCAAGAAGAACCACGAGACCTACTTCCAACACCTACCACATCTATTTGATGTCTACAATACTCCTTTGCCTAGAAGAGTGTCTCGTCACACATTAAGCATTAATAAAGCCATCAAGAAAATGGATGTAAGGTCAGAGGAAAAGAGCACACTCTTGTGTCTATTACTCAAACAGATAGCAGCTTGCTAGCTTCTAAATGCACGCATGTTCCTTCCAGTAAGGGATTACGTACTGTTTCAAGAGAAGAGAGGAAAGCAATATTAGTAGCACAAACACTGATTTATAACACTGTGAAAGTGATGACTGAAGATGACCAAAGTGACTTGGCAGTGAAAACACCTCACACCCACCTGGTAGCCTACTGACAGTTACCCAGGGTGAGCAGCGCTGCCCACCAGCAGTGACCAACACCACCCAGCACGTCTATCTCACTACACGCAGGAGCATTTCTGGAAACCTGACCCCCCACCTGCATTTGGGAACAGGAGAGTGCAAGGCCTGAAACCCTGACTCAGCCACGAGGAACTGAAGTCTACTCTTCTTCAGCACATCCAAAGGTCTGCCCACACCCATAAAACCACTGAATCAGTAGTGCTGAATGTGCAGCCACATTGAATATTTACAGGTTTTATTTCCTTACTCATTAGTTGTTAGCAATTATAAGACTAATTCTGCCTCTGCAAACACAAGGAGTACAATTGCATGCATAATTTTATTAATAAAATGCCTTTTTACCAAGTAGTAAAAAAGTATTTTACTGAATTATACATCAGTTTAGAGCTTGAAGTGGAAAAAGTTGTAGAAGGCAGCTTCAAGCCCCAAGGAAGAGCACAGGAAGCAGATTAGCTACATAAAGGCAGGAAAGAAACTGGAGGCAAGTCTTACTGAGGGTCTCATTCTAACAAGTCATTTCAAGTGAAAATCATGTGCATCGTTAAGTTTACAATGGTGAACATAAACGCTGCAGTGCGCGGCACTAATTCTTCCACCCATCTCAGACACGTAGCGTGACTCACAGCTTACTTTGTTTACTCTGTGTTTCTCAGGCAACTAAAACAGCCAGCTTGGCTCCCCACTACATCCACGGGAGTGTAGCTTATCTCGATTGATTTCATGGTTTCACTTCCAGTTTATCCTGCACCAATTGAAGCTTTGACGAATACTTAGATCTGCACTTTGAATGGAAAATATCACACTGAATATAAGAGAAAATAACTTGAGATTTCAATTACAAGTTGTTCCAAAGTTAAGATATACACCATGTCTCAGGGCTTTCAGTAAATTATGTTGGAGGACCATCCCCATTAATTGTCAGAAAACTGGGCACCTATTCCTCTGTTCACTCTAGGTTAAAAAAGCACTGTTAGAGTCGAACTGGCACAACAGGTTCCCAACAATGCATCCGCAATGCCTGAGTGAGGCCTACAACCAGTAACATGACAGCTCTCACGGGAAGCAGCACAGACTGTCCCTGCTTTACAGACCGAAGTCTGCAAATGCAAGATACACACTCACTAAGATGCTTTTGACCAGAAGCAATACTGAAGTGAATGCGCGCTTAGGACTCTCATTTACACTCTCACAATACTATCATTCAACTTTGGAGACCTGTTGGATACTTTTGCTTAAGTATATGAGACTGAGTTAAATATAAAGAGGTAAAATAGAGACCAAGTAATGAAGAAAGAAGAGGCCGCATCCCAGGGTTAGCATCAGGTCACTGAAATTGAATGGTTACCCACCACACCTGAATATTGCAGCCAAAATTTAGGCTGACTTTTCTGACCCTCTTTCCAAAGCTATGCAGTGCCTAATGTAGGTATGGCAATACAATGCCATCTGATCAGTCATCATATTGAAATGAAGAACAGCACTGATACAACAGCTCCAGCACAGACCTCCGCTGTACCTGTCTGGCCTACCTGCAGCTATGTCTGATTTTCACAAGTGCAGGCAAAATGCAAATTCCTCCATAAAACCTGGACGTTACGCCCGTGCCCTCTGAACGATGTACAAAAGCAAACAGCACATGGCTAAGCACAAACGTTGTTAACGAGCCCAATCTGCAGGTCTTATGTGGCTGCAGATACCACCTACTTTCTTTGCAAGCGAACCGACACCTCAGAGTGCCAGCTCTCAACTTACTGCCCACAGAGTGTTACGACTTTTAAAATTAATGGAGCCCACTGAAAACAACCTCCCCAGCTTCCATAAGCAATACCTTTTAAAGAGATAAACGCTGAACCTAAAAGCTGCCAATTTGCCTTATCGCACAAACACACCCAGAGAACCGTGCATTAAGCGACTTCATGTTCTGATCCTGAGGCATCCACGATAACAACTAGGACACGCGAGTTTCTCCCCCAGGTACGGGCCAGATTTGCTGTGCCAGCACTTGGTGACTCCAGTTGTAGTGACTCAGGAGGCATCACTGGTAAAAGGGGACAAGGAAACGTAACAGTCCAGGCGGATCCGCGCAGAACCCACAGCCCAGGGTCTGTGCGGGGCTGATGGCCATATCACAGCCTGTGCGACCCCCAGCCGCCGTGAGCCCCCCCCGAGCCGTCCCGGAGCACAAACACGGCGGCAGCAGCAGGCCGAGCCCCGCCGGCTCCTACCTCCTCCGCCTCCTTGCCCAGCGGGATGCCCATGGCGCGGAGGCCGGTCTGCAGCTCGGCGATGTCCACCCGGCCGTCCTCGTTGAGGTCCAGCTTCTTGAAGAGGCTGGCGTAGCGCGACTCGCCCTCACGGCCCCCATCGCAGGCGGCGGCGGGCAGCGCCCGGAGCAGGAGCTGGAGCATGGTGGGCAGCGGGGACACGGACAACGCCTGGGGCCGCGCCCGGGGAGAGGAGGGGAGAAAGGGAAGGGAAAAAGGGAGGGGAGAAAGGGAGGGGAGAAAGGGCCGGGCCGGGCAGCAGCGCCACGCCCGCAGCGGGAGGCGCCACGAAATGGCCGCTCCCCCCCCGGCTGGCCCCGGAGGAGGGGGGTGGCTGCTCTCAAGACGTGCCTGTGGGTTTCTTACCAGCAGGGAAGGTGTTTTTTCCTTACAGAGGGGTTTGGCCGTGCTCCATCGCGCTGCTGCGATTTGGCTGAGGCGATGTGCGCTTTCGGGGTTGTGTCAAGTTAAGTAGTTCCCACCCCAGCGTGGAAATCCCAACGATGTTGCACAAGACACTCTGAGATCTAATTCGGGTACTGGGGGTCATCGCAGTCCCCGACACAGCTAAAGTCAGGTCAGCACCGGAGCCAGATGAACAGTCAGTAGGATAATCCAGAGACCCAACACAAGCTTTTGACAGAGCTGGGCTCGTTCAGCCCTCTGGAACAAAGTCTAGAGGAGAGGAAGCTGTTGCTCCATACATAAATCAGCAGCACGAACGTCAGAATGCAAAAGGAGCTACCTCAAGGGCACAGTGGATATGAGAACAAGTGGATGGAAAATTGTCAGCAAGAAGGCTGTTCATCTGACAGCCCATTGCCCACAGAGAGCTGCAGGGAACAACAAAGCACCCGAACCCAGTCTCATCCTCATGGCACAATAGGCAGGCAGCATATGGCAGGGGAGAGTGGTTCAGCCTTAGTGAAGGCATCGGCCTTGCTCAGAAAGTAATCAATAGAGCTAACCTGGAATACTGTCTGACCACAGACTACTTACCGGGTTAGACACTATTGAATAAGTAACCTTGCATTTTTAAAGGCTATGATTGCATTATAGGTTTATTGAATCAACAAAATTAGGCAGGAAGAGACCTCAGGGGGTACCTACTCCGGCCTCCTGCTCAAAGCAAGCTCAGCCATGTAGGTGGCCCAGGTTGCTGAGGACTTGAACCAGTCTTAAAAGCCTCTACGGACTGAGACTGCACAATCTCAGGCAGCCTACCCTACCACCTCACTGTCCTCGTGGGGAAGACACTTCTCCCTTTAACCCAGTATAAGCTTTTGTTTCATTTTGTGCCTGGTGTCTCATCCCCCCACCATACCCCACTGCCAGGATCATAGTATCTTCTCTAACATCTGTGTAGGTGCTGGTAGGACAGAGGCCTCCATCTAGGCCCACAGAAAACACATCTCTTGTACCAGCTGAAACAGCCCATGTTCTTCAGCCTCCCCTCACAGAAAATGCTCCAGCCTCTAAACATCCTAGTGACCCCCTGCAGAACTCTCCAGTTTGTTCTTTTAGGTACTGGAGAGCCCCAAACCAACCCAGACGATCTAAATGCAGTGTAATTTGTGCTAAGTAGAGAGGGACCATTTCTTCCCTTCTGTTAATAGGGCCTGGGACGCTGCTGGCTTTGTTTACTGCCAGGGCACACTGCTGGCATGCTCCAGCTTGCTCTGTGCCAAGACCCCATGTCTTTCTCAGCAGGTCACTCCCCCACCTGTATCACTGCAGGAGGTTATTCCTTCCCACATGCAGTACTTCACATTTATCTTTGTTGAATTTCCCGAATTTCAGTGCCATAGAGATGTATATGTACACATACACAAATATTTATCTATTAATATAAAAATATTATTTTAGTGGAAATACGAGTTTGTAGCTTGAGAACTTGCTCTAATTTACTTGAAGCGTGAATTAAAAGTAATGCCTGATAGGGAATGATTTTTGCCACTTCTTACTTGAATTAAAAATCAAGACAGAGAACCTCATTGTGATACTTTGTTTTAAAAAGGACTTGGTAGCTGTTATTTGCACTTGTGAAATGTTAGTGTCAGTGGTCCAAAATTAAAAGGTATACCTGAAGCAAGAAGAGCTAGTTTTGACAGATTTGACTTTCATAAATGGATCATACATAGGTATAAGGACTATATTGTGCATTATGCCATCAGCAGTTGTGTGGGAAAACAGGCCACAGAACAGATAAAGCTTGATGCTTCAGGAATTCATATTTGCCAACAGGTTCTGCTTTGACTTGCACACAGGGAAGATGGTTGAAAGAACAGGTTGTATTTTATTGGCCCAACTGTTTATCTAAGATGTGAATCAAAAATTAAATTTATTTCATGGACTGACTCCAGACTCACACTGATCTACCTGAAAATGGAGTAAGCCTGTATCTGTGCCAAAAGTTTAAGTGCTTTGACTGTAGTATGAATAGCTGATACCAATAAGAAAAGCAGGTAAAGGTCTCAAATTTTGCATGTGGCAATAGATAAACTGTTAGCTATGTGTCTGTGAGGAAGACATTACCCTTGTTAAAAGATACAGACACTTGTCAGGCTGAAGTACCCTGCTGCAGGGATGTTCAAGACAGCGACTACAAATACAGTTCCACAACTCCACTTCATTTACATCTCTAGTAACCAGTAAATAAGTCTTCCACATTATGAAGATAGCAATACCAAAATCATTAGTTCTTCTGCAGATGGTCTTGCATGACAGATTTGGAGACTTCATTATTTATTGAGGCCTTATTAAAAAAGTCTGGCAATTTTTACCATGCTTGAAGGAACTGCGTAGCCACAGAGGACATCTGTGAATCAGGAGATGTTTGCTGAGGATATGCACCTAAAACAAGATGCCAATATAATTTTGTAACATTTGTATTCTATTATATGACTACTTATATGAACAGTGAATAGTATCAGAACATGAAAAACATATACATTTTTACTAAAACAAGAGCTTTTAATTAGTATATCAATCCATTTTAAATTACATCAATACTACCCACTTAGAGGAAGTGCTATAAATATCACAGACCCTAAGAGGCTAGATACAGACAATATATTTTATTAATAGACTGGAAGATAAAAGATAGTTCAGCTGAATTGCATGATTCAATACCTACTCTAGATATAGCTCTTTCTGTGAAAGAGAAACACTTCATAATGCCCTTAAAATTATTAAAATAGACTACTTCATGAGCCAAAAATCATTTCTGGCTTAACTCTAGGGAGTAGAGTAATTATTAATGAGATCATATCCATCTCTGCTACAACTGAGAAATGTGAGTACCTCCAGCAATTTTATTGCACCTGAAATAATTATTATCAGGATATATAAAATACAATTAGAAAACACTAAGGCAATACATATTTAAAAGGAAAAGTCAACGTTCAGGTTTTCTGTTGTTATTTTTGGATAAAATAAATACTTTATTACATAGATTTAATTAGCTCAGCTTTAAATCATCAACAGATTATTTCATCAAAGTGAACATTTTGCAATCTTACTACCTTCTGAAAACATGCAATGGTAAATTCAAGTTCTATTATTATTTTTCACTTTTTTTTTTAAACTGTAATACAGAAGCATCTGTAAGTCAAAATGTTATCTGTCAGTGGAAGTTAAGCTAGAGATGCTTTAGCTGTGTTTTGACTTGGAAGGCACAAGTTTTCTTGTTACACATCAAGATTTTGAAGGACACAGAACACCTTATAGGACTGGGGCTGTTACCTGAGTTTCGTTTACCACACAGCTTTAAACAGGCATACAACATTAAGGCAGTGATCATTCAGTGGATAAATTAGAGGAACTACTTATGTAGGTTAATACTAAATATGTTCAAACATATTTGGAGAACTGAGACTTTGCATGCGTTTCTTAAATCTCTGTGAAAAGTACCATGATTAGAGTTTGCTTACCCACATTACATGTAGCTCCCACTGAACCCACTTTTTAATTTAGTTTTAGACATATAAATTAATCTACCCCATGGCCAAGATAAAATACTTAGAAGTGCTTGCCATTGGAAGCACTAGTCTGGGTACAGGTGGTAGCCCAGACATTGCATTGGATCAATGCCGTTAAGTCCCCTGAAGCCAAAGCAAGAACATGTTTAAATTTTTGTAATAATACTCTTCTCAGGATAAAGTGATGCAAGTCAGGAACAGCAGCACCCAGCAGAGAAGCAATGCTATAGAAGGCAGGTAGGTGAGCAGATGAACACAGGTCACATTACTACTCTATCTCCAATGATGATATATACAATGATGCTTCAGAGGATTTTAAAAGCCCAAGGATATTGACTTAGCCTGCCCACAAAATCACTTGTGCATGAAGAAACACTTAATTCCTGACCTTTTGCAAGTGAAAACTTCTATTTGTAAGATAATAGGCAACTTTGGAATTATTTATTTTATCTTGATATAACTATGGTATTTCAAAAAGTGTTTTTCCCTTGAAACTGAGTTTTATACCTGCTTGAGAAACATCCAGTTTGTTTAAAAATGTATGAAGCTCTCCCAAAATAAAATTCAGTGCTTTAAGTTTGCAGAAGCTTTATACCAATGACAAGGCAGGATTCTCACATTACTCATAGTGTTTATCCTTCTTCAAAGAAGTCCTCTGCTATTTTGAGAATATTTTGATTAAAGATCCTAAATACATTTAGAAACCCATGCATCTGACACCTTTGACTTTGATCAAAAAGGTTATATTTGATATAAAAGACTCAAAGCTACTACTTTCAGACTATACATATAACTTTTTTTTTTGGTGTAACAAGGGGCATTAGAAAACAAGGATTGTATTTAAATCAAAACCTCAAGTACCTGAGCAACACCCTTTTCATTTTAGTAGCAATCATCTAAGGATGAAGAGTCACAGCAGGAAAACTCTTCCTCAAGGAAGCTCTTCCCTTAGAGAAAATAGGGACAAGGGTTCAATAACATACCTCACAAGGCTAGAGCCCACCCTACAATAGCTGAGGAAGGAGAACAGGCATCCACATCCACAGCAATTAGCATCCAACAAGACACATCTGAAGCCATATCAGGAACACAATGCAAGGCCAGGTCAAATAGTGGTGATCATCCACCATCTAGTAATTGTGGAAGGGATCTACAATGACAAGACAAATCTAAGATCAAGCCAAATAATAGCCGAGAAAAGCCTATAGAAAACAAATAGAGGAAAAAAAAATAGAATGGAACTAAAGCAGACCAAACAATACCACAGCCTACACAAAAACTTGCCCTGGAGCTGAGCAGGTTCCTGGGCAGGGTGTGGGTGAGGCTCCAGGTGTGGCTGGTCAGGGCTGGAACAGCTCACTGGTGTGCTTGGGGCCCTGACTGAGCATATAAACCCTCACAGCTCCCCCATGGTTTTGGATATATAGGGGGGTTTTGGATATATGGGGGGGTGTTCTTTGTGTTGGGGGCTGCTAATGTTATCTTGAGAGGGTCTTTGGTTGTTTATCTGTTTCTCATATCTTTCAGCTAAAGTTAAGCGTGTTCAGGAAGGTTAAGTATGTTTGGGCTTTTTTCTTAAGGTATTATTTAATAGCTGTGCCAATTGTATTTGTCAAATTTTCAGCAGGTTGTCTGTCTGGTACCTAGCTCTTTTTTCTAATTCTTTTATATCTCAATATTTACTTCTTAATAGTTCTTTATATGCTTATTGTCTGTAACTTTCAAGCTAATCATGATAAAATTATTAATCTGAAACTTCTTTTTAAGAGCTCTGGTGTTATGTGTTTTGGAAAGAAGTATTGTTCTAGTATTAATTACTGTTTAATAAACAGTACAAATGCCTTCTTTGTAGATGTTGAAGGCCTTCTGTTTCATTTGAGAGCTAATGAACATGATACTTAAGGAACTGCTATAATGTGAGACCTTTAGGCTGTTGGAGACTATTAAAAAGACATCCAGAATTATTTTAGAGCATGCCACAGAAATACTTCTGAGAAGGGAATTCCTATGTCAAGACCTAATACTTAGGGTATTCTCTAAAAGATGCCTTCACAGTAGTTACTAAACATCTGGGTGTCTTAGGGATATCTTCACTATGAATAGAAACTGATAATGGGGCCAGAACTAATTTTTTTTAAGTACCGTAATGCTCTGTATAAAAATGCTTTCTATGCTCAGGGTATTTTAAGACAGAGGAAGTAAAATCACTTTTCTTCCACTCACTGCAGTCTGATTTTTTTTACTCTGTTTTTTTTTTTTTTTTCTAAAATCACGCCACAGGACAGTTAGTGATATTTTGGTATGCTTAGCTGTGCGCATCACAACATGTTTGCATTCATGGGGTATGTATTGTACTTAACTAAACTTCAAAGTACTCTTCCTGGCTGAGAGGCAGCAGTTATTTTGAAGAACTTTCTGAAGATTTCAGGTGCTCAGCATCACACAGTCCCTGTAATCTTACAAGTTCCTTCTCTGTCCATGAGAACAAATGCTGGGCCGTGGGCACACGCTGCACAGAGGGCTCAGCTCATGCAACGCTCTGTGAAGAGGAAGCTGACCTGCTGGGAGAGGCTGCTCAAAGCTGGCTTTATGTTCTAGTCTTCCGGAATGGGTTGGCGAAACAAAGCTTTCCCTGCTGATCACAGGAGCTATTATTCATTGTACACAGAGTGCTGTGTGCGTGCTGCTGGGACGAGCTGTGTCAGAGCATTAAGTGTAAACACAGCTGTGCAAGGCTACCAACAGCTAGCTGTTCCTTGCATCCAAGTGGAGCCGAAACCCCGCTATGACCACCAGCTGAGCGGGTAAGAGCCCGCGGCAGGGGCCGAAAGCCAACAGAGGGACCCTACAAGCAGATCCCAAGCGCCCAGCTCCCCGGGTTGTGTGGCTCGGGCCCCAGCCCGGCCGAGCTCCCGCTCGGGGCCGCGGGGAGGCGGCGCCGGGGGCGGCCGGAGCGGGGCGGGTGGGCCGGAGGGAGGCGCCGGCTGCCATGTAAGCGGCCGCCAGGGGCTGAGGCGGGCGGGGAGCGGAGCTGAGCCCCGTCCCCGTCCCGTCCCGCCGGGGCATGGGCGCGGAGCGGGGCGGGCGGCGCGGCGCGGAGCTGCCGCGGGGCGCTGAGCGCCCGTGGGGGCGGCCGGCGGGGGGGCCCCGTCCCGCGTCCTTCGCCATGCTGGTGAAGAAGAAGAAGTTCAAGTTCCGCGTGGAGCTGGAGCTGGACGAGCTCTCCTCCGTGCCCTTCGTCAACGGCATCCTCTTCTGCAAGGTGCGGCTGCTGGACGGCGGCAGCTTCAGCGGGGAGTCCTCCCGGTAGGTGCCCCTGCCCCGGCTCCCCCGGCGGGGCCCCGCTGGCGGCCGGGGCGGGCTGGGGCCTCGCTGCGCTTCGGTTTGGGGATCCCTGCGTGGAGAAGTAACCGAGCACATTGTGGAAAAGCGCTGTCTGCGTTCCTGTACGTGTTCAGAGCTTTATGCTGTACCGAGCTGGTGTTTAACGCTGCAGTGCAAACCTAGGTGTCCTTTCTTCTTCTTCACGCCCCAGCAGCCCGGCTGTCAGCTGCAGCGGCCGCACCTGCTGGGTGTGACGGCCCAGTGCCTGCCAGTGGCTTCGTGTGCAGGTGTCGGGCAGGGAAGGGTGTGCTGTGCTGCACGGGGCTCTGCTGCGGGGAGAGGACGCTGCACGGCTTATTGTGGTACTCTAATGTTGTTACTAGAAGGACTTAGTGAAAAATGCCTCATGGAATGCCGGGAGCAGACAGAAATTAGTAACAAATCTATGCCTATTCGGTTATTTTCTTATTAAAATAGATGCTGCTATTATAGAGCTCACTGAAGTATCTGCTTTTGATTTTGCAGATGAAATTAAAGAGAATAAAGAGCACCAAAACAGAACTGAAAACTCCTTATTTAACCATTCTAATATACTTGCATGTACAGTCAAACATTAATCTTTTCTCTGTATGGTTGGAGGGTCTTCAACTCCGTTCTCATTTCATGTCTATTTTCCTTCTCATTTTTCTTCCAAGCAACTTCATCATGGGTGTAACAGATGATGACAGGCATGAGTTCAGGCACTGATGTGCCATTACTGTCCTAATGCAGCCCTTACTGCTTTGGAGTCACTTTCACAGGCTGACGTGTATTTGCTGGGTAGTCTCTTTCAAAGAAGTTGATTTTAGATTAGCTGATGTGAGCAATGTGTATGATATGTGTCTCTAGGAAGTGTCAGTGGAAGCATGACAGCACAGTTCTGCTGCTGCTGAAATACTATCCTGGACTCGGGCTTTACCATCCTTCTATTTTTCTTGGGGTATGGTTTCAAAATAAGAACAGCAGAGAAACTTGCTGGTGTATCAAAATCCCTGTGAGTGTAACTGGTCTATTCCTGCTGGACTGAAAAGCGTTGAGGTATGTTTATAGAAAGGTATAGCATTCCTCTGCAGTGATCCTTCAATGCCAGTTTAGGGAGTGCCTTTGCTCTTGGCTTAAGAATTAACAGATGGATTTTCACAGTGGTGATTCAGCAATGGTCTGAATAAATAAGGATGAAATTAAGTTAACAAATGTGGCATCATTTCAAAACTTGTCAGTTACAAACTTTTTTTTTTTTTTTTAAATTGCCGTCATCTTCTGCATGCGTTTATTCTAGTGTGAACTGGTGGTCATTTTCTGAAAGTAGAGCTCTTTGAAGTGTCATAAAAAGCTTGAAAAACTTGATTGTATTTCAGAACATATACAATACTTTAAGATGGGTATGTATAATACATGAAAAAACTGACCATGTCTCCTTAATAGCTTTATCTTTGTTACTGATCAAGGTCTAGTATACTATAGCTTTTAAGGGAGAAGTTACTGTTCTCCAGTTAGTACTGATAAAAACATCAGGGCAGAAGTTACACCCGTGAATATTTTGAACAGAAAAGAACAGTGTTCTAAGATACAGACTTGGAGGAATACTATGCATATTCCTTAAGGCTAGTACAATGCAGACAAATGTACTGGAATCATAGGCTGTCTGTAATTGACCTAAACAGACGGAAGAAATAATTGATAAGCCTCCTAGGGTAGGTAACTGCTCATAGGCTGAATTATTTCACCACCAGCAAAAGAGAAGATGTTGGTATGAGGAACTCAAAGACTTTAGGAAAGTAAACCATCTTATTTCTTAAGAGGGTGCTTTCAACACTGTACTGTACACATTTAGGCTACACTGGTTGTAAGCCTGATAGTTACATTTTTTGCTTGAATTTCCCTACCACCACCCCCTGGCATGTAATACAAGCAATGGATTTTTGTGTTCTTACGCTTGCAGTCTTCAGTTTGGTCATGTTCCACTTGCCTCTCAGTTCTGCTTGCTGGTATTTTAGACTGCTGATGCTTCTCTCTTCATTGTTACAATACAGCATTCAACACAACCAAAACTAAGAAGCTGATTATGATCTGTATCTGTGTGACAAGCATAATTGATAGAGATGAGGGGGGAGGGGGGCTGAGAACTAGCTTTTTTCATCAAAACATTTTATTCTGCAGCAAATTCCAGAGAAGTTTGCATACAACAAGCTTTTGAGTTCTGAGAGGCACTCACAGAGCTCTGGCATTACTTGCATGAATATGTTCTTATTCCTAACAGATACTGAAAAGAATAAGTAACTTTGTTGTGTAGAATTTGATTTATCTTCCAGATAATAGGTGTTTCTTATTTCTAGTGATGCTTACCTGCTTCCTTCTCAACTGACTAAAACTACATTTGCTTTTTTGACTCTGGTAAGCACATCTTCTGCCTCACTGGACTCTTCAAATTGCTTTCTAGTCATCATTTCCCTTCTTGCTGCTATTGCGTTTGAAAGGGAGAACTTCTCCTGATAGTAAGACAGCTTAAACAGTTTTCTGTTCTTAAACAAAAGTAGTTGTTAGTATGACCTACCTGTTACATGGAACTGCTGTCCCTCCCACTCTCATCCTCCTGCACTATGTATGATTTCTGTTTGCAGTCCTCAGACTTGGTACTGGGCAGTGGTACTTCTAATAGTTCTGCAGCTGCAACCTGATTTGACAATAGAGAAAACAGAACAAAGTTTTCAATAGCTGTAAGGCAAGAAAATGGTAGGAAAAAAAAATCCTGCCTAGCAGTTTTGTAGTTGCTCTTTTACATGGATTTTCAGGAATATGAAAAGTTTGTCTCGGTTGCAAACAGGCTGCTAGTGAGAAGCTTTCAGGCCATCACTCTCTGTCAGGGGAGATAAGGTAAGAAGAGACCTTATGGGGAAAAAGGTAAGAAGAAGTAGTTTTGTACACAAATTACAGGATACTTTTTTAAGTGTATTTTTTTCACATCTGTTAATGAATGAAGAGGTACAATAAAATGGGTTTAGATGATTTCGAGAACGTGCTTGAGGAAGGTTGCATGATGTGAAAGGACTGGCATGGATATGCCAGACAGAGCTGAAGGAGCAGCAAACAAGGCTGAAACATTAATGTCAGAGTTCATTGGGAGAGGTAGAAGAATAACGATATGGAAACAAGAGGGATGAAAAAATCAAGTTCCTGAAACAGAAGGGCAGGAATTCAAAGTAGTATTACAAAGAAAATAAAATCAGATTTGAGGAGGGATGTCTCTGGTCCATAGTAGCACAGAATAAAATGTTTGTATTGATTACATTTTGCATGGAATTAATTGGTTAATACAGATGGAAATGGATCATCCCTGTGAGACAACTTACTGTGAATACTGGTAAGAGATACAGCACCAGCTAACTTCTCAGGAAAAGGTTCCTGGAAACGGGTTTATGACAGACATCTATTAAAAGTGCTTGTTTATTAAAAAAAGCAAAACATGTCCCTTGGTTTATGCAGGAGAATTTTTTCCCCAGCACAGGACACAGAGTACATTTTGCTGTGTTATGTTGCTGTCGTAAACTTGCTATTTGCAAGCACTATAATGCTTGATTGCCTTTGTATTTCAAGGACTATTTCTGTTACTTAGTGGAATAAATTAGGATGGAGGGGACTGCTAGAGATCGTGTAGTCCAACAGGACTCAGCTCAGATCAGGAATCTCAGCGTTGTCCAGTTGACTTCATGCGACCTGCAAGAATGGAGATAGGTTTTTGTAACCAACCTGCACCTTGGGCTCACCACTGTTACTGCCCCTTGTCCTTTCTCTGCTCCCACTGAGAAACGTCTTGCTTCATCTTCTCTCTAACTCAGTAGGGATGGCTGAAGACAGCAATTAAATCGGTTTCCATCTTTTCTTGAGACTGTAAAAATCCAGTTCTCCCAGTTTATCCTCTGGCTTCAGCCCTGTTGCTCTGACTCCAGATCCTCATCTCACACCCCCAGGACTTGCCTCAGTTTATCATGTCTTTCACTCGAGGATCCCAAACTGGATTCAGTGCTACAGATAAAGCTTTGCAAATGTTCAGCAGACGGAACAGTCACTTCCTTTGAACTGCTGGCTACAGTCTCACTAGTACAGCTGGCCCTTCACTTCACCAGTTCTCTTAGGTCTCTGCATTTGCTTGTAACCAGCAGTTTTTCATAAGTAAAAATTAGCCGAGAGCAGCTCTGCTTTGATGTCACGGTCAGTGTATACACATTTCATAGGGAATACCTAATGTGAAATACTGCTAGTTAAATCTTTAACCTGGTTACTGTGAGTAAAAACGTGAAAAAGAAAGTGGTTAGTTTTGCTTGCAATAACAGCAAAATAACTGGAGAGTAGTGCACTGTAAACAAGTGGAGCTCTTCCTGCAGAGCTTACTGTTCGCTGATTTGCTTCGTGCTGAAATTTGTGAAACAGTAAGGAAACGTTGAAGCTCTGTTTGTAAATGACTGGTTTTGTTTGTTTTTGCAGTGCTTAGGAAAAAATGTTTGTGTTGGAGAGAATGCATCTTGTATGACTCAGGCATGGCGGAAACAGAATACTAAAGTAAATCTGTTTTCCTGAATATAGGAAATAAATTGGATTTGGAATGTGCATGGGCAGCACGTAGTCAACACTTGTTATGTATTAGATGCGTAGAATGCATTTGAATAAAATTGGTCCTGGCGTAGTTGTGATAGATCTTTTTCATTTCCTTTATAATACCTCTGTGATTTTCATATTTGTCTGTTTGCATTTGCTTTTACTTCCATTATCAAATTAATGGAAAAGCTTTTAGTTTAATTTGAAAGTAAAGGATTTCTCTGTTGCATGATCTTGTTTACATTTTTGTGTATACAGTAGAGACATTAAACGAAAAATCATGAGTAAACCCCATTGTGTGACACCACAGCTGCATGGATCTAAACCAAACAAGAAGAGAGAACTGTACAGTAATTTTTTTGAAGGATCTTAACCATATGATGTTTTGCTTGAAAGTTGGCTAATTAGAAACAGACATTTGATTGCTCCAGGAGTCAGCTGCATAGGTACCTCCATTTTTTCCTCAACAGTGAGACTTCACTAATTCGAAATAGAAGTGAATTAGGGGGAAGATCGTGCAAGCAGGATGTCAGCATTCCTCTTTTGCATGCCAAACCACTGTGTGTTCCTTTATACAAGTGAGAGCTGTATCCAACAATACCTTCCTAATGCTGCAGGTAGCCTAGGAGAGATCAAGTCTTACAGTAACATACCTGAACCACCGAGGGCACTGGAAGTGTGGCTGATAAAACTGTTAAGATTACAGGCTAATGCCTTCTTCTTTCCTGCCTCAGAAAAATGGGATGACCTTCTGTAAGTGCTTCGGCATTCTGCAGAAGAAACGTGTGTTTATATATATTTTCTAGACGTGCATATATACAAATATGATATTATTTACATTTTAAAAGACCTACATCAAAACAGGAAACTTTCTATGTGTAAATGATTACGCAGTCTGGGAGGATATATCTGAAAAGACTGGGTGAGGAACTCGTGGCATGCCTATGTCCTTGGACCTGTAAATGACTAAGCTTAGTATGCATGCTGAAGTTGACTATCAAGGCCCTGAAAGACCACCAGTAGAAACAGATGTGCATAGGTCAGGGATATTTACATACTTTAACAAGGTCTGGGAAATAGCGTGGCTATGTTAGTTACTTCTTGGAAATCAAATGAATGTGTTTTGATTGTATATAACCCTTGTAGCTTGAACAATTTGACATGCATACTAGGTGGCGTGATCCTCTGTGTGTCCAGTGCTGCAATTAAAGAATGTTTGCCTTCTAAAACTCCAAATTGAGTCTTGGAGATTTTCTTTGACTGACTTTTATGGTAACATAAGCACTATCAGGAATCAAGCTGATCAAGTCCATATATATATATAGACCTTGTTAGTGAGCCTCTGTCGTGTCCAGCCAGAGAGGGGAGTGGAACAAGGCCATTGGTGCTGTCTGTGTCTGGGATTTGTGGCTGGCTGTGTATCTGTGGTGTTTTCGTGTACGTACTGGGAACACGTCTTCAGTCTCACTGCTGGTGGGACCTGGGATGTGGAGCTGCAGCAGCCTTGATCCAGCGTAATATATTTTCTCCTGAAAGAAGCAAGCAAAACTTAGGTAGTATTGGAAAAAATTACACTAATTCAGAGAGAACTCTTCTAAAGGCATTTTATTCACTATACTTTAGCCTGTCAATGTCCAGTCTCAAAAAATTTTTGAAAGTCTAAAGCAAACATTTGCACAAAATCACCAGCTTTAAAAAATAGTAATAATAAGTAAAAATAATATCCCTATTTACCTTGTGGACTGAAAAAGATATTTTTTCAAAGTATTTAGAGTGAGGGTTTAGATAACTTACATTTTGTACAAAAGCTGTAAGATGTCTAAGCAACCCTTCCATTCCTTAATATAAAGAAGACTACCTACTTGGTTCTGAAAGTATTTTTTGAAAGTTTCATATAAAATTTGCCTAATATATAGACTGAATGGCACCTTGAAACTAAAAACAAATGCCCCCAATTTTTTTATTCCCTTGGTGACCAATAATTCTAAAGTAATTGTGCTAGAAAAATAATCCGTTTAACATGATCATCTGCATATGGCTAAATGTTATAACTAGCTGTCTAGAATAATTAAAATAAAAACTTGAATAAACAAGTTTCTAATTAATGGAACATGATATTTTCCTAAATGTCCTAAAGAGTTTTAGCTTATTTATTTCTAAGCCTTTCCTCCTTAAGCTTTTCCATTTGGCAAAAAGGAATTTTTCACATGACACTTAAGGTCTTTAGAAGTGATTTATTTTTGTATTTGTGGCTATTTGCTGAAACAAGCTGTTATTCAGATCCTTTATCCATGTGGGAATGAACAAACAATATGGTGATCATAAATGTTTCTTAAAAAATAAAAAAGCCCTAGTCTTTAACAAGTGATAGGCTGAGATGATGATTGGATTAGGAATTGTTGCTTCTCTTATGTTGGTTGCTGTGTTGAGCTTTCTCTTTTGTGGATGAGAAGAGAAAATAGAAGACTTCTGTTCATTATTCTAAATGGGAATTGTGTACAGCACATAAAATACATAGGGGAAAGACCTTGTCTACAGCTGAAAACAGGCATTTGAAATTTAGTCAAGGTGAAAATGACCCTCTGAAGAGAAAAACAGTTAGTTAAACTGATGGTTAGCTTAAACTATACTTTAGAATCAATTTATCTTATAATATCTGTCTATTTTCCATTCTTCTTGGCTAGGTCTTACTAACAGTGTTTGTTCTTAAACTACAGCCTAGTACATATTTGAATGCGTCTTAGTAACCAAGATGCATTTTGATTCATAAAACAACTGCTTTTGCTTTGCATGTGGTAAAGTGACTAAGAGGCTCATAGGAAACTGACTCATAACGGAAAGCTTTCTCCAGCCTGCCCCATAACATAGGCACGGTTGCCAAGAAGTTATGTCGGTTCATTTCCATAGTAACCAATCAATAAAACTATTTATTTTCTAAAGGCCTTGCACATGAACTAAGATTCTCAGAAATGTAGATGATAACGTTCTGAATATTTTACTGATTTCCTTTCAGCATAAAGGGATTAACTTGTTGGTGCTTTTATTCACACAAAAAATACCTTTATTAAAATGTGACAATTTTTTTCATTGTTTAATTAAATGAAATAAGAACAATTCACTTTTTTGTTGTTGTTTCTGCACGTTGTAGATATTTCAAATATCTTGGAATGACACTGATGACCATGTCCTTACTTGTATGATCAGCAGATACTAGGGGAAGTCATTTTCTGACCTTTCTGGGTGACAGTGAGAGACTCAGCAGAAGTCTGCATTTCTTCTATTTACAAAAAAGACACTTGATTTTTCTCTCCAGATATTATTGGATGCATAGTAATGTATAAGTGCAGGTTCCCTGTGGCCACAGCTGACATGCCTTGATCTGAGACTAGAGGTAGAATGGAGGAAGAAGTGAGGTCAAAGGATTGGCAAGAGTTCTTGCAAGCTCAATACAAGTTTGTACAACTGCATGTCTTACAGTATTAAATAGATATTTCTGCTAGGATTTACTTTCAGGAATTCTTTGAGGTGCAGCACAACTGACAGCTACAAAAATCACTTATTTTAAGGAACACAGTTTTCAGTTATGCTCTTAATGTAGAGGTTTTTAAATACAGTGTTGTGCTTAATCCAAGATTCTTACTCTGTGATGAAACAAAACAAAATCTGATTCTGGGATTTTGTGTCTGTGCATTTGTTTCCGTGGGGGTGGAATACTACCAGTGTGCCAAAATATCATGTTTTTTGTAAAAGAAGTCTTGACAAACCATATTACTTAGTTCACCTGCATTCAAGTTCACCTTCCCACGCAGTCTTTTTAGCCTAATGAATTCCCAAAAGTTTGGCTAATTACCATCAGGGTTAAGGACATGACCACGTCTATTGTCTTTTACTATCAGTGGAGGCCTGTTGCTTCTAGTGCTTGCATGAGGACATTAGTATTGTTTCACATGAGTACATTTCTAGAATGTACTGATAGTATTGTTCACAGAAGGACTGGAGTACTACAATGAATTTAGTGACTTAATATCTCTTCTCTATTTGAAGTAAAATATTGTAGCTAGGCAGCTCAAGAAAAAAGGCATTTCACCTTTTTCCCTGCTTATAGTACAACTGCTTTGTACAACCAGGACAGATATGGTGGTATTTTTAAGAGACAAAGGCCTTTAATTTTTTTTAATGTTTAGGACAAGATCAAAATATTACTCAGAAAAAAATAGCTTCAAGAAAAATAGCAATAAATTCTAGAGATTTCATTTGTAAATTACTTTGAGTAAGGCTGGACCACTGTGATCGGCAGAAAAGCAGATCATTCTCAGGAGTTGTGTTGTCTGGAGAGCACAGTGCATGAAACCTAAATATGCACATCCCAGATACCCACACACGTGCACAGCTGTATCCTGCCTGACAGTGGACATCTAGCTGGCTGTTTGCTTTACCTGAGAGATGAGCAACTGTCACCGAAGTGCTACGATAGCAATTAAACCTTTCTAAGTGTAACGAATGTTAACAATTATCATACATCCCTTAAAGGTTGTATTTGACTTGGCTCCTTCTTGCTTGAGCCTGTTTCCTATAGAGGATGTAGTAGCTATGTGTAATTTGCCTTTTTTGAATTCTGCTTCTATTCTGGATTTAAATAACTCATATACTGGCAGGTTGGCTTTTTCTTCTCCCATAGCACAGGGAAGGTTACAAGAGGAAACAATGGAAAAAAGGTAGATTGTGGTATGTAGAACGTGTTCCTCTTAGGTCACATGCTAGAACGTGACTCAGTGTTGCATCATTTGAATCCGTTAGTCTGTTGTGGTAATTAAACTGACTCATTTTAGACAGGGTAGTTTGTTCCTACCTTAGCAAGTCATTGTGGATGTGAGCGCTGCAGCTGGCAGCGTCCCCAGCACAGCACAGAGGAGCCGTGTGATTCACTGTTTCTCCATAGGTGATAAACTCTGACTCCAGCCTATGGGGAACCAAAGAATTCTTCTGTGCTAAAGATGTCAGACTGGGTCTTCAATAATCAAGTGCTGTAGGAAGTTAACATAAAACACAGGAATATGTGCATTAGAAAAAAAAAAAGGTAAAAAAAGGACAGATTTGCTTTAATATGTGAAGACTGTACTTGAATGACTAGAGTGGTAGAAGAAATTATCAGAGATTCTCCACACTCCTAAGGTCTGTGTTTAGAAACATAGGACTAGAAAAGAACTTTTTGATCACTGAGGCAGGTTCCCCAGAATCACAGTCCTTACATCATGTAATTGGCAAACTGGCCAACCTTTTCTTTACATACTGTAGACAACTTTGCTTCTATTTCTGTTATTGGAAAGCTGTTCTAGAAATGTGCTCTCTGGTTTGAGACCTTGTAATTTTCAGTTTTAAATGTGTTTGATTATGCCTTATTTTGGCCCCAGCCACTTCTCATTTAGCTTAAAAAGTTAGCTGGTGCTTACTGTGTTTGAATCACTTACCATATTTTTTTTTCTTTTTTTTTCTTTTTTTTTTTTTTCCTGATAAGATAGAGAAGTTTTCTAGCTATTCTCCCTGCATGTGTTTATTTTGGAGTCTATTTGTTCTCAACTGGAGTTACCCTAATAGAAAAATGTGTGCCACTTGAGGCTTATATAATAACATTAATATAGCTGAAAGCATCCAGTGATTGCTTTTTTCTTAGCTAAGTCATTTTGCTGGCTTGTAATTCTCTTATGATGAACAAAGTCATTCAGATATTAGTCATCTTACTTTGCTCTCAAAAGACAAATACCCAGAATGTAGTTGAAATTATTCTATGCCTTGAGTGCATGACTTTGTATCTGATTATTGTACATCATCTCCTCTGAACTGATGCAGGCCTCAAATTTATCTAGTTCTGCCTGTACTGAAATGTGATTTTTCCAAGATGGTATCCCTGAGCACATTCCAAAACTCAGCAGCTTGTAAGAGAGTGCCTGGGAGCTAATGTTCAGGAAGAAAGACTTCACACTCTCTGGAGGCAAAATGGAGAAATGACAATCTCAGTCATTTGCAAAAACACATGGCTGTTCTTTTTTTTTCCCCCTCTAGGTTTAATACTGTGTTCAGGTTATGAAGCAGTTAATAGTCTTGCTACAGAAAGAGAAGAGTGAAGGATGGCTATTCAGGCTTTGAACCAGACTTTGCTTGAAGTGGCCACTTCACAAACAGAAGTGATTGTTTTTAAGCTATCCTATTGCATTTTATGGTCCTGAGTGCATATACAACTGGTATTAAGTTTATCTTCCCTATTTGCAGGGAGGTAGTACAGGCAAACTGTGTCCGCTGGAAGAAAAAGTTCCTATTTATGTGTAAAATCAGTGCCAGTGCCACAACAGGAATTCTGGATACTTGCATCTGCAGGGTGTCTGTACGGAAGGTAAGTAGCATTTTTTCCCTCTTCCGCTCTTCCCCTGCTCTTTCATCACTTGTTTTGATTGTATTTTTAGTCAGATGATGAATTTCATAAAATCCATTTTAGATGCAACCATGTCAGGTATTCTAAAAACATTTACATAGGAATCCTATTTATTACATTATCCTGACTAATTGATGAGTTTTTACATTCTTATTGAAAATAAGTTATTCCAGTAGGACAGGTAGGGAATCACTCATCGGCCTTCATAAAGTTAGCCCTTGATAGGTACTGCTGGTATGCACGAGTAAACTTAGAAGCCTTGAACTGTGCTAAGTATCAGAATTTTGTATGAAGCACTTCCTGCCCCTGGGGCTAGACTTTACAGCAGGCAAATGCTGGCCTGGAATCAGGCACTCGCCTTTCCCCTAGTCCCCTCTTTCTACAAGATGACAGTCTCCTGCTGGCCTGCACTGATTAATACGAAGTTTCAAATGACCATGGTATAACCTAGCAAATGTGTGCTGAGCTATTTTAAAATGAAGATTATTATTTGCTTTTCTTTAAAAAAAAAAAAAAAAAAAAAAAAAGTTGCTATCTTTAATGGATGGCTTGCATAATTACTAGTATGTTTGTTTGTTTTTTTCCCCTAGGAGTTAAAAGGAGGAAAGGCATATGCAAAGGTAAATTTAATGTATTTATGCCCTTTTAAACTAATTGCAGAATAGTACTGCTCTAACACCCATGATTTCGTTAGGTACATTATAGTGACACAGTGTTGTATGTGCTTTTGATCATGGTGTTTAGTAAGTTTAATATTATTATACAATATTCTACCCCTGGAATGTTTTTTTCTTTCAATTTAATGTACAGAAAGGGTTGATGAAAGTAAATCCTTTTGCATATATTTACCTTTAAAAATATATATTTTTTTTCCTGCCTTGAGACTGTAATTTATAACTGAAGATAGAGCTATGCAGAATTTGATGCTCTGCATTTCTTTTCTGCTTTTTGCCTTGGGCCTCTTTCTTCAATGGGCATCATCTTACATTTGAGAGAAGCTAGTGTTGAGTGGCACTCAACACTGTGCATGTAACAAGTGCCTGCAGTTAGTACTGATTACTACTAACTTGTCATTTTCTCTTAATAGCTGGGCTTTGCAGATCTAAATCTAGCAGAGTTTGCTGGATCAGGAAATACCACTCGTCGCTGTTTACTAGAAGGTTATGATACCAAAAATACAAGACAGGATAACTCCATTCTCAAGGTAATTTTTCTTTTCTCATACTTAAACTAATAAAGCAGAAAACAAGTGTTATGATTAAACATTTAATGAGATTTAAAACTATTAAAACATATTTTGTATTTAAAATGTATAAAAATCTTCTTATTAATTATTATTATGTAATTATTAATTACATATAAAAAACGTATTTCAGCACGTATGTGCTGAACCTCTTTCTAGAGGGAAAATAGTTAAAGGTGCAAATATTGGCTTTGCTTTCAGAGAATCATTAAAATCCATATAGTCAACAATACAGTTTGTCCTACTCCTGGATATAGAGCTAGATAGCTGTAAAGCAAAAGTGTCCAAAAGGTATTTCTACTCTGACAGGAACTGAGAAAGGGAACAATAATGTATAGTAAAAAAGTAAATACAGTCTCATAAACGTAGCAATTATATCTTTAAGAATGGGCAAATTCCTGTGCAGCTCTCCTGCAAGTAACTCTTAATTGGTTTATTTATGTGTAAGCCAGCTTTATCACCTCCATGAATCCTGGAACGTGTAACAGTTGTTAAGAACTGTTGAAAGAAACCCATCCCACTGTTCTCCCTCATTAGTCCAATGAGATTAAAAAATGAAGTAAGCTGCATTTCATAAAACTGAAATTAATTACAGAATGTTGCAAGCAAATTAAAAAATTAAAAATTGTCCTGCTAAAACACTAGGATGAATTCCTCATACCATTGAGTATACTGTCTAAGCATATATTGTCTGGTTTCTTTAAGATAGTCATTGACTTTGTCCCGAAAACTTAAAACTAATGGCTTTGTCCCAGCCAACAAGCCTTCTCAATGCATTATTGTCCTATGGCATTATTTACATTTTGTGGGTTTATTCTTTTGGTTTCAAGGGAAAAATAAGAGACAGGAAATCTATCTAGCTATCAATAATTTTAGGATTCTTCTTGATCTGCAAATCTTTTAGAGAATCCTTTAAGTGCATTAATGTTAGTCTACGTGCTCTTTTTTTTTTTTTTTTTTTGCAAGTGTTTGCATGTGTGCTAAGAACAAGAAGCATTTTTTACAGAAGTGTTTATTTGCATATATTATGCTTTTTTACTTTACTTAAATATAAGATTTGTGGCAAATCTAACTTAGTGACATGACCATGTATCACCAACTAATTCAATTTTTTTCTGTGTTTTGTTTTCTTGATGTGTAGGTTTTGATCAACATGCAGCTAATGTCTGGAGACCCATGTTTTAAAATGTAAGTTTATAAAAAGCTGTTGGATAGTATTTTGGTCATGCATAAGTGCCTCAGTCCATGTTCAGAATTACAATTCCATTTTGCATACGTGAATATCTCCAATCTGACAACAGTATTTTATAAAAAAGGATAGTAGCTGAATAATGGCTAACATGGCAAAAATACCAGAATTCTCACAGTTCCCCTTGCAGTTAAATACTCAGTAGGTGTTCAAATAAAGAAACGCTTATGGGAAGTCACTCATACAGCAACCCTACATGAACATAGCCATGACCAAGTTATCCTGACCAATAGGAAATGAAGGACTCTACATGGCCTCTGTATTGTAAGAGATGTTTTACAAGAACCTGAAAGCCATTCATTCTAAGGAGAGAATTGGAAAAATATATAGAATGCTTTCATGAATGCAGTGTCAAAAAATTCCTCAATACTTGCTAAGATACTTACTGCCATTGCTTTTCCCTAACTTAGGAAGTTGATAATCTTCCGTCTCTTAAAACTGGTAAGCTGTCTTGATGTGCTTTTCAGTTTAATGCCAGTCTTTTCTAATTTCATATAACAGTAGATGGCAATTGTGTCAATAACAGGTTTAAAACAACTTGGTTGTATTTCACTTGTCACAGATGTTTGGGGGATGGGTTAATGAAATAATTCCTTCAAAATAAATTTGATCTTTTAAGTCCTACTTTAACTTGAATTTTTCTTCAGTTCTTTTCATTGACTGCTATGTTGTTATACTGAAACTAGGAGATGGAATCAAAATGGAATCAATTAAGTTGTGGAACTTCTCGCTACTACATTTCATGAGTACTAAAACTCTAAGTTCAAGAAAGAACTAAGAGAAATTCCTGAATGAAAAATTGTGAGCTATTAAATATAAAATATCACACATGGCTCAGAAAATACCTAAACTACAGATGAGATATTGGAAGAATAATAAGGAGGTGAATTACTTAATAGGATGTGCCCCCTATTCTCTCAGTACCTGTTTGCTGCTGACAGAAACAGGATGTTTCAGTTATGAACAGTTCTGAGACAACATGCTTGTTTTCTTACTAGCACTTTCAAAAACAATCTAAGACAGTTTGAAGTATTATATATAACATGAAAAGATCAGCTTAAGGAAAAGAAAAGCAATCTGGAAAAAATTGCTAGCTTCACCCTTACATCAGTTTGATCTTTTTCAGTAGGTTCTCAACTTCAATATATACTTCCAAACCTTATACTGGATCAAAAATACCTACTAAAGATATGGTTAGTGCTTACTAACTCTGTACAGACACACTTTTACTTCAGCAGGACTTAGTTTTTGTTCAAAATACTCTTATAAACTGAATTTGAACTCATCTTTTACATGATGAATATAGGCAATCAGTGTCCCTCTGAATAATAAAACAGAGTGGGATACCAGTCTCATACAGCTATATTACGTAGCAATAAATATATACTGAAATCTTAAGTTAAAAAAATAAAAAATCTGCAGCTCCAAGAAAAGCAGCACTGAACTCCTAACTTATTTTGAGGCAGAAATATGAAGTAACGTCTCAGCAGTTTGGAGATGTATCCTGGTGTAACTAGGACAATTGAAAACTTTTCTATACCAACTACAGACTTCACATTACTGCTGTGGCTGTATCCTTACCACGGTTTCTGAAGGGATCTGAGAATGTGGCCTGCACCAGTACAGCTCAGATGATTCCCAGTAGGAACTCTTTGATATCCGCTTGCACCATAAAGGTTTCTTTCCCCTCTTCTAACCTTTTAAAAAGAAGAGTAGAACAGTGTGAAATCTTGTCCTGTGCTCACTGGACAACTAGTAAGATGGTACTATCTCAATCTGTTTGAGCAGGCAAAGGTTTTCTGTTTTGCTGGTTATTGAGTACCTCCTCATTTACTTTGAGTGAGACCTATTAACAAATATCTCACTCGTACACATAAACGAGTTTCTCAAAGCCAATTAACTAATAATTGGTCTTGTATGCTCATGAAACAATGAGTTTCTGTGCAGGTACTCATATAGTTGAACGTAGTAACTAAATAGTTTTCTGCAACCCCAGGATAAACTCTGATTGAAATTATTCAGTCTTGGCATTTTCTTCCAAACTGATGATATAACCATTTCCCAGAGCACAAACTTTCAACACAAACAGAACAAATAATTTATCCAACACAGATGTTCTTCGTAGAAGGAAAAATAAGCCTTAAAACAGTTGCACGATCTGGAAGCAGCTACATATTTTATGAAGCAGTCAAGAAGGCTTGCCATTTGATTTGGGGTGACATCCCTTCAAGCATTCAATTCTTGCTTTCAAAAGTATATTAGGCTTTTAAGTCACACAAGCTTTTTATTTCCAGAAGTGCTTTTTCTGTCTTTCTCTCTTAATTTCAAACTTAACATAAGAGGAGACATACTACTGTATAGAAAGACAGCAGCTAATTTATGGAATATCCAATGTAAAAATGTCAACAAATATCTATTTGTATGCAGAGCAAGAGTCTGGATCTCAAGGTCAAAATAACAAAGCATTAAAAAAACACAGGCAATGTCTTGAAATGCATTTTAGTTGTATTTGGCTGCTTGCAAGTGTGGGTTACTTTTCCCAAAACACAAACTTGAAAGCCTTATTCTTTTTAATAAAATACCTCTTTGGGTGTTGGTATAAATTGAAGCAAGCACTTAAGCTGTATGAAAAGCTTTTTAGTAGTGATCCAAATTTAAATTATGTGGTATGTGATTTTTTTTTTCTTTTTAATTCACTGGAGGTGGAAGTTAGAGGGGAACATGTGGAGATAGTAACAGAGGCCCCTCTGCTAGGAGGGGAGGGCTGTCAGCCCAGAGTCTGCTTGTATACTGCAACAGGGATGAATCAGCCAGGAGTACATCACAGTGCACAAGCCAAGTAGGAGAACTGTAGTTGTATGTTTGGTTGCTTTTTTTTTTAATTTACCATCTTGTCATGTATTCCATAAAGTATTGAGGTACATACATTCTTTACACATAAATGATCCTGCAATTCACACTTGGAAAAAAAAAAAAAAAAAACTTCAAAATTAACACATATCACTACCAATTATCAAAAGGCTTATCAATAAAAGAAAAACTCTTCCACAGACCCCCAGAAGCCTGAAGGACTGAGCAGAGGGATTCTATAAAATGTCGTGAAGCTCAATAGCTAAAGTTTTTTGTTTTTTTTTTAAAGGGGGCTAGACAGCATGTTCTCATAAAAAGGTTATGAGATGACTAACTTGAAGCACAGTACAAATTACATCTATTTACTTGAAAAAAAATATGCTGATCAATTTGGAGGAATCAGCAAAACCAGAGCAAATTCTAACCACCTTTTTCTCTTACAGGCCTCCTTCCACAGCAACGTCCATAGCAATTGCTGGAGAATCAGAATCTTTGCATGAAGACAGGAAAGGCAGAGAAAACTTACTAGTACATCTGGGTATCAGAGGTATAAAATAATGTTCTTAACTTCTCAATTCTGTTTTAACTGGCTTCATAGCTTCAAGGAGACACATGAAATACTTCTCATCTTAAAGGGATGTTGTCAGTTGTCTCACAAAGGGACCTTCTTTGGTTTATTTGCTCAGATACCCTCTCTTAAATAACAGCAGTAGAATCCCTCTTTTTTACTTTTGTAACAGTTTATTTAACAGAAAGAGAGAAAATGGGCTTGATGGCCTGTCTTCTTTGTAATATTTAAAATCCTTCATTTTCTGTGTGACACGTTTCTTGATTTGCTTTGGATTTGTGTTTCAACAGTACGTTTAATTTGGCCCTTGATTTTCAATTTATGAATCAGGTCTTTAAGGATACACCTATCCCCAAATTTTGAACAGTGAAAGCTCTATCCTTTTTTAAAAATTGAAGTTGTTTATCTGAAATTATGTATGTAAACAATATGAAAAAATGATTACTATGAAAATACTGTATTATGGGTTGATTTTTTTAAAAACAAGTTTGAGGCCCATATACAGATTATTAATTTCCACCCTAAACACAGCTTAATTCATCTTAACCATAGTTGTTTTATGTACTTTCTATTAGAAAACACTTCACATGCTATTCTGTTATGAAAAGCATGGCAGTCTCTTCAGTGTCCCCAGTACAGACAAATCTAGAACTGTACTTAGACAATAGTTTAACTCAACGCTACTCTCAATTTTATTGGGGCAGAACCATATTCCTACATTCCTAATGGATTTTTCTTTTAAGAGAATGAATATTCCTTAACATGCGCAGTATTTTTGAGCAGTTGCATCTTTGACGAGGTTCATAGAAAAACAGTGTGAAATCACTAAATCCCTCTGGGAAATCTGACATTGGAGTCTACTCAAGACTATGGGCAAAGTGATAATAAGGTTGGCTTTAGGACCTTTCTGACTTGCATGTTTTGCAGATCTTTCATCAAAGAGTGCCTCAGTCCCAGACGAACTTGGTGCATGCGGACATTCCAGAACATCAAGCTATGCAAGTCAGCAGTCAAAACTGTCAGGTAGCTGTTACCCATTTCTTTATGAATTGTTGCATTATATTAGCTTCCATGCTTTTAGACTGTAGACAATAACTATACCTCTGTGTTTAAAAAAAAAAAAAAAAGGTGTGAACTTGAAACCTTTTCCTAGGAGTTTCAGGTATGGGAAGGGTTGGGGGGAAAAGTAACATTTTCTCCTCTTAAAAGAATGATGGTACATAATCTGTTCAAATGTGAGGCAAACTTTTCTTTGAGTTTTGCTGAGTTTCCTTTGAGTTTTACTTTTACATGTATGAAAATAAATGGAGACTCAGCTCTGAAAGTTTAAGAGGAAGTAATGACACCAAGTTATTGTGATTGTTAGGAAACTAAGTTATTCAGAAGAAAAAGAAAACAGCACATGCTAGAATACAAAAACCAAAATGGATCATCTACTCGGTATACGCATATATACTCAGAAGGCTTTTGAAGTTCCTTGTCAAGAAGACAAAACACCAATTCTGCTTTGTAAAAGACTGTTGATGACCATGGCTGTCAGCAGCATACCTAATCTAGCTCTCCTGTGTTCTCCCAACAGGCTACAGCACATCTCACTCTAGGTCATCTAGTATGTCTGAACTGTGCCACAGGAGAAACACCTCAGAGGGCAGTACCTCAACAGGAATTGGAAGTATTCTAGGGCCCTGTGAAGAGATGGATCCAAAAGTAACTGAAACCAACATTGATACATCTATTAAAGATGCATCATCAGAAAAACTTTGCAGGTATGCTCAACTTGAAAGCCTTACCTAGGAGAAGCAAAACTGAATTTACTATATCACTTCTAAGACCTCTAAATATATTTCTTTTTGCAGACATCCTGTAAAACAAGACTCTGTGGAGTCACAGCTGAAGAGGGTTGATGCTACCAGAGTTGATGCTGATGATGTAGTTGAAAAAATACTCCAGAGTCAAGACTTCAGTTTAGACTCAAGTGCAGAAGGTATGGAGAGAAATAAGGAAGCTTAGGGAAAGTTGATGCACATTAAAGGCCTTAAGAAAACTGACTCTCTTCATGGTCCCTGTTGCTTGTAATTGTAAGACTGTGTATATGCTTGATCCTGTTTCGCAGAAGTTGAAAGGACCCTTGTTGCATGACTCCAGTAACTTCCCCAGTCAATTGTTTTTCTCAAAAAGATAACAGCAGGGACAAACCTACAGGGAAGTTAGGTTCTCCAACCTCTAACCTGCAAAGGATCAGTTACCAAATTGGTAGATTTAAAATGTCAGTTTTAGAAATTAAGCTAACAAATGAATTGTCTTGCTTTCTAGAGGAAGGCTTAAGATTATTTGTGGGCCCTGGTGGAAGCACTTCTTTTGGAAGCCATCATCTACCTAACAGGTATGTAGCCTGAATGACTGATCAGTGACTAACACTAAACAGAAATGTATCTTCCACAGCAATTATTCTGTATCTACATTCGTGATCTTTTCATCTTTCTATTCTTTATCATTCAAATGGCACCAAAAGAACTAGATTGTCAGGCTGTAAACCAGAACACAAAGGTTCGTTCTAAAATCAAACTGATATGCCAGCTGAAAACGCTGTAACTTTTGGAGGTCGTGAAGTCTTAGTTCCAAAGTTCTCAGTTAGGAGTAATGTTTCAAACTTAACTTCTTTAACTTCTATTTTAATTGCAACTCATCTGATTTCTTTTAAACGTTTTCAGAGTTGGATCTGGAGCATATGAGCAGGTGGTGATAAAACGCTAGACTAGAATGACTTGAACAGAAACGGAGAACGTGGAACTCTGGCATTGATACTTTTCTTCAAGTTCACTCTCTTGCAAGAGCTGTGAAAGCAAAGATGAACTCAGTGTGAACTTCTTTTGGAAAAGTAATGGAATGCCTCGTGCTCATATAGCTAAACATTGCCTTGATACCATAGAAGATAAAGCTTTGTATACGTTGTGAAAGCACTTGGACAGGTTTTGAAAGCTGTATTTGATGTTAGTGAAATACTTTTCAAGTTATTCCCTAACTTTTTAGAAACATGATTAAGTGGATCCTATTTTAGTATTCCACAGCAGAGGTCACATGGGGTCATGTGCTCCACGTCTTCTTTTCTAAAGAAGTTCCAGAAAGCCTTAAACAGATCTGAAGAAACCAATTAGCCTCGATTTTGACTGTACCTGTCATTGAAGTCTTAAAGAAGCTAACTCCTTCTATCCAGTCAAAAGTTAGTACCAGGTGAAGGTTATGGCTTCCACAGAACAAGCCAAATATATTTTCATCATAACCAAAACCTTCTCATAAGGTTGCATTAGTGGAGGTGAAATGTACATGCATTAAAAAAGACTCAATAGATCTAAACCAGCCCATAATAGGTTGTGTTACTTGAAGTCTAGAGGCTTACATACATCAAATAAGATGGTTTTGTACAAGTAACAAAAGAAGCAGGATACCACATGAAAATGTGGCACAGTAGTGTATTATCAAGAAAGCTGGCTGTGTCCCTAAGGATTGCTAACTCTGGAGTTCAAATGCTTCTTCCAACAGAAACTTGCTTCAGTAATGCACAAGCCCTCAGATTCAGAGGGATGGTACTGTTTACAAACCTTATCAATAGTTTACTACCACTTTGAACTTTTTCTTGTAGCTTAACTCTTCCCAGTTAGTGTTCTGCTTGCGTTTTGAAGGTGCCTTGAAGGATAGGGGAGGTACAGGGATATTAAAATATTTACTAAACAACTTAAGCTTTAAAACTAGGTAAACATCTAAACTGCTACCAGTATAACTTATTAAGAGAAGCACTTTATTGTAGACATATTCTGCACTCTGAAAAGGAATTAACGTGCAACAAATTTGTCTTTTGATGTTGAACACTTACTCCTTCGCTATCTGTCCACTGTTACGTTGAGGTCAATGTACTGTATTTAAATTTGCACAAATAGCCATCTGCCTGCCAGACAGAAAAGATGAAAGATCTCTTAAAATTTTCATTGAGAATTATGAAAGAATCCATCTTTCAAGTAATGTGCTAGGTGACACGTTTCAAATTTAGGCTTGGATCTGCTGTATTTTTAACTGCAAATTGCATGTGACCTGTATTTTGTTACACTTGATTGTATTGTTAATCAGTAAGGCTTAGATTAAATACAAATAAAAATTGCATGGCCGTTGTAGAAAGCTTTAAATTCTTCCCAAATTGATGTTTGACATTCTTTTACTGAAGTATAAGTAAGCCTTATTTGTTTTCCATAAATCCAGAGTAGTTATTAAACTCGTATTTGTTAAGGAAATTATTTCTTAAAGAAATCTCTTAAGGAAATTTCAGAGTTTGAAGCGTGAGTAGTGTTACTAAGTATGAATTGTTCCTCAGTTATGGTACTTCAACACTTATTTCCTACTGGAAATCATAATCTCTAAGCATTTTAATGGGTAAAAAGAATTAATGCAAAGATTCTATTTTAGCTGCTGTTAATAGAAATGTGGTATTATCTATCCATTTCTTCACAGGAATTTTAAACGGAAAACAAATAACTATTAGTATAGTATCTGTCAGAGCATAAGTTTCCTTTTATATACCTACTTTGTGCAAAAAATATCCTACTGCAAGCCAAAAGATGCATGAAATTTGAATTATGTTGCTTTCAGTACTCCTGGACACTGCTAGACTTTTTGACAAATCTGTTAAAACCAGTAGTAGTTAGATGGTAGTTTACTTAAGTTTACTAGGAAAAATAGGCATAGTAAGAAGAAATGTAAAAAAGTGTTGTACAGCTGCTTACATAATTCTTAAGGAAATTTCCATAGCCTAGATTTGTATTCTGTGTTAAAAGACACAGGTAACTGCCATAGATTAGGTATTTTGTTTACTAGAAACTGCTGTTTCTTGACCGAGAAGATCTTTTAAGTAGGAAAGAAGTTTACATGGAAATCAAGCTTTAAATAAAGCTGTGTTGTACCATTTTATTGTTCACACTTCAAGCTAAAACTCTTTATGTGGTGATTCTGTAATTGTGCATATTTTAAGTGGAACATAACCTTCATACTTGGATATTTTTTGTAAACTGTGTTGTAAGAATATTGAACACATGTTGTGAACTGTTTGGGATATGTTTTTTAACTGTATTTAATGTAAATGTTTCAGACGCAATAAACTCATGTTGCAAGGAAAATGTGCTATTTACACATGGTTATTGTTTAAACTGGAAGGAAAAAAATGAAAATAACGCTGTGCACCACTGTTTCAAACACATACATAGTATATCAAGACCCAATCATTATTGTAGTATGGGAAACAATTTTAAACAAAAAAAAAAACAGATACAAAGCACCAGAACTACCCGTGCTATCCCTCAACACTATAGATGCTATCACTGAACACATGGGTGCATTTTATGGACCTTCTGACATGAGCTAACAACACAGAGGGAAAGATTAACATGGAAGAAAAATGACTTTATAAAATTCTTTCTAATGTAAGTAGTTCTGCCTTCTCCCCAGCCAGCTGCTCATTCGTGCCTGCTCTCCTCTCCTACCTGTTGGACCAGTCCAAGTGCCTGCAACAGCTTAGACAGTGCAATTCCCTGTATCACCTCACAGCAGGATCTGCCAACAAGAAGGGGAGAGACAGATGTTCTCAATACATTTCTTAACATTTCTGTGGGGCAGGTTATTTTCACTGTTGCTTACCTATTAGAAACTAATAATCATTAAGTTACATTCCTTCCACCTTTTTTTTTTTTTTTTTTTAATGAAGGAATCCATAAGCAAGATATCAAAGAAAGCTTTGCCTAAATTCAGAGTTGTACACACTGCTCTTCCAACAGCTACAACTGATCACACGGTTGTAAACATGGCCCTCATTTTGGGGGTTTGTTTTTTTAACTGCCTTCTCTTATGATCTGCTAATGTTTCCCCAGTATCTTCACTTAAATATACAGTAGTGCCACTGCATTAGATTTTGGAAAGTTCCCAGCAAATTGCTTGCATACATTACTGCATAAAATGTGGTCGATTTGTATATCAGGAAGGAAACGCAAAGGACTTTTGCATAAGAACTCTTCTGTCATTTCAGATGCCTGTGTTCCTTCAACTCAATTTAAAGGGAAAAACAGGAACGTCCTTAAACCTAACCCTGAGTTACACATAACCTAACTGAATGATCCAAACCTCATTTATCAATATAATGGTAATGGGCGTGAAATAGAGCCTAATAACTTGGAAGCCCACCTGTGCTGGGACTGACACAGATCAGAAGTTTATTAGCTGTGAAAACTACTTGAGAAAGGTTTGGGAAAATAGACACTTAGGTGCCTCCAGGCTCTCAGGTTTAGGCTCTGTTGAGCCCTTCTGGCCAAAATCAATCCTTATTAACTTGCTAAATAGTTCCTTTCTTTACATTCAGGATACTCCACTCTAATTTTTACCATCTTGGCTTTTTTTTTTTTTTTTTTTTTTTTTTGTGCGCTTTCTCCACTTCCCTGCTTTGGTTTTGATGCCACAATGCATTGAACACATCTTCTGGGTGTGAGCTTATTCTACTTTTAAGATTTCGCAACAGTAAATTTGGGCTTCTGATGTTCTTAATTCACTTTGGCACTAATTATACACAAAATTGCTAAAGTAACTCAAAAGGCTTTCACTGAGATTTTCTTCTGCCAAATCAGTAGCAATTCCACCCCCACAGCCTTCAATAGTGCAGTATATAGAAATCTGCTTACCAACCCTCATTAAGAAAGTTTTATAAAAGAATAAATGCAAAAAAGTCAAAGCAGACCAAATTCTTCTTGGACCCAGCTTCAGCCTATACAGCAACTGGGCTTGCTAGGGAACTAAAGGCAATTCCCAGAGCAGTTTCTCTTCTGTGTGAAGCCCAAAGTCAAAATTTTAACATAAAGCCATTTGATGCAAAGTAAGTATAAATGGAGCAAATAGTTATTATACCTGTTATCTTTTTCTACAATTCCTGTGATAGTAATAGATACATATTTCTCACATCAGAATGTTTTATCAAAATGTCAATCAGATCTACCTGATTTGGATTTTAGTTTTGAACAACCTAAGGTTGACCTGTTTTGAGATGTGTGTGCCATCTTCTGGTAATATGGCCACATGCAACTTAAAAAATCTACTCTTCATAAAATTCTTTTCAGCATCCTGATTCCAGACATCATAATTGACCTTGGTCGGTTTCATGCTACAAGTTTAAATGTGACACAGCGAAGGCCTAATAACAGAAACATCAAGCTGATAAACAGAGAGCTGTGCACAATGAATTGTGTGAGAGGGCTTAACTGCTCCTGAAAAGACTATTAACTCAATCCTTTAAAGAAAACTTTAATTAAAACTGATGTAAGCCAGTGGAAACCTGGAAAGCTGGCACACAAAATGATACAGCTTATTTCACTAAAAGGTAGCAGCCTCAATTAAAATGTGTATATTCCAAATAGGTCTTCTGGATATGATATGTAATAGAGTCTTTAGTTTCAGTATGCATACATGTAGTAAGGAACACTGAACAGATATGGCCAAACATCTGTCATTTGACATTAGATTTTTGCGCAGGAAAGGCATAAGCAAGAATATAAGACCTGATACTTGCCCAAAATATCATTAAAAAACAAACAAAAAAACAACAAAAAACAACAACACCTCTACCCTTTTACAAAGAAGAAAGGTAGAATTCATCGAGCCCTTAAAAATTGGATTACTGTTTGTGTCCCTCAGCTCAGTCCACCAAATATTCACCTCATCCATTTTCTAAATAGAGCTATGAAGACTTAGGGGTACGACATTTGCAGAAGACAAGTGTGTACTTGTATACACTCTTGGCTGTTCACAAGACATCCCTGTAATGAGATGCTACCTGAATACAGCACTCAAAGCACCTGTCATTCCAAATCGGACAGATCCTCTCCCCCCTCCGTTTTCCTCACTTTCAATCGACCATGCTACAAAGCACACTGAAGTAATGTTTCAAGAAGAGACTACACGGGAAGAAGCTCCATGGTACAAAACCCTAACTACGCTAAACCATACAGTGAACTGTGGGGATTTTCTAATAGCAAAGCAGTGCTACCATGCCCACTCTCAAACAGCTATGCTTACTTTGTAACGTAGAGAGTATGGCAAGTTCATTTTCAAAAGTGAAACCATTCTTAATATTGTATTCAAGATTAATTTTAATTAATTCTAATAAGTACTTCTAACTAGTATATTACTTTTAATAATCCATGACTATTTTTTTGTGGGAGAACAATCTCCCACAAAGGAAAGTTAAAGTAAGCTTCTTTTAAAAATATATATACATATTCAGACAGAACACTGTAAGTAATTCCCTTTTCCTTGAAACACAGCCTGCTATAGACTACATACCACCTCTCAATTCCGAGAATTACAGCTGCCTTTTCCTTTTATGCCTAGTCTGTCACCTGGACCAACTTTAAACAAACTCAAAAAAAATGTATGGTAGAATGCAACCATCCTCTCTAAGAAACAGTCACGGCTTACACATTATTTTTTTTTTATTTTCAGAAAACTGCAAAAATCCTGTTTCACAAACATCAATCAGTTCCAATAGTACTAGCTTATTCCAGGCTGCCAATGATATTTTGAAAGATAAATGCAGCCTTTTAATTAACCATCTCTACATGCATGAAAATGCAGATTTTTTTTCATAACTGGGTCCAGGTTGGCATTCATAATGACAGGGTTTTCATTTTTTCAAAAACACAACAGTCAAAGATAGTAGTTTCAAATTGCTGAAATTCAGCTTCTGGAAAGTTGCGAGATGCATATTATTTTCCCAACCAGCAGTTAACAAGAGACTGGATAAAGACATAGGGCTAAATCCCCCTTGTCTGTCACCTTAAATTCAACATCCTGGTACTTTCTCTGACTGTTGAATTTACTGACCTTTAAACTGGAATGTCACAGACATCTACTAGAATAACATTTGTTTTTTACCAAGGCTGGGCACATGCTCATCTTGAACAAGGCATTCATAAATTTTGTTCTATTAAAAACAAAAAACAACCTTGCCCCAAATCTATGTCTGACACTATTATTCAGCATGACAACGTAGTTCTGTGTTATCAACCACCCTTGAAGCTAGCAAAATATTACCAAGAGTCTAGGTCATGATAGCTTCAACATCATAATGGCAAACACACAATTAATTTTGCTTCATGAAATGAATTCTTTTTTAGCACCTGATACTCCACCTCAAAATCCCAAGTGTGATTATGAATCTTTGTCAGAACGGATACACAACTGAGTTTAAGTTTAAGAATGATTTTGTGGTTATAGTTAGCATACAGAACATACCATTCTATAGCTACTAAAGTCAATATTTTCATTACTTTAATTTAACTTTAAATGAGAAATCTGTGATCTAATTCTCTTCATTTTCATGGTCAGTATCGAGCACCACAGCAGAACCATCGCTGCTCAGTGTGACCTTGCCAGTAATAAGCTCACGCAACTTCTCAAAGGTGCCACAAAGTCGGTTCACTTTAGGAAAAGAAAATATTTTCCTTAGAGGTATATAAACCACACTTTCACTGGTAAGTGGCTCCATGCTTTTTTCAACAGCCAGTGTTTCAAGATCTTCTGAAAAACAGTTCACTGAACGTTGGAGTTGCAATTTGCTCTCAGTAGGATCATCATCATAGTCCTCCTGTTCTGACACTAAATGGTCCAGCAGACTTCGCTTAATGGCATGTGCTGTGAACATAACTTCACTGACCACTGCATTCTGCAGGTACTTCTCATCTTTAAGACTTGGATACACTGCTCTGAAGACCTTTACAACATGCAGGAACATACAAAACACATATTACCACAGATTCTGATTTTAAACACTCACTTGTCGAAAAGCTTCTAAAATGCAAACCACTTTGATTCAGTCCTGCTTCATTTTTGGACTTTAAACATTTCAGGTACTGAAAAACTGGACAATATGACTTGATTTTATACATTAGAACTACAGTGGTGATTAGAAAAGGTAATAAATTAAAAAATAAAAATCAGGCTTTAATCTACAAGTTGTACTTTTAAATCAGGCCAGGTAAAGCCCTGCAATTATTTAATTCTTTTTAATCATTCTCTTCACACGTTACTGATCACGAGGCTCTGGTGACAATTCCACGGCTACATAGGTTCTAAATTAATCTAGAAACTGGGACTGCAAATATGCCTTTTGTTCTGTTTTCAGAGCAAACCATTACAAGTTTCTCTCAGATGCGGAGAATGCTAAAAAACATTGTGACATCAAAAATCAGTGAACATGCTTTATGTGCTATGCTGAGCTATACTCCAAGAAGTTAAAGAAATCTGGTAGACAACATCATACCCACTAGCTTACTAGTAACTGCCTTATACCAAAACACTACCAAACACTGCCACTGAAGTTGGAGTCTAAAACAATTTCTCATTACTTTCTGATGAGATCCTGAACTGTTGATTTATTCCCACAAAATGGTTACAGAACTATGTAAAAATGTTGGATCTACACCAGTCCTAAGAGCACAGCAAGGGAATACAGAAGTGTGTCACTGAAACCAATATCCCTCAGTCACAAAGAACTACGTGTATCTAATCATAAAACAATTGGTCCAAAAAGGTCTTTTGTTGGTTTTGCTGTTTTTTTTTGTTTGTTTTCTTAAGAACAGGTATACACAAACCTTTAACACAAAACTTCAAACCACTTAGTCCTAAAAACAACAATAAAGAAAAGAAAGATTTCCTGTGTACCACTAGAGAACTGGGTACTTCGCAAGATCCTATGACTTTGCAAAAAGCCTGAACCAGTTACCTGAAAACCCTAAAGTTAGGGTGTAAGAAACACTAGACAGTAAGGCCAACCACAGAAAACAGCTCTTGTCAATGCAATTTCAGGAAAACGCCTTAAGTAGTATATTTGACAAGGTTATGCAGTTCTTCAAAACATACATGTTTAGAAATTCTTCTTCATGCTTTTTATTTTGTACGCACGTGAAACAGTCTGTATCAGTGCCAACAGACTTAACGGCCTTATGATAAAGTAAAAAGTGATTAGAGGAAAATTACAGTGTCAGAGTATACCTGTAAGAAAGGAGAATTTTCATTCTAAGGATAACAGTCTGGTAGAACAAGAATAATTATCCATATTGCTATTTAGCAAAAAATTTAGACGTTAAAGGCCTTCATACAATTAGAAACGCAAGTCATAGACTCTGAGTTTTTTGAGGTGATTGGATTGTGTTAATTGGAGCTAAGACCAGACAGCAACAGTAGACTATAGCAAGAACAGCTTCACCAGCAGGTCGTAGAAAGTTTTATTCTACATTCATCTTCCTAAAGAAAAAAAGAATACTTACTGTTTTGTAAGCTGCTTCAGTGGGTTTCTTAGACTGCGCTGGTTCACTGGTTTGAGGATATTTTTTAACAAACACAGCTATTTGGGTACAAAAGCCAACATCCTCCATTCCTGTTGGTGGGTTCCCTACACCAGTAAATTCCACTGAGTAACCATAGCGTTTAGCAGCATCTAAAGCCCTAAAAGAAAACATGTTTTGATCATAATAAATATTCATCTTTAATGCGATAAAGATGCATTCCCACAGATGCGAGAATACATGCCTGAAGATAAGCACTATAAAGGCTTCTGCTGGATCAGAGCCATAACTGTATTCCTACCAGTCTGAATCATTTAGTATCAGAAACTTAGGCAACCAAAACTTACTGCTGTATCTTGTTCAACCCTCTCATGGTTGCATGTTTTGCATCAAGTCTTTTGTTGTGCCAGAATCCACTAAACCATCATTAACTTTATTTAAACCATTCTTCTATTGTAATTATTATTTCATAAATCTGCTCGTGTGCTATTACAGAAAGGCCCAGGGTAACTGAGTGCCTTGATTACACACCGTACATAGTGAGCACAATCCTTCTGTTTCCACAAAGCTTTTCTACAGCAGGGTATTACTATGTGAAAGGGCTTATTTAGTACTTTACACTTGAAACACATTAACTGTAACAGTAATGTATGAAAAAATTTAAATATTTTTTTGCAGAGCAGTTACAGTAAAAGCAAGCCAACTCATCATAAAACACAAAACCCACAGAGCATACTTAACTATTTACAACAGCCAAGAAACATTTCACCAAATCAGTAGGCGTCAGACTCTGAGAGCAACCCACATATACAAACCCCTCTGAATCTATATTCCTCTTTCACATTACTTAGCACTCAAAGCTGTCTGCAGATGGTTAGTAAACTCACCAACTTTGAAATTGTGCTCGATCCCATTCAAATTTGTGGTCTTGATGCCTGAAAACTGTCACTCCTGGAAGCAAGGGGTTAAATTCAGAATTTGGAGTACTGATAACCACCATGTTTGGAGCCATGAAACCAAACACCACTTCAGGAAACTTCTCTAGCTCTGATTCTTCCAGGTGCTCTATCCTGCAAGCACACATTTACATATGTCCTTTAAGAAGGCCCTACTGCATTTTAATTTTCTTAGCCAATCAAATTAAAATTGTGGCATCTCCTTTTGCCACAATGAGCTAGCACCACTTGAATTTCTTGGTGTAATTAATTTTAAGCACAACTTAGAAGATGCCACATTTTGCTACTCCTCTATTTGAGAGGTTTGATCAAGTCTTGTTTAGATTATGAATAAAATTCTTAAACCCTAATGAGTTTAGAAAAACACAGCATGTTGGCCTAATACTCACAATTCAATGCATGTCACCAAGTCAAAACCAAGCATGCAGGGATCTTCATGAGCAACTGAGCCGTGATGCAGTGTAACAGTTAGGGATCTTTCAGATGGCTGCAAATAATCAGCAGGAAGAGGATACAACCTGTGCCTACAAAAGCATTAAAAACACGATACCATACAAAGGCCCTTAGGACAAGATGAATTTTGCATGCAACTGTACTAGCAAATGCCCTGCCTAGGTACTTTGGAAATCTCCAAAAAGTTAAATATTTATAGAACAACAACAACACAAAAGCATGTTTGATGACCATCTGCAATAGGTCAGAAAGAGCAGAGGAATTAAGCCAGCAATTGTCCTTCAAGTTTACAAAAATTTTCACTATATTCAAGGCACTTGCACAGAGAAGATACTGTAAATTCTGAAAATAGCTCAACTCTAGAAACACGGTAAGTCTGTTTTAGACCTGCTTTACAGGATTTTGGGAGAAGTTATGAAGCAAGCATATTAACATATTTTTTCAAATTAAAAAAAAAAAAAGTGAAAGTAAAGTAAAATATATGTGCAAATTTAATTCTGAAATACTACATCAGAAAAAAAAATACAAATAAACATTAAACTTAATAAAAGGTTTATTTTCTTCATTCTTGAGAAAGAGCAAATGACAAGGTCAGCATCTAGATGATACCTATTCATTGAAACCGTATCAAGCTTTGAATTGAAAACAGCTTTCAAGAGAAAAACTTTGTTGTTCCTCAGAAGTCTGCCCCATGCCTCAAGCATCATATAAACTTCAAGTTTTAGAGCTTTATAAGTCAAACACAAACCACTGAGCTAGCCTTCCCATTTCAAATGGGTGAACAAAAACGAAGGCACCACCACAGTGACCAGAAGTGTAATGTGCCCGTTTCAAAAAGATCAGTTTTGCATACAATTATCTCATGTATGAGCATAAACTGAGTAACATCAGCTACACACGAGGTATTTGTACCTTTCCAAATAGTCTATTTCTCAGATGTACACACCTTCATGGCCACTCCATGAGCACAGCCTTCTGCTGCACTAGGGGATAGCCCAGCAACCCTCCCAGCAAATCTGACACAGCCTGCATCATAACCAATTAGCAATGGATAGCCCTCCATTTGCGAAGCTGGTATTTCTGCATTTACCCTCATTTTGAAATGACTGACAATAAATTATGTATCTTGCCAGTAGGTCAAACCAATCATAAGCCTCAAAAAAACACAATGCAAAAGCTTACATTTTCTCTTTCATCACACTTGCACAGATATCTAGCCCAGCTAACACTTCAATGCAATTGTAGAATTTCAGCATCCAGAGTAGTGTACAGTCTGCGCATCCTAAATCTGCCACCTGTAAATTAGATATTAGAAATATGGAGCACTTGCACATTAAATAATTTGAGACTTTCATAAATAATTCTGTATTTATAATCAAAATATCATAATGATAAAACGTTTCATGATTCTAACTTCTAGCAGGCTAGACAAAGTTAAGAAAATGTTAAAAATAATATGAGGATCTTACAAGATGCTTAAAGTGGGTTGACCTTTTGTTATTAGAGCTATAAACAAACACATGTACATCATTCACTGACTCCAGAGAATGCCTTCCACATGAAGGCATAATATCATACTTCAGTGATTGGAGGGAGTAAGTATTAAAGCTGTAGGCTCACCAGCCCCAGGATAGCTTGGAGGAGGAACAGGAGTCATCAATCAGACTTTTAGGTGGAGAAAAGTTAGCCTTACATAATCCCACACTGTTAACGTCACTTCTCATCTGAAAGCATCTGTCAATGATGATGTAAACCCAATACTGTACGTGGACCTAAAAGCTTTAGAAAGTTTTTTAAAAAACAAAAACACTATGATGAGAGACACTTGAACTGAAGTCTTCAACATTAAATTACAACCAGAATGCTAACTACTCTCCAAGATAGGAAATGCTAAGGCATTTTTCTTGTTCATATTTCCCCTTTTCCCATCAACTAGCATTAATTTTATTAATTCCTGATAAAACAAACAAACATCATAAGATTTCTCTCTAAGCAGTTTGGTTTTAACAGTAGTTCCTCCAGTACTGTTGCTTGCTAATTAGGTCACCGGATTATTTAGTCATTTCCCACCTTTCTGAGATACTTAATATATATATTTTTTTCAAATTTATAATGCAAAAAGACAAAATATACCAACCTTCTTAGGTTTGTATTTTCCCACTAAATCTTTAACAAACTGGTACCGCTGTTTGTACAATGGTGGTGTGAACTTGATCAAGCCAGTACACCGTTCTTCTTGAAAGTTCTTATCCATTGTATTTTGGTAAGTCTGAAATAAATAATAAATATATAAAAAAAGATTTTCTTAAGTACTCTATAATGTCAAAATACAGAATTTGCTGTCTTCATTGGCAACAAATTAACAATTAGGCAGGGGAAGGCCTGGTCCCTGTTGTGTTTACAGAATGACAAAAAAACAGGAATTAGCACAACTAGGCTGTAGCTGCCCCATCCACGTACAGTGATGGGAATAACCCTTTTATAAAGCAATCATATATGATATACATTTTTAAAAACGCATGTTTCATAATTTATTGTTCTTCCCCCTCCAGAACATGGCCATCCTCCATGGTGTTGGCACGACTACAACATCAAACCTTCCTTAACTTTTCCGTCAAGGACAGAAAAAATCTATTTCTCAGCGTCAGCGCCCACTGGCGCCTCGCCCTCCATCCTCTCCCCCACCGCCCACCTCCCACAGGTGGCCCCAGGGGCAGTAGGAGGGAGCGGAGAGGGGCCGGGGTAGCTCGTCCCTCAGTTACCTTAGAGCAGCAGTGCTGGCCTCTTGCTCATACTCACTTCTCGTGTGAGTAGCAGGTCTACAATTCTACAACTCCTTTCGTTACAACAGCTCAAGTGCTGACCAGAGCACGGGCAAGGCAGCCTGAGAGCTAGTAAGCCAAACAGAATGCGGATGGCAAACAGGCTTTAAATAAGTGCTGCAGTATTACCAATCTCTAATCATACAGGAAATTTACTTTAAAGGATATATAAAACCTGACCAATCATTTTTTGTAGGATTTTTCCTCCCGGCAGACTTAAGGACCCATACGGCCAAAGCTGGCCATACACAGAAACACTTGCCTGGACAGTAATCCCCATGAAATCCTTCAGATTAATCCAGTAAATTCATTTTACCTTTCAATTAGGTTTTGATTTTGGAAAACACACTGTAACAAGGACACGTGAGCAAGATGTGATAGGTTGATACTCGGAATGTCTGATGAAAGCTCTGTGGTTTATAATGCATTTGCTCTTTTGGGCTGTTATTATTTAGCCTTCAACCATCATTTAGTATCTCCATTTCAATTGTACCATCTATATACTGCACATAATATTTTTCTACCTCAGAGAGAGATGATATAGTTCATTATTAGTCTTGTATGTCCTGGCTTAAATATTCTATAGATTCTGGTATCCTACAAAATTCTATTTATAGTAACATGTTAATTTGTACGATTTTCTAACAGTACTCCAAAATGTACTGCTGTTTGTCAATCCTTCAAAATTACCAGAAAATAAATTTCAGCAAAATTCTGTGGGTTATTCTTATGGAATTAATTCTATTTGTACTACAAAGAAAGCAACGAATCGTGGTTATAAATAAAGAAATGCATCTCACAGTGGAAATGCATTAATCAAGAAATCCTAAACTGCTGACATTTATTTAATGCTCTTGGGATGAGAAAAACAACGGTGTGGAGATCCTGTACTTTCCCTTTAAAGTTGCAATACATATAATTAAATATGATAGCAAAAGAAAGCTAATGCAGTGCCGCTGCCAGAAGACACTAGTCCACACTGACGTTTGACAGGAAAATCCACGTATCAGTACTATTTAATCTATCACTCAAGAGCTAACAATCATTCCGCTCAAACCAAATTTAAGATTGTTTTATGACTAGGTATTACCGTCTTTCTTCTCAGCTTCAACTAACAGATCATGCCTGTTCCAGAAAAATTCTCAATTAATCTATGTGAATGAGAAATGAGCTCTTACACACATCACCATCATCTTCCTTTTTTGTAATTATATGTAGTTCCTTACTCTTTGCAAGTCAAAATCACTCTCTTGTTGATTTTTTTTTTCTTTTGGCTCTGATTCTGTATGAAGACCAGCTGGGATGCCTGAGGGAAGAAAATCTAATTTGAAGCAAATGGATTATAGGTTCCAGCTAAACTTAAGCTTGCGGCATCACCGCAAAAGAGGAACTGTCTAAAAATTGCAAAAATGATCACTTTTACAGAGGAAGAACATTGAGTTTTTGAAACACACTAAATATTCCAAGAGGAAAAGAGAAATATGTGAATAAACAATTGTGGCAATATAAATGATAACAAATGCAAGCTGTCTTGAAGTGATTATGCAAGAATAATGAAGGACATGCTCAAAGAGTCAAGGCTATGCTAAACAAACAAATAAAACAACCCCTAAAAGTAAAGTTACTACTCTAGCTGCCTGCAGAATAAGATTACTTTATTGCTATAAAGATTCTATTTCAGAATTTATTTTGTGATTAGTTCTTTTAATTTTGTAGATTAAGTGGATGTTTACTGCAGAAGCAATGATGATGATGAGAGCAGAGTCCTCCAATTGTTGGAAATTAGATGACATGGAAGTGCAGGCCAAAGGGCAGCTGGTGAAGTTATTCTTAGAAAACAGGAATGAAAAGCCTAGATAGCAGAGCAGGCAGTTTAGAGAAACTGTTAACTGCCGTGGTCCGATAATGCTATAGTATGAGCACTGCTCCAAGGTAGATTAAGAGACCTGAGTAATGAAGATGAGGTACTCTTTCTCAGGTCTTGAATCTTGGGTGTGTAATGAAGAGTGAAGGTAGTGTATTGCTACTTCCAGTGGTATTCATTTCCAATTTTAATTTTTTAAATTCAAAATCTCAATTGGTGTTAAATCGCCTAAGTGTAGAGAGGTCATTTCCATGAATGCTTCCACATCAACTTCACCCTCCACTCGTTTCCTGACGAGCTGAGCAACCTGGATCTCGTGTCTGCGTGTACAACCAGGTTTGTTTTCTTCCACCATGCACAGTTTGCCGTAACTTTGGTGGAATTTTTGTTTTGTTGCAGCCATTTGGTGTTTACAGCGCCTTTACTATTCTTCTAAACCTTGCATTGTCTCCCTTTTGTTGGTGAGGCAAAAATATTAAACCCAAATAATGGGTTTAATAGGTGTGTGTGTGGGGGGTTGCTTTTAAAAGAGCATGCAACGAAAAAAACTGTGGGAAACTAGAGTAATAAGTTAAATACAACCTGAAAACGTAAGTTGAATTTGTCTCTCAGATATCCCAGCCAAAACCGGCGCAGTTTGTTGTTCCCTGTTAGCAATTATCATAAAAGCTATCATAAAAGCGGCACAGGACGCCTAAGCGCAGCCCTGTCGCCCCCCGTGCCGTTTAACGGCCGTAACCGCCCCGTGAGGCGCCGCTCCCGCTCTCCGCGAGCCCCTCCCCCCAGCCCGGCCGCGCGGCCCCGCGGGGATTGGCGGGCTCGGCCCCGGAAGGCGCGGGCGTCACTTCCGCGGGGGCCGCCATCTTGTCGGCCGTCGGCGGAGGCAGCGCCCGTCCCGTCCCGCCGCGTCCCGCCCGGTCCCGCCGCGGCCGCCGCCGCCCCGCAGGCCCCGCGCCGCCGCCATGGCCAACAACAGCCCCGCCGTGGGCGCCGGCAACTGCCAGGGGCAGCAGGCGGCGCAGCACCAGGCCGGCGCCGCCGCCCCGGGCCAGCAGCAGCTGCAGAGCGGCGCCCCGAAGCCGGCGGCCTCCGGCAAGCAGGGCAACGTGCTGCCGCTGTGGGGCAACGAGAAGACCATGAACCTCAACCCCATGATCCTCACCAACATCCTCTCCTCGCCCTACTTCAAGGTGCAGCTCTACGAGCTCAAGACGTACCACGAGGTGGTGGACGAGATCTACTTCAAGGTGAGGGGCTGCGGGGGGCCCTCAGGGCCGGCCGGGCGGGTAGGAGGTGCTCGCCGCAGCAGCTTGCGTGTGGCCCTTCTGCCTCGGCTCCATCGGGATTGCCCCAATGGCGCTCTTACCACTAAAATCCACTGGCTCTCTTCCCAATCAAACCCAGTTTCTTCCTAGCGTCCCTCCTGGCGTTAGGTTGGATGTGCTGGGAGGATAACCGTCAGCGCACCCCTGTCTCGGTTCTTGTTTTGTTAGCAGGATTGAATCAGTTTTGCAGCGAGGCTTCCATCGAGCCGCTCTCCCAGGTAGAGGTATGCATAATTAACGCTCGTCAGCACAGCCTCGTTCTTTGTTCTGATAACGAGAGCAGAACTTTGATAATTCAGGTTGATGTTTTCAGTCAGCTGTAGGTAGGACACTATGGGGATTCTCTTTGAGGGATGTTGATTCTCCTCAGTAACGTTACTGGGTCACTAAACAGATTTCAGTTCTTTGAAAGAAAAAAAAAAGCATCCATTTAACAGAGGCAAGTCAAGTCACCATAATTGTGAAAAATAACTCTTTGGAAGCACTTTAAGATCTTTGATGTTGTTTGCACGCGCTTATGAAGACAGTGTGTTGTTCCTCGGGTTGACAACACATCTCTGATTGGACTTCGGCACTTCAAGCAGACTATTTAATTTTTTTTTTTTTAGTACTTTGAGTAACATAGATTATAGAGAAAGCTTGTTAGTAAACTTAGCACTTGCTGCATATGAGATAAAAAAAAATATTTGTTGGAGTGTAAAACAGCAAAGTTTATTTTTGCAACTGAGGTCAAGAGCTCAAAATTGATTTAAGACATTTGGAGGAAATTTGAGAACGTAACATTTGTTAGGTGGATCTCTTCAGATGAGATCAAAAATGATTGATGTGTTCCACCTTCTTTATATTGGTAGAGCTCAACTGCAATAGTTCAGCTAGTTCTATTTGCTTGTCCTAGCGTTTCATTCCATAAGTGGCTTCATCTTAAATTGGAGAAGAATTTGGATGCATCATTAGGTATCAATATATTAATTCCTTATAAATAAGATTTACTGAACTTGACAGTTATTTGACTCAAAAATGCACGTTGAAGAGAATGTTCAGACCCTGACTTACTCATAAATAGTATATGTGAGGCAGAAAATGGCCCCGTAGTTCAGGTACTTAGCTGATACTCACAAGACTTCAGTTCTGCTTATATTTTCAGGTTCCTGAATCATGTTGAATAACTTACGGTCTCCATTTTTCTTCCTGATTTTTTTTCCTTTTTTTTTTTTTTTTTTTAAATGAGCACAATATCCACTGCAGCACGAGTATTTTTAGGCGTATTTGTTTTAGGAACCAGAATAAATGGCTCACTTTAAAATAAATAAATAAATAAATAAAATCAAATGTTGGGTGCTGGAGATGTAGGAGAAAAAGTTCTAAATTAACACAGACAGGTAGTGGTAGGATCTGTTATTGAAAATAGAGATTCTTTGTAGATACTTACATTAATTCACATGTAGTTCTAGTTTTCTCTTTATCTGTTTTAGTGCTGTATCTGCAAAATGGGTGACTTCTTTCTTTATTCCTGATCTTACATCTCTGTGCTCTTCCTCAACTTCATTTCATCTGTGTACTTCCAACAAGTTGAGTGCGTGCAGTAGTCTTTGAAGGATCGAGACTTGTATGATTAAAAATGTAACTGTAACTTAAGAAGGAAAAATTGGGGATTACTATTGTGATAGTGTCACACTTAAACCTTTTATAGGATATGAAAAGCAGTTTTTAGTTTGAGGCAAAACGAAGTAATTTGAAGGGTATGCACTATTATTTATGTAGCATTTCTGAACTTCTCACGTGATGCTAATAACGTGGGAAGTTGTGGATTTCAAATCATGTAGTATTGGCATCTCTCAGCTTTCACATTCGGATAAGACAGCAGCTGTCAAAAACAGTTCAGCAGCTTCCTTTGTCCATTAGTATCTCTAGGATTTCCAGTGATTGTGTATGTACTTAGCTTTATTTCATGTACTGGTCAAGAACTGTAATATCTCAACTACCGTGCCTCTTGGCCACATGCCTTTATCCCCAGTCATGCGTAATACCACGGTGTGCTTTGCACTTTTTTTTCCTGGTTTTAAGTTGTATTTAGGAAATCTACTTGTTCATTAACACAGACATTTCTTCTCTGAATTTCACTATGTCAAATAGTTTGGGCCTTCTTATGATTCTTAATTTGACTCTTATTGTCATATTTAAGGAATGATGGCTAATTATGGTCTTTTGAGATGCATTTAGAGTGCAAGAAGATTTGAATTGGGCAAACTTTATTCCTTATTATGTAGGAAGCATTTTACCTAGGATTTTTCATTGCGGTCTTCAAGATCATCATCTACAGTATCATCATTGCAGTCTACAAGAAAAATAACATCAGCTTGTTAGATTAAAACACTATGTTGTAGGCATCTTAATTTTTTTCTAATTGTAGGTAATACTCAGAAGAAATCTCTAGTTAAGCTCACTGCATAAATGAGATTTCTGGATATGAGACTAGATTTTTGTCACCAGCAGGTATCACTGAACTTGAGACAGTTTAAATAAAGGTCATTTAGTCACCACTGAAAATAGTAATGATGTGTTTTAGTCATGGAGTATTTGAAACTGGAGTATAGAATAAGACACTTGAGATGGTACCTTTGTTTTTACTTCATCCATGATTTGGGGGTATTGTTTTTTTAATGCATTAAAAAAGCCAAATGCTCTGCTTTAGGGACGGAGCAGACTTGGTTTTGAGTTTGTCTTCTAACATGCTATTCAAGATTGATTTAGGAAACCCGTTGTCTAAATAAAGTTTGTATAGGCAGCTAAACATTATGGAGGTTATAATTGTAACTTTATTTTGTTTCCCCCACCCTTTCAGGTTACACATGTTGAACCATGGGAAAAGGGGAGTAGAAAAACAGCAGGCCAGACAGGAATGTGTGGAGGGGTAAGTAGAAGTACGTGCCTTCTTACGTTTTTCTGTGTCTGATAGAAAACATTTCCCAAGCATAGCTGAAACTTCTTGTATGTTGGTTGTTGGCTAAGTCCCTACATGTAAAAGGATTTATTACAAAGAGTTGGTATATTCCCCTTGCTTCCAGAGGAGCTGAAACTGTGGAGGCAAGTAGTGTTACTTTGTTCACGTAATTACATTTGTAGATTTAGAATTCATCCTGTATTAGTTACTGTATGTTTGTAGATACTGGATAAAGATTTTGTGGCTTCCTGTATCATCACCTAACTTTTTTTTGAAAGGTCCGTGGTGTTGGAACTGGAGGAATTGTGTCCACTGCCTTTTGTCTGCTCTACAAATTATTTACACTGAAGCTGACCCGTAAGCAAGTGATGGGCCTTATAACTCATACAGACTCTCCATATATTAGGGCTCTTGGATTTATGTATATTAGGTAAGTGTCAATACAGTCAGCTAATGACCAGTTTACTGTACAGAAAGTTGCATTAAAGCTTTTGCATTCTTTTTGTACTTAAAGGTACACACAACCACCTACAGATCTATGGGACTGGTTTGAATCCTTTCTTGATGATGAAGAGGTATGTCGCCGAGGGTAATAATTTGTTTTCTTTTGTTTCTTTTCATATAACTGCTTTAGGATTAAAGACTGATAAGTTTTGCTGTAGTTTGAATGCTGCAAATAATATTGTTATTGTATTCTTTCATTAAATGGTGCAGAAAGCAGATCAGAGCTGGGACCTGGGTCATTTTGCTTGGATTTCCAAGATGTAACGGAGTTTTCAGTTGATGAGGATGTTTCTGTGTCAAATACTATGATGCCATGCAAAAGAGTTTCATTAAATCAGAATGGGCAGTAGGCTGAGTGTGGGTTCTGTATGCTTTTTTCAAGACAAAATCATTATTTTAACAAGGTATAGTAAGTACTGAGTGCTAAATTGGTCTTTCCTGTTTATTACTGGGATGGAAGGAGTTGGTATTCACATGAAGAGTGGAAAGTATGTAGTAGAAACCAACATTCACCTTAGAATAAGATGAAATTACCAAAAAAATCTCTCTGGTAATTGCTTTTATGTTTTGGAATAAATAAAGGCAGCATTTCTGGGGAGGAGTAACCAACAACTGCTGCATCAAGTGATGTTATTGACCTTACTGTCTTCGGTAAGGGGCACTAAAAAGCAACATGAGTTGATAACTTAAAAAATGCAGTAAAGAAGGTGGCATTATTATCCTGTAGGGTAGGATAATGCCTTTAGTCCTGTTTACTGTTTGGAGAAATGGACAAGGAGCTTGTGGGTGAAGTTTCAAGGTAGATAGTCAGCTATGTAGTGTGGCGATTTGTATTTATTTAGCACGTTTAAAATTGCATCCCATGGTTGGGGAATTGGACAGGCAAAGTCATTTGCCCTCTTCAGTGTGACAGTAGGTGTCTACTTCAAGAAACTTCACGTGTAGTTGCGAATGATATCCAAATACTTGTATTAAAGAAGTGTTAATTATACCTCCAACTGACATGCCATACAGTGTATTTAAACAGCTTCCTTCATGTTAAGTTTCAAAAACAATGTGCAAAGGTAGCAGTTATTTCAGGGAACTTGATATTATTGTATGTTTGTAACAAAATCAAAACAAATTTAAATCTTGATTGCATAGCTGTGATACCCTCCTTCTCCCCTAGGAGGAGCTAGTTATTATCAACTCTGCAGTGCTGCGTTAAACTTTACCAGGAAGATTGGTTATCAGGACATACTTGTGTGTTGTTGAAAATATCCCATTGGAATGCTGTTTTTTTTTGGAATTAGTGTTTCTTTCCAAGCTGCTTTCAGTAGCGTTGCATTATGTAGGAAAAGGTGCCTTGGGGCTGTTTTTCCTAAGTTTCTTACCAGTCCTGGTCAAACTTGAAGGATGAAGCCAACTTATCTATAAAATTATTTAAACCTACAGGATTCTTTTTTCTTCCAGTTCTTAAGCATATGGAAGCAGTTCATCTTTTCTCATGCTGCCGTGAAAAAGAAAAACTTCCCAGGGTTTCTTTCAAAATGCTTCTTACGTTTATTTTGTTTAACTGTACGTACTCTCCAGGTGCTACGTTTAACTCCTTTTTTTCTTCTTTAGATCTCTGCAGCGATTATATTTGGAAATACTGTATATCTGAACACTTAAATGTGTGTGAGTGCAAGCAGTTTTACATTTAGATTTTCTCTTCCTGTTTAGATAACAAATCTCACTTTCCTTGTGTGCTTGCACTATAGGTTTGGGACTGACAATAGCTGACTAACATGTCCTGAGCTGTGAGAGGGCATAGCAAGAAGGCCTTCATGCGGTAATGACCCTTTTCAGAGACAATGGTCATCATGGATTATGCGTTTCCAATTATTTGTTCATTTATTTATTTTTTTACATGTTTCTAAATTAGAAACCTCACTGCTTCATGGCAGTTGGTTTGCTATTGCTTCCAATTTTGGTAGGATGCCATTTTGTACTCCAGATTTTTCTGTGATCATTTTTAGATAGGCAATGATGTAGTTCTTAAATGATTTAGGCCGCAGGGTTGGGTATGATGGTACGCAGTTGTGCATCCACAAAATGAAGTATTAAATGTAGTTTGAGAGGACTTCTCAACTTTGTGGCATTTATATAAAATACAAGATCATACCATGTAACCAGACTGTAAGGGGATTTTGTCTTAATCTCCTCATTGACAGTCCCTTACCACCCAGATGGCTGCAGGATTAGCGTGTTCCTGCATGCATTTGTGTTAAGTCCCAGGCCCTATCTGTAACATACTGCCAAATGCAAAGGGTACAGAGTTTGAAGTTTTCTAAGGAAATGTATTAGAATAAAAGACAAGTAAACTTTCATAGTCATGAGACTTCAAGAGGGCAGTAATGTAGCAGCATTTTTTTTGAAAGTCAGTAAAGAATATGTTTGACCATCAGAATACTTTTTGTTTGTATTTTGTAGGACTTGGACGTGAAGGCAGGCGGGGGCTGTGTTATGACCATCGGGGAGATGCTTCGTTCCTTCCTCACTAAGCTGGAATGGTTTTCCACATTGTTTCCAAGAATTCCTGTGCCAGTCCAGAAAACTATCGACCAACAAATTAAAAGCAGACCCAGAAAAATCAAGAAAGATGGCAAGGAGGGAATGGAAGAAATAGACCGGCATGTAGAACGTAGACGTTCAAGGTCATATGCATGTTATTTTGAAAATTAACATTGAAATGTCAATATTGAATGACTTACTACCAGAAATGTCTTTTTTTTTTCAATGAGATGAGTTTCAGGGCAACAGCCCAAAGTGTTTATGAATGCTAATGGCTAAGATTAGATGATATAGTATTTGCAGGATACTTGGTATTCAAGATTATACTTCACATACACAGCCTGTATTTAAATTGGAAAGTAAGGAGATTCCCTCTGCTTTTAAGAGTGTGTTTCTTACTGAATATCCTTTTTTTTTTTTTTTTTTAAAGGTCTCCAAGGCGTTCCATCAGTCCCAGGAGGTCTCCCAGAAGATCCAGAAGCAGAAGTCATCACCGGGAACCCCATGGATCATCTAGCTTTGACAGAGAGCTAGAAAGAGAGAGGGAACGGCAGAGATTAGAACGTGAAGCTAAGGAGAGAGAGAAAGAAAGGCGGAGATCTCGAAGCACTGATCGCACGCTAGAACGGAGACGAAGCAGAAGCAGGGAACGGTACAGAAGCCGTAGTCGGAGTCGTGACAGGAAAGGAGATAGACGAGACAGGGACAGGGAGCGAGAGAAAGAGAATGAACGCAGCCGGAAAAAAGAGAGAGATTATGACAAGGAGAGAGGTAGCGAGAGGGAAAAAGATAGCGATCGGTCTAGAGAAAGATCAAAAGAAAGGAGAAGTAAGGGAGATCCAGAAGAGAGAAGACACAAGGATGACAAAGATGACAAGAAACACCGGGATGATAAGAGGGATTCCAAAAAAGAGAGAAAACATAGTAGAAGTCGAAGCCGGGAAAGAAAGCATAGGAGTAGAAGTCGAAGTAAGAATACAGGTAAGCGCAGCAGAAGCAGGAGCAAAGAGAAATCAAGTAAACATAAAAGCGAAAGCAAAGAGAAATCAAATAAACGAAGTAGGAGCAGAAGCAGAGGAAGAACAGATAGTGTCGAGAAGTCCAAAAAACGAGACCACAGTCCCAGTAAAGAAAGATCTAGAAAGCGTAGTAGAAGCAAAGACCGTTCCCACAAACACGATCCCAGTGATAGCAAGGACCATTCAGACAAACACGATCGTCGAAGGAGCCAAAGTACAGAGCGAGAGAGCCAAGAAAAGCAACACAAAAACAAAGATGAGACTGTGTGAACTCTTTCGGAAGTGGATCACATTGAATCCTATAAATGTTTGATTAAATCCTGCTTATTTTTTCTTAAAGTTGAGATTGTGCAGTAGTTGATGAGCACTCTTCTCCGACCTCCCTCTAGGCTGCAGATTGTCATTTCCTATTTTGGGTAGGGAAGTGCCTTTGTAAACCCATTCAACACATCGACGGTTTCGAACCATTTGTTTAGTTTAATTCGTAATGCAGAGATTGTTCTTGCATTTTTATTGTTCAGATGTTTCTGAAATGTACAGTCTGTACATATGTCCTGAAAATGTTTTAATTCCTTTGGCATGGTTGCCATGTTGGTTAAATTTGTATGAGGCAATAAACTGCCACTAATTCTACTTGCATTTTGTAGACGTGGAATTATGGTTTGTATCCTGAAGTTAGCATGGCTGTGCTTTACATAATAGTATGGCAATTTTAGGGGTGGATCTTGAATGTGTAATATAGCTGAGATATTTATGTGCATACAACGTACATGGAGGGCTGCAGATTTAGAATAACGTTTATGTCCACTGTACCTGCTGTTTTCAAAAGCTTTTAAAATGTATTATGTTGTTGATCACCGCTGGTGTTAAACTGAGAGTGGACTTTGAAGGAGATAGTGGTTTTGATGCAAAGGTTTTAGATTGTGTTGGGGCTTGTTTAGTAACTCTTTAGGAAGGCTACCTCAAGCAGATACTGTAAAGGTTGATGGATGAGTACTGTAGCCATCTATGCATTTTGTTTGGGAAAAAAAATAATCATGTAAGCTTCCAATTCTTTTATACAGTTCATCCATTTGTGGTCTTCTAATGTTTTTAATCAGCAGCTGCACTCTGTCATTTATGGTAATCCTGGGCTAATAAAGGCATTTAAGATGGGAAGAGGGAGGTAGGAGGAAGAAGATCATTACAAAAGATTTCAGTTTCAAGCTTCCAAAGCATTTTTCTAAGTGTAAACATTTAAAATATGAATTACCTGATAGTGTCCTTTTTTAAGTCATATTTTCTACAAATAGGAAGATTGCAGTTTGTGCAGAACGTTTCATCTGGCAGATTTTTTTTAAACAGGTTGTTAGAAGCAAAAACCAAAATGCATTATAGGGAAAAACAAAATCCATTTCATTAAAGTCCAGGCTTATTTGATAGACTATTCTGACTTGTATACTAAGTGAGGAGAACCATCTGGAATAAACTCTCAATTAATTCCTTTGTATTGGGTCTCAGCTTTTCCCTGCATGCTTATTGCCAGTTGAAGTGTTTGTGTTCCTCCATCTTTCATTTTAAACCAAGTGACACTTTATGAATAAGGCCTTTTATGTAACAGGTACCTTATGTAGAACATGTAACTAACAAAGAAATGGAGTAGCCCGGGAAATGGGAAGAACGTGCGGGTGACTTAAGTTAGGGTCTTGAAGTGAAGTGAAGGTAGGAATAAATTGATGTTTGTGCCTTTTTTGCTTCTGTCTGATGCAGGTCATCTAGGTATAATATATTGAAATATTAACATTTTCTTACACCATTTTCCTGAGTATTCACTAAATATTTATCTTAAATCCTACTGTAGTAAAACAATTCTTACCTTGTCACTAATCTTTCATGAGGAGAAAAAAAGTGCTTGATTTCTGATAATACCATTCATTCTGTAGGAGTTAAGGAAGCAAAAATAACAAACTCAATTTTTTCTTCCTCTCTGCACTTAGTGCTTTGCAAGGAGTTAGTCTTTCTTTTGTCACCATGATCAGCAGTATGAGAAGCGTCGATAATGAGGTTGTTTAGTTGGTGTTATATTTTTATCTGAATTTAAAATCTGAGCTTGAAACTAAGTGTATCCTTTAACAAGTTTCACCGCAATTTAATTGCAGTGTTTGAACTTTTAGTGGCAGAGGAGAAAAGCTGTGTTGGCCATTCAAGAAATACCTTGATTAGTAGATGATTAGAACTAACCTTGCAGTCCACCAGGAGAGTCTGGAAGGATTTTTTCAAAAGAATTAGGACAGCTTTGATGTCTGTGGAACACCTTATTTGCTACTGGAGGGCTTGTAAGCTTTTAACCTTCAGCCACTGAGTTTCTGAAATAAGTGTATTTTGTGGCAGAGCAGCTGTAAGGCCAGTGTTCATTATGCCAGGGAAAATTAATTACTGATTTCAAGTTGTCTTCAGTGCTTCTCTTTTCCCATTGCTTGGAGTTACGGTGAAGGATTGGTTTATTTGCAGACAAAATCCAGATACAGGAGAAACGATCTCCTTAAAGTGGATAGAGCTGTCTTACTCTAATGACAATAGTGAACGTTTTGATACAGCTTGTGCAAAGGCCAGCCCATGCCAGTGTCTCTTACAAATGCAATAATTTGAGGACTTTGCCTTTTTTCAATAAATAGGACTTTTTGACTCTTGGACCTGATTTGATCTGTATAGTGTACTTGAGCTAGCAATGTAGGGGATAGCACAATATTTGTGACTGACCAAAATGTGAAAATCATTTAAACCAAGACACCTGTCTTAAATTATTGGGATTTAGTATCTTACAGCTCTTGGGTTTGGATACCGGGACTCTTTAATTCTTTTTGTCTTTCTGATGCCATTTTAATTTGTGCTACTGTCCTTGAAACCTGAAGGAACAGATCCAAAGAACTTCCACAACAGCTCTGATCAGAAACGGTAAGATCTGTGGAGTGCTGATAGGTCTGATGTGGTAGCTAGCAGTACAAGCTGCAGCGCTGATTTGTCTCCTGGTTGTTGGAGGAAGTTCTGTAAAACTTCATTTCTCCCAGGAGGCATGGTTACAGAGCTTTGTTCTGACAAGAGCCTGTTTAATTACTCTGTTCTGAGGTTAAAGGTGCAACAAGTCTAACACTGTGAACTTGAAGTTTCCACGTTTTACCGTGCGTCCATAGTGTTTGATCATATTGACACACCTATGTAGTCATTTCTCTTGAAGCCAAATCTGTCTTAGAAATTTCCTGTAGCTTCAAAGGTAAGTACTTATCTGGACTGACGATACTAATTTAAGAAATATAATACTTAATTACTTTTCTTTCCTTTTGAAGATATTACCTAATTAGCTTAACATTATTTCAGATATTAAGAGGTAGCAAATGGGCATCCTCTAAGTAAGGATGAAGGCTTTGTGACCCCAACGATTTACATCCATCTATTGCCACACAACTATGCAGGGAATGGGTGTAAATAAAAAAAAAATTACTTGTGCATCTCTGAATTCTGAACATGTTGAGAATGGTATTTTGATTGTCTCTGTATTGGAAAAAGTAATCTGAACGGCAGGGTTATACACCAGATTGCATTCTGTGGGAGTAATTGTGTGCACCTGTTTTCATATGTTGCTGAAATATTACTGGGCTTGTAGTTTTAGTATTTAAAGCTTAATGTCACAGTAGACTCATTATAGAAACAGTATACAAAGCATCAGGAAATCCTAAGAGGAAGCTAAAAGAATTAGATGACTTCCACTCAATCGTACATGCTTGAGCACTTCCTTGATAGAAGTGAGAGAACAAAAGTATCGGGATCCTTTACATGAAAGGAGGAAAGCTGTGGTCTAAATTTAAGATGATTACAAAAGAGACTGCTTTAGACTTTTGAAAATCCAGTCACTTATCAAATACTGTTGCAAAATGTGTTTTTATAACAGGTAAACTGAACAAAACTTGTTTTCCCTAACAAATAAGAAATTTCAACTGTTAAATAATGCAGGGCATTTTTAGGCCTTCTTTTCTGAAAGACTTGATTGACAGTGAGGCAATGCAAACCATTTTCTAAGAAGCAATGTGATTTCTTGTGACATCTACGCTCAAGTGTCAGATTCCTATGAGATGGTTTTGTGTAAGAGAGCAGAACCTGTGACTGAGCCAGTACAACTGTGGTCTGCAAAGAAAGGAAACTTCACAATGCATGGCATTTATAACCTGAAAAGTGTTCCAAACAAACCTCTTGACTTTGGTAACCTTATTGCCATAATTTTCTGAAGACTTTTTGTAAAATACCTTTTCATAATGTTATGTATAACTGGAACTCTTGCACATGTTTTATCTTATTTGCTATGTTGGCTGAAAAAGTAACCACAGTGGAGTATGAAAAAAGTTCTGCCTTGGGGAAAAAAAAAAAAAGCTAACCATGTTAGTAAATGGCATTTGTTAGTTAGGTACAAAGCAGAATATGGATTGAAGAGGTTGTTGTTTACCCTCATGAGTCACCTCAAAATTATAAAGAGGAAACTTACTCTTTTAATTAAAATTAAATAGCATACTTAGATTGTGCCAAAATAGTTTTGAGAGCACCTAAACTGTTGTTTTTTCTTTTTTTTTTTAAAAAAAAAAAAAAAGTTAAATTTTACTCTTTTGGCCTTCAGTACTTCAGTGGTATATTAGGTATAGAATGCCCCTAGTGATTGGTAACAGCTTTCTGGAGCAGCTTCTAAAACTGATTGCTGTACAGGGAAAATTACAGTTCAAGGTAACCAATATCACTATCTACGTTCATCCGCATTTAAAAATGATCTCATTTAGGGCTGAAATTCAGTGTTCTGGATTAGATTTCAGATAGAGCTAGGTGTTCAGCTTCCCTCCTCCCCATCTTGAAGCAGCTGTGACTGTTGCAATTAAGCATAGATGTCATCTTTCCAGCTTCAGGGAAAGAGCAATAGGGAGGATGGTGTTAGCAACATCCTTAATATCCAAGGTAGCTCTTGGAGAGCAGCAGAGAGGAAATTATCAACCCTGGGGAAGAAAAAAGCAGGCAGTGACTTCTTACCATCCTTTTGAGAACATCCTTGAGACAAGGACAGTAACTTGCCCAGAAAACGAGTACTTTGTGGGAGATTGAGTAGTTTTGGATGGGAGAAAGAAGGCAATTGAGTACTGGAGAGTAGCTTGATTTGTTTGTCTTCGGTGTAAGGTTCCTCTGATGGGGGATTATAAAATCAATAGAAAAGGCTTAAGGAAGCTAAAGATCGGTTACTGGAGGAGAGGACAAATGAGTATTGATAGTAGGAGTAGGCAACATGAGGTAAATATGATGGATTTTAACAAATAACTTCGATAGAATTAGCGCAGTTTATCCCTTCAGTCCCGAAGATTTAAGCAGCTGAAAAAAACAAACATCCTAATCTTAGGACTCTTAGAACTTACCTCCCTGTCTGAATCAGATTGTCCATCTAGACATGTTCTGCATTGTTCTTTCCTCTATAAATCACTGGAACAGAATTCAGAAATTAAGGTGATTTCAATTAGAGTAAAGCAACTGCCTAGGGAGAAGCTTTTGAAACTGCTTTCAGCATCATATAGAGAAATGAAGCACAAGACTACTCTGAAGCACTTGCAAAATACGGTAGTATAGATTCAGATAAGTCATAGCCAGAGTAGTGATCTAGTTTAATCTGTAATTCGGTATGGCTATGCTACAAAAGCCTGCCTTTTGTTATGTACTGTTAGATAAACAGTAAATGTCATGTGACAGGATAGAATGGCATGATACTATAAAGGCAGTACCATAGGTAACAAGAATTTTTCAAATAATGCATTATAAGACAGGTGTGAGTCAACCCTGCACAACACTGAGCCTTAACTATCCAATATAACTTATTTGCAGCTTATTTGGTGTTACAATGTTAATTAGCTTTACAAACATCAAGAATTTGGAATTTATGTGCTATGTGTTCTTACCCATTCCAACAGAGCTTCCAGAACAGGTTACTGAAATGATATGAAAGCGGTATGGATGTTAGATACCAGGTTGTAAACTGCAAAACAGTAGGCTGTACAATGTAGTCCGTGTTATTCAACTGTGCGTTTTCATCAGATAACTGTAGTTACAATAGTTTAAATTTATGTCCTGGGAAAGGAATCCTAAGGAGATTACTGCAATTATTACTACTACAATTTTTATGTATAATAGCTCCTATCCCGTTAGGAGTGGTTCATAAAAAGTTCTTAATTTTTTTTTCCACAAACAATAACAATATAAGACAAATCAATTAAAATCCTCTTTTACTTGCTTCTGTAGTCTAACCACTACTATCCCAGCTGAAACTGAACTTCTCTGCATTCACTATGCAGAGAAATGATCGAGTTGAGAAGCATCTGTGTAGATAAGTGCTAGTGATCCTTATGCAAGAAATACATTGAGACAAACAACTTTTTTCTTGCATTAATCCCAAAATGTCCCTGTGAAGCTCTAGTCACAGATACTGCGTGATAGTACTCATAAAGGTTACTCTGGAGTCAACATTAAAATAGAAAAGTTCCGGTTTGTGCTGCCTTTACTCACATAACTTCTGATTACATTTTAACAATCTAGCATGTATTGACAGAAATACATTGTTCAATTAAGTTTTACCTGAATATATTTTCTTAGGACAAAAAGTCAGCTTTGGCTCCTTATCGGTAACTGGAGATACTACCACTGTGTAGACGTCCCCACAAGGTATCTCAGTGATATCACAGTAACTTCGCCCAGAGCTAGGGGTACAGGTGAAATTGCCTTTTGACCCACGTAAATCAGTATTGTAGCTCTTTGCTTCTGCAGAAGCTCGCCAGTACACCCGGATACCGTTATTGCCAATTCTGTACAGCTTCACTCCAGAAGGACAGCAAGCACCTAATAGGATATTCAATGTATCAATAACCTTATTTGTAAATCCACAATACTTTATAGTGCATTTATACCATGTGACATGATTACTACCACACTAAATACCAGCATTTCAATGAGCAATTAGCATTTAGCAGAAAGCCAGAATAATATTGAATAGGGATGAAAATGTTCTATCAGACTCATATTATAGAGCTGGAATTTGGTACTTGTTCTATACATGGGAATATTGTTGCTCTTGCCTGTCTCGTGGAGGCTCTAGGGCTACCTAGAAAGGTAAGGATCCTTTTGTGGACTCCAGATTTTAATTATGCTCTAGCATAATTAAGTATTTGGTTCTGGAATGCTGTTATTAAAACTTCTTTATATAGCCCCTGATAACAGTTAAAAGACCAGGGGTTGAATGATATGTGAAATTAATCCACAGTGCATTTATGTAAAAGAGGGAACTGCAAGTGTATTAACTATTTGTTGAATTTCAGCTTCGCTATTTGTACGAGAGGAACGCTACACCAAGTTGTATAGTAGGTCTTCCCAATTGCTTTTATTATTTACGTACTGGAAGAGTATCCTTGATATGTGCAACTGGATGTCAAACCAGTTTCACTGATTGCTCTCAGTGAAACTGTATAGGTGGTGCCACATGAGATGCATCCCAGGAGACAGTAGGTTTGGAGAGTGTGACATTTTGCCCATCCTTTGGAAGACTCCAGCACTGTTACATATGTCTGAGCACCCATCCCAGCAGACCAGCTGATGTTCGTTACAGACTGTGTCACTTGAGTCAGTGTCAGGTCATTAGGGCAACAAGGAGCTTAAAAAGGGAAAAAAATAAAATTGTTTTCTGCTTTTTATTTGTAGAACTGAAATAATTGAGGCATTGCTACTACGGTATTACATGTTGAAGAGTGAAGCAATGAAAGCTTGCATACTTTTCAGGCAAGTATTAGCATAGTGAAAAACAGTCTCAGGCTGTACCTATGGTTTGTTCAAGCAGTGTCCATCTCTACCCATCAAGTCATATGACTCAGTCTAGCTCTGTCTCTTTTTAAGTCTTCCTCCTTGACAAAATAAAATGACTGTTAACAGACAAACTGCCTGCTAAAAATTGACACTGGCTTACATTTATCCCACAACTGTGCCTGGGAATTATCTGGGCAAACAATATAGGACAAAACCGTGCTAACAAATTAATAGCAGGAAGGGTGGTAAGGTGCACTTTAATCTGTTCTTCAGACTGTTCCAGTTGTTGGGGTGGACACCACCTTATTGCTTCTCCTGGCAGTATTAAAAGTCAAAATGTTGACAAGGAGTTTATGCACTATATTAGTGGATGATGTTACTATAGTAGTTAGCTGTGACAAATGATAACTGATTGCACTCATATTTCTCAGTATCAGTCAAATGCCCTTCTCTTTCTCTCTCCCTCACACACATTTAAGCAGAAGACATCCAGCAACAGAAAATATAATTTACACATGTGGTAATTTAAAAAGTTAAAATATAAACAAAGTAGAAATATTTTAATGTCAAGATGCTAAATATTTTACAATTCCCACTTACCTGTCTCTAAAGGAACGCTGTAGCTGGGTAAGCTCTGTCCAACGGGTGACCTTGCAATAGCACTAACAGAGAAAGCTGATCCACAGGGAAGATTAACTAGGGTACAGAAATTTCCAGAGCTTGTGCAATGCCAAAGTCCAGCTTCTCCTCGTGCAGTTACAGTATATGTAGCTTCTTCATTGTTAGACTGCCAATGCACAGTGACTACAGAAAGAGCCTCCTTTGAGATATTTTTAATTTCAGGACTGCAGGGAGCTGAAAAGTTTCACAGTAACAGCTATTAAACAGTGTTTATGCATACTAAATCAGTTACACATGAAAATTACCTTCCAGTGAGAACTGACAAACTACTTCTGAGAAGTATATAATCCTTAAAGAGTTGCTTCTGGTGAGAAATTAGAACTTGTGAGAGAAAGAGCAATGTAAGTATTTTGCATAGAAAAACAGACTAATTTTAAATCTGAGTTTCAAAAACTTGGAGCATTGAGTAGCTTTCAGTCCAACCCCTTTTAAAGTCCCCAATTACAATATATTTCTAAATATTTCCAGCAGGCTTTTTCATTTGGGTTAGTTATAGTACCTTAGCACTCCCTCTATTAATTCTTTTCATCCATTAATCACTGCAGCCTAATTATTTCTAAAGGAAAATCAGAAAGATCATAATACCTGTTGCCACATATTTAGATGTGCATGATGTGTTGCTGCCCCTGGCCTCGCTGAATGAGTAAACAGTGATGTTGTAGAGGGTGTTGCAGCGCAGAGCAGACAAGGTGCAGGCCGGGGCGGTGTCGTTGCAGAGCACAGCACTGCTCCCCTCAGCAGCTTTTGTCTCGTACAGTTCAGCACCGCGGACAGGAGCCCAGGTCACCTCCACAGTGTCACTTGTCACCAGCACAGCGTGGAAGTCACTGGGGCAGCAAGGTGCTGGGAGAGGCAAGAAAGAGGTGGAAACTTCAGCAGGAACAGAGACCGGGCATTAAACTGAACAGTGTTGTGTTGTTTACCTCTGTGCTTCATATCTTAAATCTCTAGAAGTGTTTTATTTTGTGCAAATTGAATACCATTAATTCCAGACTTACTTTTTGAATTACTTCCATATCCCTCCTTTAATGGAGGGCATTCTAATGCAACACATATTTATATATATATAGAATTATGTATGTCCTTGATTTAAAATTCCAAGTAACTCTAGTAACATTAAAGTAAGTCCAACAATGTTCTTCACATTTAAATTGTTATTTTTAGTTTTCCAAATATGAAAACCATCTCTAAAGAAGTTTACACTTTTGTACATCCTTCTCAAGGCAACAGAAAAAAAATCCAGGACTACACTTCAAATGTCATCCCAGGACTGTGTGTTGTTCATACGTTCCTGTCTAATGTTTGTAGAACATAAAGCTATCTTCAAGTTTGTAAGTATGTTGCATTTGACTAGTTAAGTTAAAATCAACTGCAATGTGAAGTGGTTATTTTTCTCTGCCAGCTTCTGTGTGTTTTGTCCCCAAATTGAATAAAAACAGTTCAAGTCATTATCTCGCAAAAACCAAAACCAAACAAACGAAAAGTCCAGTCAGCTCTATCATAAATACAGTTAACGGATCCAAAATGAATTTGCAAGAATATATTAATACTTACCAGTGGTGTAATTGAATACATCGCCTAAAGGACTCTGCCCTGCCTTGTTGTATGCAAAGACGCTAATGAAGTAGGTGAAACCGCAGTCTGATTGGAAATGGCATTGAGTATGTGATGTGTTGCAGTGCACTTCCAAGCCATCGTCACTCTTCACAAAAACCACATAATAATGGCCAAAATTGACACTAGACCATGATACCAACAAGTTGCCAGGTTCATCCTCTTCAATTGATATATTTCCTGGGGCACAAGGGACTGAAAAAAAAAAAAAGGAATTGTCATCAAAATATTTTAAAGTTATACTTTATGGAAAAAAAAAAAAGTAAAATCGGGAATACAGGAATATACAGAATTATCCTACTCAGCTTGAACATTTATCATTGTCTTGATCAAAAAAAGCAACTCATACCTCTTTACAGAGGATGCTTCTTACGTTTAGATGAAAAGTGAGTATGATTTTTACAGAAAAAAAAACAGATTTTACCTTTATCCCTTACATAAAAGAGACCTGCTTGAGCCCCCATGAAGAAAAAGAGACACTAGTCGGTATTTGAAAAGGAATTGGCACGTTCTGTGCTCACAAATAGCAGTTTTGGATGAATACATGAATAATATCTTGAATAACCATCGACATCCAGAAACCTTTATGTGAAAACTCTTTATATACTGGTATGAAACTCCCTGACTCTGTCTGACATAGAAGAATCTTTTGCTCAGCTTTCGTTTCTGGTATCATACCAAAATTTCACAATAAACTTCTAACTCCATGTATGTTTGTTTGTTTCCTCAAATAACATTTTTCTTTCCTCTCCTGGTTCAAAAAGTATAGCTTGCTGCTACTAGAACATAAATGATCTAATTGAAGCAATGTTGGTTGAGAAGATTACAGCCAACAGCTTAAAAGTGTCTCTTGCTAAAGGCTTTCATCCCATTAGAACTACTTTTGAGTTACTCACAGGGGTGATCTCTAACTGATACGGTGAGAGGTCAGAATGAGACAAGTAACATTAAATAAATCAGTAAATAAAGCTCTGTCCTTAAGGTAGCACATAACAAAAATGGTTTAGGTTTTGTTTATGTGAGCCATTCATCTAACAGATCAGGAAGCACAAATCTCTGACATGGCAGTGGTGCTCAGTAGCTGAGGCTAGCAGTCTTTTGTACTGACAAAGCTGCAACCTGCAAACAGCCTGTGACTATCTGAATTCAGTTCCATGGCACCATTTAGCTGGGAGTGGTTATTTGTTAACCTGCTTTCTAAGTTGCAACTGAATCTAGCCTAGAGCAGTTCTCAGCCTAAAGCCAGTTCTCCGTGCTATTTCCTCACAGACTTTTCCCAGTCTATTTGGAGCAGATCTGTTATACCTTAGATTAGTTTTACACTCAGAAAATTGACTTTAGAACAAGTACTTCTGGGAGGAGGAAAATGCAGGCTTATTGTTTCAGCTAACAATATGTATACTGATGCAAGTTTCTCACAGAAATATGAAGAAAATTTAGGCTATTATCCCCTTAGTACAAAAGTATATGGTATAGTTCATGTGCAGAGTTCAGAAGCAGAAACAACTAATTGAGAATCATGAATTGTATCGGACTAGCATTTGAAGTTAAAGAAATGTATGTTAAAATGCCATAAGCTATGTAAGAATCAATGATTCACATACTAGTTTTTAAGCTTACTGCATCAGTAGGTTTACTGGATCCAGCATCATTATGTGCTGTGACAGAAACAGAATATTCAGATCCACACTGGAGTGGCAGTACCATGCAGGAGGCAGAAGATGTGTTACAATTCAGTTTCAGGAGTCCACTGGAGGCTGTCACAGTGTAAGTTAGAGCTCCTTCTGCTGGCATCCAAGAAACAACAGCTCTTAAAGCACCGCTATTGAAAACTACTTGAACATCCACTGGCGCCTGAGGACCTATGGCATATCAGTTAGGAATAATTGTAAGTACAACTTTGCGTACGGCCTACAGACATTAAGTTTTTCAGAACTTGCAAATGAAGTACAATTTTTTGTGGTGCACACCTTACCCTTGTTCATAGTAAAGTTGCAACATAATTTTCTAAATAAATGATTCTGTTTGTACGCTGACATAAAGCTTTCTGTTGAAATTCCTTGCCTTATTTGAACGCTTGCTGTTGACAGTTAGAAAAATCCCCCAAACAGTTTAAGCTTGTGTAATCCTTACCTAGGCCTGTAAATCTTCAGTGGTAGTTAATGGCATGTTTGCCTCAGTAATGCTCATTAGACATAGCCACACCATCATCTGGTTTCCAGGAAGTTTGAGATGGACTAAGATTTACATGTTCTGAAAATCTACCCAATATATCTTTGAAAAACATAACACAGTGAAGTCATACACACACAAACACTTCTTCGTATATCCTTTTCTTTTTTTTTAATGCTTACTTAGTTTTAGAAAATAAAATTTCTTACTTGTTCTTTGGTTGTATGTGAAATCATCTCCAGGAAGCCCATTGGCATTCCAGGCATATGCCTTGATAGTATAGAGAGTTCCTGGATCTAAATTTGTAAATACGAAGGAAGTATTGGTGGTGTTCTGCTTCAGCATTCTGCCCAAACCATCCGATCTCATCAGGGACACAGAGAATCCAGCTGCCATATACACAGCTTTCCAGCTCACTGCAATGGAGTCACAGCTCGGGGAACTAACAGACAGAACTGGAGCAGCCAGGACTGTTGAGAAAGAACATCAATTCAGCTTGCAGTTAGCTAGTAATACTGTTCGGAAGGTCCAAATTCCAGGTGAATATACAGAATACAAAATCAACAAATTATTAAAACAACAACAGGAAGACAAAATAGTGCAAATTTGACAGAGTAAATCAGGAAACTGATTTGGTTTATCTATTATGTAACAGGTTTTGTAAAGTGAAAGCAACTCATACACATTGTATGAAAGTAGTGTGTGCAGAAGAATGAAAATCACTAAGAAGATACTGTATTTCCCATCATTTAAGTTTTGCATTGTCTTATTTTTACTTTTTTTTTATGTATTCTGTTATCTCAAGATGTGTCTTTGGTTAAAATAAAATCAGTATATTCATACAGACTCTATTAAAACTTCTCTATTAAACATTTAACTTAATGTCACAAAGCAAACCACCAAGTCAGACCTATGTCCTGCTCATTAAGTTAGAGACAGACAAATTCTAGTCCTCAAAAACTGCAAGGAGAGTATGCTCAATACAATTTAAAATACAAAATTATAATAAGTGGTACCGGTACATTTCTGGGTTACACTGTTTCTTTTTTGTTCCATATATATATATATATAAAAAAAAAATATATATATATATATATATGTTATACTATATATATTTAAGCTAGGATGCTTCCATGAGTGCTTTATAGTATAATATTAAAGAATTTGAAATAAAAATAAAGTCCACCTGTTTTTGCTTTTCTGAAAAGTGAAGGCTGGCTTTTTCCTCCTGCATTTATAGATCTGATAGTGATTCTGTACGAGGTGGCAGGTTTCAATCCCATAACTGTACCCGGTGGATTTGTGACTATAGTTTCAATGCAGGAATCTCCATCTTGTGCAGACAGTAGATAACTTGTAGCTCCAGGTACCGCTCTCCATTCCACTGTGATACTGTTGCTAAGTTTTGAGTAAGCTTGATTGATAACAGGTATGTCTGGAGCTAAAACAGAAATAACAGGAGATGTGCTGACACTGGGGTACTTAGCCCTCTAAAACAGTGTGCTCTGAACATTGCACGAAGACTGATCAGAACAAATGGTCTACACTTTCTATTAATGTTTTAATTTTATTATTCAATTTAAACGAAGTTAAATAGTACAGTGTATTTACTTTTGTTTCAGGAAATAAAACATTTTTCAGTGCATGCTGAATGACTACTGAAAACTGTGTAATATTTCGGTACTCTTATGAGACTTGCTACTGGTGTGACACACATTTGTCTTTCAAGGGTGAAAGACTGCATCAATTAGATTGATAGGTACTGTTTGGGATGATGTGGCTTTCTAGGGTTTTCTTATTACACAGGTCTGCTTGTCTTTCCCACAGTTTCTCTGGACAACTTTTTCCAGTGTTTGACAACCCTCACAATATAAAACTGTTTTCTCCTCTTCATATGGAATTTGTGTCTGAATTTGTGCCCACTGTCTCTTGTCCTGTTATGGGTGCTTCTGAGAAGTTTGGTTCCCTCATTCTTTCCCATCAAGCAAATATATGCAGATTGCTGAGATCCTCCCTGAGCCTTTTCTTCTCAAAGCTGAACAGTCACAACTCTTTCAGCCTCTCCTCATATGAAAGACATTACATATATCAAAGGCAAATGATTCTGCACTAAGTCTAAAACAAGTGTAAATGAACATTAACAAAACGTGTAATTTTCAGGTATTCTAGATCATTTTTAATCTTCCAATTAAGATATTCAGTACTCCTGAAATCAGTATTGAAATGGGGGACATCAGTATGCTCCTTGAGGCAAAATTACTTGTAGCAATGCAGCTAATTTGGGATTTCCGAGATGGCAGAAAATATTAGGCATAGGTGTACAACCCTTGAGCATTATCTCCACACTCTTAGACCCAAGCATTCTCATTTAGTTGTAGGCATACATCTTCTTTTGCCCCCTTTTAAAAATGGTAACATATATTCTATATCATGATACCTATGGAACATCTTTCTCTGTCTTTCTCTGTCTTTGGGCAAATTGTCAGCTACTGCACTATGATCTTATTTTTCCTTATAATAAATTATCTTCATAAGCAACTCATTAAAAAATATGTGCAGGAAACCCTTATGAAAATCTAAGGGAGTTGCTTGCCCAAAGGTCAAGTAGACAATATATAGCATATGATTTATATCAGAAATAAATTATAGACCGTGAGTCATTAACATCCGTTCTTGGATAACTAATCTATCACTAGAGGGGTTTTGTATTTATTGGGATAAACACTGCTACTTTTTAATTTTGATGCTTAATTTTTAAGTATTTTAAAAACCAAATTTCAACAGAATGTTTCTCAATTACATTTCAGCGGTGAGATAAAAAAGGAAATTTGTTTATGCAGATTCTGCATTATCCATCAATGACTTTACGCTACAAGTCCTTTTGCAAATGAAACAAAAATATAATTTATCAGCATTAGTACCAAAAAATGTATCCAGCTTCACATCAGCATTTGTAATGAGAAAGTAGATGATTTGGAAAGCTGCAGTCTGAGTGAGCTGTGTGTGGCAGTTTAGGGAAACATGCATGAAAAAAGAAGAGGGGAAAATGAGCTAATCATGCTACTACTGAACTTGGTATGAGGACCAACAAAAGGCTTCAACAGGAACGGCAGCTATTCCCTACAGGTACAATAAACACCAGGGATGAAATTCCAGTGCTACAGAAGTCAATGGAAATCATATTTCATGTAGGTTCTCTTACTAACCTGTTGACTGCATAATCTGTGTTTCAGCCAGAATAATTCCATTCATGTCAATGGCTTCTGCTTGTATAACATAAACAGTATTGGGAATTAATGAAGTTAGCGTGCCTGTAAATGTAATACCACTGAAATGAGCCTGTAAAGAATGGCCCACAGTATTCACAGCTGTAGCTGTGATTCTGTAGGTAAAGGCTCCTGAAAACTTGGGCCATCTGAGATAAATGCTTCTTGATGTCACATCATATATAGACATAGAGAAACCTAAAAAACAAACAAACAAACAACAACAACAACAAAACAGAAAGAAAGAAAAAAAAAACACAATCAGAAAAACATTTCAGTAAATCCAACTCTAGCAAGAAAATCAGTAAATCTCACTCTTGCTCTAACAAGACTCTAACAGTTCAGTATATGCAGAAACATGTACTATCATCCTTCTTAGAAAATGAATCGATTCTGAAAGCATTCCTTGTAGTCTTGCATTCCTCATATTTTAATCTAGTTAATACATGTATGCATGCTTAAGACACTAGGAGCTCTTGGCACAAAATGTGAGATTGTAAGAAGTATAAAATGCCATGAAATATTAAAAACGTTTAGTGCTTAGGAGATAATACCAATGTCATGGTATAAGTGGCCTGTGAGAATCTTTGTGCAAGTGTTCAACAGAATTGGGGCTCTTCAAAATGAGATTTCAAGTTTATAAAGATATCAACATAGATTTTTTATTTTTATTTTTTTGAAACTCAATCAAACTTGAAAACATTTTTGTTTATAAAACTGTGAAAACAGTACTTATTATAAATCAGAAACTTGTTTGTTCTCTTCAGACCCATTCAAAAATAAGCATGCACAAACAAAATGCCATTTTGAAGATTTACCTGTGCTAGATGAAAAAACCTGAAAAGGAAGATGTAAAAAATTAGAAATACGAAGTGAAATATCTTACTTGGGAAATTCAAAAACTCCTGATAGTACTAGTAACAGCTTAAAACATTACACTTTTTAGCACAAAGCTACTGATGTGATGTATTTGTTCCAATTCTTTAAGCGCAGATGGTTTGTGCAACCAGTGAGATTTGGTACAGATGTGCAGATTGCATTACTTCATTTTCCTCTCTGAATCTGCCTGTTGAGTTAGTGTTCACTTGCTGAAAGACTTTGAAAGGACCCTAAAATACTGTTTTATGTTTGACACTTATTTTTAAAACCTAGCCAGTCGCTTGTAAATATTTGCATAAGGGTAACAGTAACAAAGTATGAATGTGGAAGCTATTTGATAGTCTCTATCAAATAGCTTTTAGCTTTTAGTTTACCTTTATAAAGAGCACAGTATCATTCTAGAAAATAATTTGAAAGAAAATCAGTTGCACTCACCATTTCTAGGCTGTTGTAAACCAGTCCAAGGAAAACTAATGACCGACTTTTTAAGCCGCACATCGTGACAGAACTTTGCTCCAGGCTTCGCATCTGGATGAGCTCAAGCCGATGCCTGCGATGAGTGGAAATACTTCACAGCGGCTCTGCGGCCACAGGAGCTTTACTCACAGGGTGAGGGCAGGCTGCCTTAGCTTGGGCCCTCCTCTGTGGCAGTCCCACACAGAAAGGAGCTTGCAGGCAGGCAGGTGGTTTTTTTTTTTTTTTTTTTTTTTTTTTTTTTTTTTTTCTTTCTTCAAGATACAGTCTCTGTATTGAGTACACATGATACATGAAGTAATGAAGCTCAACACAAATTAGGAATTTGCTGTTTAGTTCACTGTTGCTACTTTTGTCCACTTACAAGCACCTTTTTTCAGTCTGGTATTAACCCCTCGTCATACTTTGATTGGAAAGATGTTGTACCAGCCTTAGCCTCCCTCAGGCCTTGTGCTGTGTGAAGAGAAACAGACATTTTCTCTCAGTTTTTCTGACTCCGTCTGGGATTTTTTTTAACGACACGGCCTTTACAACGTCAAGTTGAAACTCCATATCGCTGATTTTACGGGCTCAGAAAGGGGATCTCGTTGTGAACCGCCAGGGCTGTGTCGGATTACTTTTTACAGAGGGTCTGGGGGAAGTTTTTACGGGGGAGCCCTTTCCCCAGGGGCCGGGCTGCGGGCTCCGAGCAGCGGGGACCCGCGGTGCCCCACAGCGGCTGCGGCGGGGCGGGCAGGACTCTGGCCGGCCGGGGCCGCCTCAGAAAGGGGCGCGGTGGGGCTGGGCCGGGGCGGCGGAAGGGAAGGAAGGGAAGGGAAGGGAAGGAGGAGAAGGGAAGAAGGGGAGAAGGGCAGGGCAGGGCCGGCAGCGCGGACAAGATGGCGCCGGCGGTGCGGGGGCTGAAGAGCCTGGTGTGGCAGAGTGAGTGCGCGGCTCGCTGCCGCCGTGAGGGAGCCGCGGGGGCTGCCGTCCGAGGGGATTGCGCTGCCACGGCTTTGGGATTTCGGCTCTGCCTCCTACCGAGGCTGGGTGGGACGCGGGTCGGGGCAGCGCTGCCTGCTGCCGGGGAGGGGAAGGGGAGTCAGCGCCTCAGGGGTCCCGCTGGGGGGCTCCCGGTCCCTCGGAGCTGCCGGGGGAGCCGAGGTTGTCTGTCAGCGAGCGGCAGCGTGCGCCTGGCAGGGTTCAGCAGAAAAACTAAATACAAATAATAATAATACAAAAAAACCCACTGGAGGTATTTTTATTAGTGAGCTGCGGGGTTTTATGGCCGTGCTCGGGAGCAGGTTCTGCCGGTGTCGCTCCGAAAAAGCCGAGCGGTGGCGGCTCGGTAGCGTGAAACCAGCCTCGGGACAGGCGGGCAGCGGCCCTACGCCAGGCTGAGGTGTTTTGGGGCTGCTCGGGCAGCCTGGTGGGCGGCCGACCCTGGCTGACAGGGAAGGGCCTGTGGCCGCCCTGCCTTCTGCTGCCACCTGCGAGCGCCGGGGGCTGGCTGCTGGCAGGGAATGAAGGAAGAGAAGAAGGGGGAAAAGAGGAAAGGGGCACGTTTTTGGAGCGCTCAGTGTGTAAATTACTGACATAAATATCCTAGCTGCTGTAAATAGAAGCATTTATTTAGCATTTGAGCTTCAGAAATCCCCTCTTTTGCTGCTTTCCTTCTCCTGGGTTGCTCCAAGTTATTTGCGCCTTTGACTGTGACATTTTCTTGAGAGTTTCTTCTGGGGGATGCTGAGGTGTTTAGAGAAGATCTGGGCCTCGTGAGGAGGGAACCTGATCAAAGTGCTGGTGTGTTATCAGGGCACACGCGAACTTGGGAAAGTGGCATTGCTGGCGTGGACGAGACTGAAGGGGGAAAAAAGATTAGCACTGCTTCATGGTTTAATAATAAAACGTCTCGTAAAAGTCAAGTTTCCTTTGAAAATAATTGTTGTTAGATAGCTAGTTACTGTTGTCTTCTCAAGACCACAACAATTCTGAAATTGGTGAACAAGTTTCAGGTGTTTTTAGTGAATTGGCATTTTGTTTATGGGTAATTCAAGGCCAGAAGTGGCAGCTCCGTAATATTTCCGTGAAATGTTTTTAACGCTGGTTTGTCTGGAAATAATCCATCAGTAATGCTGACATTTCATGTGGTACATTGTTAACAATGCATATCTTATTCCTGTTCTGTGGAAAAAAAATGAGTGTTCTGTGAAAAAAAATGAGTGTTTTATCTATGCTGTGGCATGGTGTTATTTAAGAGTCTTTGTTCCTTGGGAATGCATATTTCTGTAAGGTGCGCTTTGAGATGAAATCTAAGCAGAAGTGTGTGGAAAAAGTTACCAGAGTTCACAGAGAATAATAAAGAGGGAGGAAGATAAAAAGAAAGCTACTTGTATTTAGAAGACATTAGTTTTTGTGAATGAAGTTAGAAAACTAACCAGATACACACACACACGGATGCAGTATCTGTAAATAAGGTTATTTTCCCTAAGCAATTCTGCCATTAAAAACTTGTAACAGTTTTAAAATGCGTTCTAGATTTGTATAGTTACATTTTAACCTAGCCATTAATATTTTTATGATTCAGCATTTTTTTTTTCCAGCTTTGTTTTCCCTGGCACTTGGTTCTGGTGAAAGGCACAGTTGTAGTACTTTAAGGAAGTACAGCATGAATGGGTCATTGGCTTTGCCAAGGCGTGGGTTGCTTTTTTTGTTTGTTTTTGTGTTTGGCTTTATTTGCCATATGGCAGTTTAGGAAAGACAAGAACTAAGGAAATGACACCATAGGCGAGAATGGAGCACTACTTATGCATGGCCTTATGATAGTTTTTGTTGCCTTCAGAATACTTACTGGAGGCAAATGAGATGACTTTGAGATCCTGTAAATCAATATAGTTTCTTTGGTATTCCAGTTATTTGAGTAAAGTAGTTGCAGGTTGGGGATAAAATAAATAGCAGTTGGAAAATATGCTGTATCTGGGAAACTGGTAGCTTGGAATAATGCTATTTGTCTTCCACAGTGGGAGAAAGCTGACTTTTTTTTGATTACAGAAATTAAGTTTGAGTAAGTTTGAGACAACTGGATTGTGCATTTGTGTGTTTTGGATTATTTTATAGGCAAGCAAGTGAAAACGTTTTAGGAAACCGTATACTTGAGATTTTGGATGGGACTCTGAGTCCAAGTATTAAAAAGATCTCTGTAATGCTAAAGACTAAGTCTGGTAAGAGTGTTTTCAGAAAATACAAAGGCTAATAAACTTTCATGAATCTAAGCGTTTTTTTATTATAACTTGTGTAGAAACCCAGAAGAAAATGCAACAAATGTACGAAGTGTAAAAGGGACAGGAAAGAATGTTCCTGTATTACACAATGGCCTTGGGTATTAGTTTTGGGTATCTTGGGTGTAGATAGTATCATGCCAAAGGACCTTGAATGTAAATGAAGATCTTAATATTTACAAAAACTTAAGAAGTAGATGGACTTTGCTGTATGTGCAACTACTGTTCTGGAGCTCTTTGTGATTGTCTCACTTGGCAGGAATCACAAAATGTGTGTCAATTTTGTTAGTCTGTATTTCAGAACTGTTTGCCTTACTTTTACATTTGGACTTGGGAAAAAGGTCTAACTGATGACAGCCATAGTTCACAGCTACATCTAAAATTCTGTTCTCTGGGAAGGCTTCTTTATGGTTGTGTTTATAAAAGTATTGGCTCATCAGTTCTCCAAATTTTCTGACTTGTAATTTGTAAATACTACTGCCATGGTCAGATTTGCACTAGATTGAGGACCGTGCTCTGGAAAGCTGCAGCTCATAGTTCTGGTGATCTGTAATGGCTGTGGGACATAACTCTTAGTGCTGAATCCTATACATGATTTATAATTGACATTTCTCCCAAAATTGTAATAGCAGGAAAAGTTAATGGATACCTGTTTTAAGGTAACTTTTATTTCCTGATTAAACTGGTATTTTTGTAGTTTTTTTTTTTTTCTGGAATTCTAGAGAAAGAGCAAGGACATGTGAAGTGTACACATATTGGAAAACAGGTTTAACTGTGTTGGCGTAACTATCATTTCTTGAAGAGTAACTTTGATTTTTGCATGTGTGCAATCTGTTTTATTGAACTAAACCGTTCCACTAAATAAAGAAAAAAAGACAAAATGAAATATTTACAGGCCTATGACCGTTTAGATTGATTTTATGGAGATACTCTACATTAGCAAAAATTAGTATTTTTTTAGAACAATTTGATTCTTCTAATTGGTAACATCTCTGTTCCTTCTTACAGAGCTGAAATCAGCAATATTTGACGACTGCAGGAAAGAGGATGAATGGAAGGTATAGTTTTGTATAAATATCGTTTAATGGCTATTTTTTCTTAAAATGTTGTTTGCTTTCCAAATAGTGGAATTTTAGTTCTGTTAAGTTGGGTCTGTGTAACACACAAAGAAAAATGTAAGGGTTAGCAGAGGAAGAACAAATGGCAGTTGTCTCAATTCTTTTTTTGCTAAATTTAGAAATTCTTCCTGTTTATCTTCACTTTTTTTCTGAATGACTTGCACTTTATGCAGTTCTTTAGAACTCCATGTTGCTGTCTTAATTGCACCGGTGGCCAGGAGAAAATAATGTTGCTGTGTGGTATGTGTGGAGCAGGATTCAACAGTATGAGATAGGCTTTGCTCCAGACTCCAGCTCCACCAATGTTTGCTGTTTTCAGTGATAACATCAACAGTAATAAAAATAATAGGGAAGTACAGCTGAATGGCCCTGAGAAAATCATCTGATTCAAGTGTTGCATTGTTTTCTGATCAGTAATTTCTATATATCTTCCAGAACAAGTATGACCTATTTCTCACTCCCTCTTGTCCTGTAGTCTGCTGACTGTTGCCTTGTTTTTCTGAATTACTTTTCAGTCGATGCCCTAAAGCAGCCCACAAATTCCTGGGGTTCCACAGATTGCCTTTGAAAGGCGCTTGACCATATTAATCATCTAATTATTATTTGTCATCCTTGGAAGTTTTGTTTAAAAGATATGTTAGAGAGAGCTCCAAGATGAAGGTTCTGTTTTTTCAGTACACGATATGTTCTTATGTCTATCTTTCCTTTTTTTCTAACTAATGTTTTTTTTTGTTGTTGTAGTTGAAGCCAATTGTTACTGATCCTCTTATTTTGGGAAGAAATGCAGACAGACTGTTCTTTTTTTGCAGCTGACTTTGTGTCTGAAATCCATTGTCCTATTTTTTCTTCTTGGGACTAAAATTATGCCAATTAGTTTGACTGACTTGATTTTGACTGATGTTTTTGCTTTTTTAATGAGATATTTCAAATTCACACGTGTCTTCTGAGCTGTGGAGAAGTGAAGACATGTACTTAAGCAGTGGTACAAAATACCAGCGAGGTCTTGCATTTTATTGTAAATGGCTCAAGATTGATGTAAGCACAGGAAGATACACAGAGATGGTTGGGAAGGGTGAGAGAGCTTGATTACCTGAAGAGTCTGAAAGGAAGGAGACTTGGTTAGTTAAGAGAAATTATTATCTCATAAAAAACTGTTAGAACTGGGTGGGTGGGGTGGGAGGAGAGAACAGCTGCTTAAGCTGTAAAACTTTTGAGACTAAGAACAGATACACCTAAGTCGGCCGTAGTGCAAATTAGGCAGAATTCAAGACTTGTGTCTAAGTGAAAGTTTTGAGACGAGGGGACAAGGTACCAAGGTACTTAAGATGCAGTTCGTCTTCTGATATGCTGTATGTAGCATCCTTCTGATGTTACTGGAGATGAATTTCTTCCTCTTCCTACAGCTGCTATATACAGGTGATGAAAGATACAGAGTAAAGTGGATTTCAGTGTCAAATTTTCATGGCAAGTTATTCAGGAAATAATATGGTTTTATTATAGCTGATTAATTTATCTAATTGATGTTCTATGTATTTAGATAATTCTTTTAGATGACTATACTACTAAATTGCTGTCACTCTGCTGTAAGATGACTGATCTGCTGGCAGAGGGTATCACAGGTAAGCACAGCTCTTCTCAATATACACGTTATTATGTCTTGATTTAAAAAAAAAAAAAAAAAAAAAAAAGGAAGCAAAGAATAAAGTTGATGGTACCCTCCCATAAAACTTTATTTTTTTCTTGTCTTCAACAGCCAAATTACCATGGCGTATTAGACTAGCAAACTGGCTTTTATAATAACCAACCAATTGCAATTTCACTATTTGAATAGAAAATTAAACATGTCTCTGCTCGGAAGCTATTTTTTTCCTGTCTTACTGCAAAAGATTGCTTTAAGGGTGTTGGTGGTTGGTTTTTGTTGTTTTTATTTTGTTTTTCTGATGTCCTGGATGTGGTAAATGAATTATCCATTACACTGAATTTTTTGAGGATGTTACCTGTGAGCTGAAGTGAATACAGGAGCATAGTAAAGAACTATGTTTTTACTAAAGTTCACTTAAAAGAATAGGCAAACTGCTCTCTATAATTTTCTTAATGTGTTCTGCAAGTGACTAATACCCACTGCTTTGAATGCATGTATGCTCATGAGCAGCAGAATTGGGGTATGGGTATAGAAGGGTATGGAAATGTAAGTGCTGAAGACAAAATGAAAACAACAGGCAACAACAGAAAACTGATGAGGGGTGGTTGCAAGCAAGTGGGTGGGATACGAAAATTAAAATTTGAGTTGTGTTGCGCAGAAATGTTCTGGCCTATTTTCAAAACAAGATAACTTTTACTGGGAAAACAACAACAACAAAAACAAACAGGAAAAAATGCTTGAAACTAAGTGATATCAATGATCACTGTTCATGCTACGTATAGTTTTCTTCTAGGTAAAGTAATCAGGTTGTCACTTTTCTCAGTAGCTTGTATGTAGTTTCTAGTGGATATGTTTTTCTCACATATTCTGGAGTGTCTTTGATGTTCCTTGATGCTTGGTGTTAGCTGCTGTCAGAAGTGAGTAAGAGACAGATTGTGATAGATCTGGTAAACAGATCTGGTATGCCTGATTATATTAGGCTTTGTTTTTCTGCACATTTTATGAAAGCGTTTTTCCTCTAGTGAACTGTTTAAAAAAATAAAAGCTAACAGATGTTTTTCCTACCATAAGCCACTTGTCAAATTTTTATTGGCCATTCTGTAATGCTTATTAGTATATCATTGTGCCAAACTTACTTTTGAAATTGAAACAGATAAACTAAATTACTGATTTTTTTTTATTTCATTGCCTCTAGTTCTAGATTTTTAGAAATACTTCTGTAATTGGATGAGGCAACATTGAAAATTAGCTTTTTTCAGATAAGTAGCAAGATTGCTTAAAGAAGAGATTACATGATTAGGCTTTCAATTTATAACCTGAAGCTATGAAAATTTGCTCAGTGTTATCTTTTACAACGCGTTTACATGTTCTGAATATTCCGTATAACATGATTCTTTAGGAAGAATGATAGCAGAGCTGTATGCACTGATTTTTTTCTATGTACTTTGATCATAATTAGTACCACTTATCCATCCTTTGTGAGAAAAATCAGTAAGTATGCATTCTATTCATCAATACGAGGTCTTTCCTTTTCAGTGAACACAGTGTTGAAAAGAACCTGTCTTTCCACATCTGACGTTATTTATCCTGCTCTTTTCTCCCCCTCAAAATTACTGAGCATCATGAATCATTCTGCATTCTTGATCTAATGTATTGTACCACTGTGTACAGTAATGACCTTAATAAACAGAGAAAAGCAAGAGATGAACGAACCTGCTGATTTGTTGAAAACATCTAATTTGTGCCTGCTATTATATTGAAACAGAATAAGTACACAGGAAAAGGGTGAACAAAAGACAATAGAGGAATAGAGTCCAAAATGTTGCCCTCCATGTTTTCGTTCTCCCTCTACTTCAGTGTACTGGAAAAAGAATAATCTTGCAGTCCTCTTGTAAGATATTTCATGCTGGGCCCCATAGCTTGAGCATCTTTGTATTGCCCTAAGTTTCTGTGTGAGGGCAAATATTGTATAGAATAGACAGGAAAATCTGGATGTAAAACTTAAGTTGACACAAGGGTGCAGGCTGCAAAAGTCTTCTGGTAATTTGTTCTATTTAACGTAATAAATAAGTTTAAAAAAAAAATGCTTGGCAGTAATTTTGAGGACAACTTCATTAGTCTTAATTTTATTGTCTATACTAAAATATTTGTATATCATGAAAGCATAAAGCTCTTAATTTCAAGTAGTATTTTTTTTTTTACTTTGTAGTGGTGGAGAACGTGTATAAAAACCGGGAGCCTGTTCCACACATGAAAGCAATATATTTCATAACTCCGACCAAAAAGGTGCGTATTTTTTTTTTTTTTTTTTACAGAAAAAAGTACTGCAAAATCTATCAGACTGAAAAAGCAATCTTTTTTTCGAGTATTAATGTACTGATTATGACTATGCAGTGTTTTTTTTATATTTGTGTGATGCTGCTCTGTGTCATGCTTAACTTGCCCTAGTGAAAAGGCAGTGCATTGTCACCACTGATCGAGTTGCAGGTGTGTAGCTTTTGATCAAGGAGATAATGTTTCATTGTGTAGATTTTGGTAACTTCACTGACGGACACAATGCAGCAAATAATGCAATACACTAAAGAATGGAATTTGAAGTGATGGCTCTAGTAAGAGGTTACAGCTACTTCCTAAAACTTCATAAGAGAACAAATCTCAGCACTGTGACAGGTGGAAAATGATACAAGTATCCTGTTGGGTTCCCAAAGTAATCTTGGCAGAGGGGTATGGAAAGTCAGTCAGGAGTGACTTTCTGTAACTGCTTATTAATGTTGCTTTTGAATAATAATAAAAATATCTACTTAAGTATTTTGTGCTGATTTGCAGCATTCTTTAGTTACACTGGGTAACTAAAAGGGTAGGGGGGAGAAGCTTTGGTACTGGAGGAAGGGCAAAATACTACAGTGATATTTTTCTTCCCCACAAGTCTGTAGATGGACTTATTGATGACTTCATCAGCAGATCATCAAGCAGATACAAGGCAGCATATGTGTATTTCACTGACTGTAAGTAAGCTTTTATGTTGTAGTCTGACTTTGTTGTAGTAAATAAGCCTCTTGTCTGTCTTTTCTGTAGGTTAATGCATTAATATTTGGGTCCTGTTTCTCTAGAGAGGTTTTGAGACTCCAGTCATCAACTGTCCTTTGGCTGCCAGAACTTGCTCATGATGCTGTGGCAATGCTCAGTCATTCCACAAATAAAGTAAAACTATGTACCTCATATAAATAAAACTATTTAAAAATATAAATGCACGACGATTTGCTTTGCTGCAAGAATGATGTTTTATAATTTTTTATTGTAGGTAGTTCCTTCTTATGTAGGAGAGAAGGCTCACTGCTACTTGTGAGCCAGCATTTTTTGTGTGCAACTGAAAAAAGAATATGGTGCCTATGTAGCCCTTGCATGGGTGATGCAAGGCATCTGCCTTGGTATCTACCAAGTGATTAATGTGATTGTGTGTTCTTCCACTGTCACTCTCTGTGACTAAAATGGCACGGAGAGAGGGAAGAAAGTTAAGAAACAAAATGTGCTGCTGAATCTTGGCAGTTTCTATAGGTGTTGTGGATGATATATGTGTGTCTGCTACTTTGGAGTTGCTTTGCCAGCTCAATCTAGCTCATAGGGAAGAAAAGCTCCTGAACCAAAATTCAAATGTAGTTCTTTGGTTGGGTTTTTGTTACTCCGAATCTCAACCATGTTTTGGTGTTTGAATCATACCCTTTCACTCTGTAACATGTGTAGCAATTTAGAGTGAAAAACAAGACAATTTCTGTAGTGTTTCTTTAACGTGTTTGTCAGATTTCTGTCATTAAAGTTGCATTTGGAAACTACTCAAGCTTATCCGGTGAAGTTCCCTTTCTGTTGAGTATTTCTGCGAAGACTGTTCTTTGTGCCTGACAAGCCACTCCTGTGGGTCTGCTTCTGTCTATCTGCCACTGGCAGGAGCTTAGTAAAAGCTGGTAATTCTTTGTCTCTGTTTTACCCTCAAATCACTTTCAGATTTACAGAACCATTTATTTCATGAATTAGTCTTGTTTCCAGCAGTCAAATTTTTAGGTGTTTCAGGTTGGTATTGTTACTTGCTTTTTCAAGGAACTGTGTTTTCTCAGAGCAGTTATGAAATTCATAGCAACATCTCCCAGCTTGTTTCATTTGCTGCTAATGCAGTTTTTGGTTCTCCTGAGAAAATACTCCTGTGTATTCTCATGTTGCAAATGTGCAAGCTTTCACTACGAATATTTGCCAAAATTTCTCTGAGAGAGAGAAATACTTTCTATGGTCACTTTCAAGTCTATGTAGAATTTGTCATCAAAACGGTGGTGGTTTTTAGTTCAGTTTCTAGACTGTGATCCAATGTAGCCTGTGAATTGGCGGAACACGTGAGATCCATAATTGAATGCTATATTTCTGTTTTTATACTTGATATCTACACAGTACTTCTTCCTTTAACCTTTTTTTTTTTTTTTTTTTTTTTTTTTGGTAGCATGGGAAATGTTTTCTCTCTCCTATATGGGAAAAAAAAAAAGAAAAGAGTAGAAATTTTTGCTTTATTATAGTTGATATCCTTCACTGCTGTACACTACTAAAAATTATTATACAAACTCACCTGCCAAAAGCTAGTAAAAATGATCAGCAATGCATCTTTAAAAAGAGATCTCACTATACAAGATACTGATTGTATATTTTCTTTCACTTCAGGAAGCTTTGGCAACTTTGTTATGTTACTGATAACTGGCTCTTAATTAGTATTGCTTTGAAAGGAGAATAATTGGATGGTGTGGTGAACTGATCCATTTCATGAAAGCCGTGGGATCAGAACTCAACCTACAAGGAAGACATACTAAAAGCACATAAATAATTGCAAATGCTCATTTTTGGAAAACAAAAAAAAATAATGTTAGAGGTTTTTAAGGTTGTAAGTTTATAAATGACATAAGTAATTGCTGGAATATGCCCAAAAGATTTTTAGTGTAGTATCTTCTTTCCATAGTTTGTCCTGATAACCTCTTCAATAAAATTAAGTCTTCCTGCTCCAAATCAATAAGGAGATGCAAGGAGATCAACATTTCCTTCTTCCCATATGAGTCTCAGGTAAGTTTCATTCTTCATCTCAACAGCACTTTAAATCTATATGACTGTTGTTGATGTACTAGAAAATGATCACATAAAGTACCTCTTCTATTCTTTTATTGGCAAACTGTGAGACTGGTTACCACTTTGACGTATTTCCAGGGCATTCCTGTATTTTTCTGTTGAAAACAAATGCTCCCGTGGTGGAAGAGCATTTACTGGTTGTGTTTGACCTCTTCGCAAGACTCAGTCAGTTGTGGTAGAGAACTGTAGTAGAAAGGTGATAGAAGGAATCTGTTCCTTAAGAGAAGGCAGGTATTCCTGTTTGTCTTGAAGCAGTAAGTTTCGGTATTTTGACAGACTTAGGTAGGTTGGCATGTAGGAGTAGGAATAGGGAAAATTCCAGAGCTAATTGCTCAGTGGAAACTAGAATAGCGGATAGGGCCGCGTTTTTTTTATTATTATTTAGTTTGAGGAGCCATCACTGTGGATTTGGTTGCTTTGCTATTATTATTTATTACATAACTATTACATAACTTTTTAGTGAAGCCCGCAGTTTAACAGATGCTTTGGAAATGTATGATTTATGCCATTTTTTTTTTTCTTGGTTGTACTTTACCTAGGTATTTACTCTCAATGTCCCAGATGCATTCTACCGCTGTTATAGTCCAACTCTGGAAAAGACAAAGGATAAAGATGCTGTAATGGAAACAATGGCTGAACAAATTGTTACTCTGTGTGCCACACTAGAAGAGAATCCAGGAGTACGATGTAAAAGGTGGGGCAAAAATAGTGGTTTGTTTGTGTAGCTGCTTTCACTTTTGGGACTTGCCACATTGTTCGATAATAGCTTGAAGTTGTAGAATTGTTTCTTTTATTGTGACTTAATTGATTTTAATCCACAACTCTAATTACAGAAAGGTAGGAATTCATAAAGTATATGTGAAACAGGGATTCTTCCTTTGTGTAAGCACGTACCAGTGCTTACCTTATTAAGTTCTGTTGTGAATTGCTTGTATTTCATGTTTGGGCTATAGGGTGATGCTAACATGCTGCCCTCCGTTACGCAGTATGCCTACTGAGTCCTCTAACAGAGATGCTGCTGTTGGGAGCTTTGTAGCTTCAGTTAAGATCAAGGAATTAATAAATTGCTGAGGCAGATGATATCAGGAAAGACGATAATGCTTTTACTGAATTTGTTGATAGTACAGAAATAGAGAATACTTCTGTTGAGCTTTGATAGAGAGTACAGGATAGTAGCTTTGAAATCAGAGTAAGCATCTGAAATTACACTCAGGAATGGCATTCTAATATTTTTAATGAGAGTAATGAAGCAATAATTGCTTGACTGTGGGTGTGTTTTCTTGTTTTTCTTCTGTTCTCTTTTCCTTTTCCAAAAGAATATGAAACTTTTTTTGAGATTTGACCACAGATTTATTCTGTGACCTTAAATTTTGGGGAAAAGTCATGATTTGAAATATATACATATGTGTCATGTGTTGCAGTAAGGCATATCCAAGGTGTATCAGACCTACCCTAGTTTGTTGAACTGCATGTGTTGTATTTGCTTGTTGATTTGATATTCATCTGTAATAAGCTTCATGCACCAAAAATTTTAGGATTTCTGCTTAGAGACTATTCATCAGGGACTTAGTCTTGTGCTTTCCTGAATTGCAACTTCCACTTCTAAAATTAGACTCGAGATTCTTTTAATGGAAAAATGTAACTCTTCTCTCTATCTCTTTGCTAGTTATAAAAGACTTTTGTGGTATATTGGAAGCAAAGAGAAATAAGTGATTACAAAAAAAAAAGTTAATTATTAGATTTCCAGTTGTTAATTTAAATGTGTAGTTGCCTGAAAATTTAGCAGTGAGACTTTTCTCCTTGTGATGTTTTAAAGAGTGTCTTAATGTCTACTATGAGCAGTGCCCTGCCTAGGCCACAGTACCATCTGGCTTTGCAGATGACTTGTTTCTTTGCATGTCTATACTTATCTGAAAAGCCTGGGGGCTGTGGGCATTGCTAGAGGTAATAATGTGCACTTCCTAAATTGGGTTTTGCCTAAAACATTAGTCAAGCTGGCTGTAACATTCCTGTAAGAAAAATAATTTGGAAAGTAGGCAAAGGTAATGGTGGGCTATTAAAACAATAGCTTCAGGCTCTTGACCAGGTGGTGGTTCTGGGCGTGTCTCCCTGACTGAGAATTTTTGGTGCTGGCTAATAGGACAGTTTATGTCCATCTTCTGACTGACACTGCTCCTACTGTCTGAAGAACCTGAAACATGAAAAGAGTGGAATTATAATATCAGAATGAAAACATAATGGAGATACTTAGAATGGTGTACTGAAACTGCATGTAAAACCAGGGAATTGGTCTAAGGAGATCCTTGTTTTAAAGGTAGCATTTTAATTTTTCGATTAAGAAACTAAGCTACGTTCATTTCCTTTTTTCCCAGCGCGCCATCAGATAATGCCAGCAAACTTGCACACCTTGTTGAAAAACATCTTGAAGACTACTACAAAACTGATGAGAAAAGCCAAATAAAGGTAGAAAATGAACTAAAATGTTTGCTTTTTTGCTACATCATGGGCAGCAGCCTAAGCACAAAAGTATGGGGTAAAGGATTTGACTTAGTGATGTTCCACTCTGCTACAGAAATAAATGTATCTGATGCTACTGCACTAAAGCCCAAAATAGAACTTTGAGCTGAATGTTTGGAGGCCTTAGTGCAGATCTTTTTTGATGTACTGCAGCACAGTGTAGATAATCTACTCTGAAATAAAAGCAATTTACAGATTTATGAATAGATAATGAGAGGCCTTAAAAGCTTTTTTTTTTTTTTTAAGCATTTTTATTTTGTTTTGAATAGGTAAGGTGAATGTAATGCAGTTGTCCTAAGAGCATTGCATTAGGATTACTATTTAAAAGCATTGTGTTCTGATTATCATTTAAATATTTGTTTCTGTTGATAACCATTTGGACCCCATTTTTTTTCAGTTATGGAGAATTCCTCAAGCAATAGGATAGGTTTTATTCCAAGAACATGTACAGCAATGTAATTTACTGTAAATAGACTTAAGATGCGTTGGTTTTGTACTGTGCATCTTATCTTTACATTTATTTGATGGATTTCTAGGCTAAAACCCACTCACAATTAATAATAATTGATCGTGGCTTTGACCCAGTATCAACTGTGCTTCATGAACTCACATTCCAGGCAATGGCATATGATCTGCTACCAATTGAAAATGATACTTACAAGCAAGTACTTTTTCTTTTTAATCTAAACACTTTATTCTTGATAATATATACAGAATTGTTGAGCTGAATTGCACTGTAGGTGTTTTTAAGGTGCTTTTAATATGTAATAGTTGCTTTAGTTATTTCCTCTTGAATTTGCAAATTTTTTTAATTAACTTCCTCATTTAGTTGAGATTAGGTGGGGACTAATTAATATTTTTGCTAAATTTGACTTTGATGCATTATTCTTAGTTGTCTGCTTAAGTAATCTCTATTTCTAATGTTTTCAACCTTTGTGCTAGACTTGTATCAAGGCATTGGTAGGGCACGTTCAGATTCCTGGCTTCTGTTAAGATAAATCAAGACCACTAATAGGATAATAATTCTGGAGAAAAAGATTTTTTTTTTTCCATAAGACTTTTATAGTTCATCATTTAATTTGTGTGGTTGCTGTAAACTTACGTGTTTCTACCCCAAATAGACATTTAGGTAAGCTGTGTTCAGTTTGTGTGTGTTGTTTTATCACTAATTGGAATAACGACTTTGTTTGAGTATGGTACTTTGCTGTCGAATTGTTCTGACACCAAAGATTTTGGTAAGACTTTTCTTTTTGATGACTGCTTCTTGGAACAATGAGGCAATTTGACCTGATTTGCTATAGTCAAACAGGAATGCTCATTGGAAACACTGAGTATTTTCATATAAAGTAGAATTTTGCAAATCTGAAATTTGTTGGGTATGGGAACATAGCAGAGTATGTTTTCTAAGTAGAGTCATGATCCAGCTTTCACAATTAATCTTGTTTTTTCTATTTTTCTGGATTCTGGCTTCACACCCTATCTGTGAGTTTCTGTAACTGGAAGTGTTATATAGTAAGACTATTTTGTTATGTAGGTTGATTTGTGTTAGTAGAAAAGTAATAGTTGAAAGTAATAGTCTGTAATGCTGTGAAGCATGTTACCTTGTGCATGTGAAATAATTTGTCATGCCTTGTCTGTTCTATGTGTGAATGGGATTTAATTTGGGGACTAAGATTCTTGATTTTTCCCTCAGAGTTATAGAATGTTTTATAGTAGGTACAAAAATCTGTGCTTTGCAATATCAATGTATATTATTTCACACACAATTTAAATCTGAAGGGAAATTTATTTTAGATTTAATTTGTCATTCAAATCTTCTTTTTGAAGGTACAAAACAGATGGATCAGCTGGGAAGGAAAAGGAAGCAATTCTGGAGGAAGATGATGAGCTCTGGGTGAAGATTCGGCACAAGCATATTGCAGATGTGATAGAGTATGTGAATCAATTAACAAATTGTTAAATACAAGTTATAAATGTTTCTTTGAGGGGTATATGTCTCACAAACAGTCAAGGAAGTAGGAGTATAGGGAATAATGAAAATAGCTTATTATATGCACGTTAAGCTGTTGAATAGTTGTTGCCAGGAAGAAAACATACTTTGAGAATCATAGCATGTATGTATAAAGGTATGCAATTTTGTGAGTAGTCATTACAGTTCTTGAGGAAAAATAAAATTATTTCCTAGGAAATATCTTCAAATCTTTTAAATTCATACGGATTTTGCAAGAAATACCAAGAAGTTATTGCCTCAAATGACTTGATAAATATCATAAAATAAATTGTTTAACTTCAGTTTCCTCTGCTGAAAAACATGCTGTAGAAAACACTTATTACTCTGCAGAAAACCTGTATTTGAAGCTTTTACTTTCATTCAGAACTTATTGCTGCTTAGTTCTCTTTAAGATTTTAAGAACTGTGATGCTGTTGCATTTCATTATTTATTTATTTCATTATTTTTATGCAGGGAAATACCAAAACTGGTGAAAGAAGTTTCATCAAAAAAGAAAGCAACAGAAGGAAAAGTAAGTTGTTTAGTGCTGTTTTTCCTGGTAATTGAATTTTCAGATGGTCAGATCTGTGTAACTTGTGGATCTACTAGAGAAACCTAAATATACACGTGCAAACCTATACCAATTGCAATATTTGGAAAATGCAAAGCTGCATCAGGAAGGGAAGTACAAGTGTCTAATACTGGGGGGGAAAAAAATAAATTTCTATTGTTTCTTCACAGTTATCAATATCCAGTTTGTCCCAATTGATGAAAAAGATGCCACACTATCGTAAAGAGATTACTAGGGTAAGGGGTATTTCGTAAGTACAGCTCAGTGCTAAATAATTTATGTGCTGTAATTGTGTTGTTGAAGTTTAGATTTATTCACTTGTTACTGTGTATAACTTTTTTCCAATTTATGTTCAACTACTGTAAATTTTTGAGAAGAAAACTTGTTTCCACGTGTTTCATTTAAATACAGTTTACAGTTAAGCATTTTTATGTATGTACTTTAAGGACTGAAGATGTAAGAGTAATGTTCTAGAAAGTATTGGGGGGGGATCAATCTTCAAGTGAAGGGTAAACTATGGAAAATGCATGATGATTCTGAATATTGGTGAAAGACTGAGTTTTGTAACCAGTAAAAATGATTGCTCTGTTTAAAATAAAATAAAAAAAAACAAGCTATGAAAACGGATTTTTGTTTTCTTCTAGCAAGTTGTCCACCTTAACTTAGCAGAAGATTGCATGAGCAAGTTCAAGCCTAATATAGAAAGGCTTTGTAAAACTGAACAGGTATGTTTAAAACAAACAAACAAAAAAAAAAAAAAAAACAAAAAAAAAAAAAACAACTCCACAAAACTACTGCAAATGCAACTTTTTTGTGGGCAGGAATAGGTGCTTAGTTTTAACTGACAAACCTAGTATCTCCCTTGTGTTTTTTTTTTCTTTCTTTGCAGTCACTTTTTGAGGTAGTAGTATTTGAACTAAGGTGAGATATACAACTCTTACTCTGCCAATTAAAGAGTTGTTATTAGAGTTCGGTTTTTTCTTCGAATTTGGCTGATCTGTATAAAGATGATCTTTGAATTTTCTTGATTCAAATCTCCTATGAAGTTGCCTTACTATTTCTGCTGAAGGAAGCCCTTTTTAAATGTCTGGAAAAAGCACCTGCTTGGGTGAGACATTGCAGTTGTACTACTAATCTCAAGTTCAACATTCATATTATTATGAATTCTAGGGAGCTTCACAGGATATATAATACTTCTGAATTAATATTTTATAACAGTTTTGAGGTATAGAATATCTTTATTTTGGGTGGGGAGAGGGATACAACTGTTTTTATCGTAGCCTGGATTGAGGCTAGCAGTTTAAATTTGACAGAGCTCTTGTCCAAAATAACAATACAACAAAGACTGTAGCTGCTTGTATTTGAGCTGTTGGTTTATTCCTCTTACACAGATGTTTTTGATTGTCCTATGAGAATTTGAAACTGTTTGCGTAAAATGTATTCTTGCAGCTTTCTCAAAGTCCATTGCAAACTGTATTCAAACAATATTAAATGTCTAAAAGCATTATATAGTATTACCACATCACTATTGAAATAGTTATGTCTAAAACTTTTCATACAGTTTAATTTTATGCAGCCTCTTTTTCTTGAAGCCTCTATTTTCATAAAAATATATTTCAGAACAAACAAAACCCATTTAAGAAAAAGTGTACTTGCTGAAATGATTTACTTTGTTTTTAATTTAGGACTTGGCTCTTGGAACTGATGCAGAAGGTCAAAAAGTGAAAGACTCAATGAGAGTCCTCCTGCCAGTTCTGCTCAACAAAAATCATGACAACTATGACAAAATTAGAGCTATTCTCCTGTATATCTTCAGCACAAATGGTATGTTAAGCTGCCCTGTTTTTTGTCTCAGTGCTGTGAACTTCAACTCAAATTTTGTGAAAGAGTCCAGTATTTTAACTAACTCAAGCATATGTGTTAGTTGATGGTCAAACTTAAAAGAAACAGTCTATCCTCTGTAAATTCTCTTCCCTCAGATTGGTAGTGAAGATAGTATTGATAAAGAAACAAGAGGTTCAGTAGAAGTGCAGATCCATACCCTCTTTTAGCATCATTCCTGTGCTTGAATGTTTGTAAGAATTTTTCTCCTTTTCACACAATGTTGAAGTTGTTAAGGGAACCTGAAAACGAAGTCAGTGGGAGAAAATCTGTACTAAAAAAAGGAGGAAACTATCAGAATGTGGGTCTAAGGAATCTGTAACAATATTGAGTTCTGTTCTCAAAAATGGATTTTTAATCCTATATTTTAGCATAAAAATTTGCTTATGTTAAACTTATGTTAAATACACAGTAGTGTATTGGCCAACCAAAGGAAAAAAAAAAAAAATCCTGGACTAAAGAATAACAGCCCAGAATGTGTGAGACAAAATTGGTCTCATTGCATTGACGAAGTCACGTGGTAACCAAGTCGTATGTTTTTCTTATATCAAAGGAACTACCCAGGAGAACTTGGACAAGCTGATCCAGAATGTACAAATAGAAAGTGATAGTGATATGATAAGAAACTGGAAATACCTTGATGTTCCTATTATCTCTTCAGTAAGATTTTTTTTCTTAAATTTCCTACCATCCAAGCACTTGTCTACAGCTCTTTCAGCAACTCTTAGCAATATTGACCGGGTTCTGTTTTGGAAGCAGGCAATTACTAGGCATTCCTATTGTCATGACATGTCTAGGAGAAATCCTTTAAACAATTAACTTGAATACTTCTCAAAGAGATGTCTATAATGTTCCCTTGTAACATCATCAGATGGTGACTCTAGCTGGTTGGTTTTGGGAAGCACTAACTTACTCAGTTCCTTGCCTCTGAAAGGTGTTTTCGTAGTGTATCCTGAATTCTACAGGTAATCATACCTGTGGAATGATTATCAATCATACTATGCTATCACCGTAATTGATAATAATTTCTTTAAAATTTCTTACTGATTTTTTTTCTCCCACCTGCTGTGAACTGGGAATAAGTTTTCAAAACAAAAGTACTGTATAATATATCTATGGTTTTGAAAATCTTTTCAGTCTGCTGTTCAGCAACAGAAACAAACAAGAAGGGACCGTTCTTTAGAAGAAACTTTTCAACTCTCTAGGTGGACGCCTGTTATCAAAGATGTTATGGAGGTAATTTCGAACAAGTAATTATTTCATGGTGCAATGCAGGAATATATATCCAAGTGTGCAATTGTATTCCATCTAATGAAATTTTATAGTATTTTAACTTACTTCTATTAATACTTCTGCTGGTAAAGCAATCAATTCTAGTCTGTTTATAATATAGGCAATTAGAGTGCTGTTTATTGTTAATGCTACTTACTGGAGGTTGACTTAAGAGTAAAGCAAACCAAAGTGAACGTTTGTTTGTTTGTTTTGAGCTGCCTGCCTTGTCACTGGTAATATTTAGTGTAATCTAAAGATCTGGATATTACCTCCTTTGTCATTTTTGTTTTCTTCTAGTAGGTCTTCAAGCTGTAATGCAAATCTAAGTTGCAGATTGGTAGAAGCCAGAAAATTTTACTTGGCAGAAGTTGCTGCTCTATTCTTAAATCTCCTCCTAAGCATCAGTCTGTCACTGATGTCAGACAATAGTGGGCTTACTGGGTCTTTGGTCTGACTCAGTGCACACATTTTCAGAGTTTTCTGACCTTGTTAATTCATTAACTGGGTGTGCCTTCAGGAGACCATGACTTCTCTCATATAGTCCCCTAGAGAAATGAGTTAAGTTAGAGTAGTTGCAGATGAAAAACTGCTAGTGATATCTGAGCAGTTAAATCACTATCCTTTTGAGAAAGAAAGCATGTGTACTTCCATTCCTTATGATGTATGAAAGTCTTATAATTGCTTCTAGTATTACGTGGTCTAGCATTTTGGTATGCAAGAACACTGTTTTGGCGATGCTGGTTGCCATTGGTTGTTCTAAGAAATTATATGTGCTGTCATTAAATGTCAGGTAGACATCCTTACTGGAAGTTGAAGCTTGTTGGGCTTTGGTTCTCCATGGTTGTTTAAACTGGGTTTTTGTTTTGCCCTTCAGGATGCTATAGAAAACAAACTAGACTCAAAAGACTGGCCCTATTGTTCCCAGTGTCCACCTACCTGGAATGGTTCAGGAGCAGTAAGGTAAAGTGGTTAATATCTTGAGATGCGATGTTCCTGTTTCTCAGTACTTCTGTCACATGTGTTGTTAAGCATTATACAAGTGCACTTTCTAAGTGGTGAAATGATTTATAAATGGTTATGTAATGTTGAGGTGTAAAACCATAATTTTTAACTCATCTAAAACACCCTGAACTGGATTGTTAGTTTAGTAACTCTTCCTAGTCCTGCGTGGCTACTTGTGTAGAGTATCTCCTTTTTGCTTCTAATTTAGAAATAGCATTTCCATATTCCTAGAATGAGAAGCTTAAACAACTGAGCTTTTTACTGTGAAGTAGTTTTAAGAATGTGTTATCAGTATGCTGGTAATTTGAATCTGCAATTAGTATATATGTTAGGAAAAGTATGTTTTATTTTTTATCTTTCCTAGCTATGTGAATCTTACTTGATAACAGCTAAATAAATCTATTTTTAGTTATATTCTATTTGTGTATGGACACTGAAGTACTTGAGATTTTAGCTTTTTCAAATGAACTCTTCTGAAAGCTTCTGCTGTAATTGGTAGCATGCAGAACAAAGTTTCCTGACAGAGAAGCTGTGTACAACAAGATTTTTGCTTTGTATTTATTTTCCCTTTGGATATCTGAGTAGTTTTTGTAATGTACTAACTTGTTTTCTTAGAAACTCTTTTAGTTACTGGATTTTTTTTGCTTAGTGAACTGCATGACAGAAGCCATTACTGCTCATTAAGTGTGTCATTTTTACCAAAAATTAATCCGTAAAACTATATAAATGTCATCTTATGAAATATTTTGCAGTGCTCGCCAGAAACCTAAAGCTAGTTATCAAGATGAGCGAAAGAGTAGTGCAAGACTGATTATATTTGTGATTGGAGGGATTACATATTCTGAGATGCGCAGTGCTTACGAAGTTTCTCAAGCCCACAAGTCATGTGAAGTTATCATTGGTAAGTCTGTCCTGGGACCAGGGTGATATGTAGAGATTTACTTTAAACAAGAGTATGTAGTCTAAAGATACATTTCTGTAAAAATGTAAGCATCTTTTTCAACGTTGGTTCAGTAAACTAATGCTACAGCCAATGTATCTTTTAAAACCAGACGTTTAAACTGAGAAGATCCTTTGGTAGTTTTCAACATAGAAGTAACATCATAAATTAAATCAGAGAAATGAGTTATTAAAGTAGTCTGACGTATAGCAAAAAATATTTAATAAATCTTTATTTCCTTGCATTACACTGTCTCCTCACAAACTCATGCATCTGCCTGTGCTTTACCTACAATTATTGTACCTACAATTACCTGCAGCTACAATTATTATTCTGGTTAATTTTGTAAGTAGTAGGAAAGCTGGTAGAATAGTGCAAAAGTAATCACTTCTTGTGGGAGGGAGGAGAAATCATTATTTCTTCATTTTTTTAAAAGTTTTTTTCAAGTGTAGCTAAGTCTGTTTTACAACATCTTGCCGTTCTTGTCATGTTTTTGTTTTTCTTTCAGAAAAATTAAATAAAACACACCATGCTCAATAGCTTTTTCCGTGAAAATTAGTGATCTCCCTAATCTTTTTAGGATTCTGCGGTGTGTTTGTAAATGCATGAATCACTAGCAGGAGTAATAATCCCTCAGTTAATACCTAGAGGCAGCAAATGCTTTTTCTATCATCTGCTGTGTTCCAGATAATCATTTATTGCTATTTAAATTTAATTGCTAAAACACTTGGGTATGTGATATATCAAAACAAAAATCCCAGATTTAGAACCTTACCAGAGACCTGTATTGATGTGCAGTGGCAACTGCTGTTTGGGTGCGGAGTCATCTAAAGCATCCTAATTGCCTGAGATGCCTGTGTTTTGGCAACTAAACTTTAAATCCTTTTTGACACTCAGGAATAATCCTATCTACTGTCACTTAAATAAATAAGACTCTTCCCTAAAGCAGTAACAACTTGATTCTGAGAACTAGAATCTGCCATTAGTACTTCTTTTTCTTTTGGTTGCTGGTCTTGTTAGTAGTGATTGAGGTAGGTTTAACACCAGTGTTGAGTTGCAATTGGAAGACAAGGACAAGAGGAATGTAGTTTGACAAGGCTGTTTCTTCATCTAAGACTTGTTTACAAAATTGCATCTAGCATAAGTCACTTCCATTGTAATTTCTGGCACTAAGTTCAGCATCATCTTCCTTTTTTTTATTTGGAAGTGATTCTTGTAGCTTTGCATGTAATCCTGCTTTCTGAGGGAAGGTGATAACATTTCCATGCAAGATGAAAACATTACTCAATTTTGAATTGAGAATTCAAGGAATACTAGCCTGTACAGATTGACACTGCTAAAACTCAAGGTTTGAAACTGCCCTAATCTTAAATGGTTAAGATTTTCCTTTGTAACTGTAGGGTGACCCTTCAAGGCAGAAGTTATATCACACTCCATGAGAATCAGAGAAGTAATAGTAGTGTGCTCTTGAGGAATAGCATGGATTTTCTTGGCCGCTCCAAATTTGGAATTTGTTGTGAATTTTTTTAGGAAATGTTGACTGGTAAAAGAAAACTTTCTCTAACCATTATTTGTATGGAGAACTGTTTGTGGTAATCCTTAATGCAGATGACTTCCTGATTTTTAGGATAAAGCCTGTCATTAACTCACCCTTCCACAGAATGGGCAGATTTATTGCAGCTTGGGACAATTATGGAGTGAAAGGTTCAAGGCTGTGTTTCAAACCAGACGGAGCAGGGACTTGAAACTGGTGTCCAAAGTAAGAGTACTAGGGATATGGTCTTTGCCCTCCCATCTTTGCTTCTCTACTCTCTCCTGGTCCCCAAATCCTTGTAGCCTTTGTTTAACTGGGGCAAGGGGCAGAGCAAGAAAGACAACCGTTTTTTTTTTCTGGTTGTCCACTGTGTGTGGAAGGAGGACACCTCCCTCGTAGGCCTTCCTAATCGTGACAGTTGGGCTTTATGTAACACACAACTTTACGTAACACACGAAAACATTTGGAACTGTTTTTCTGTGTGTGTGTGTATGTATACTTCTAATGACTGCAAAGCGTAACAATTAACTTAATCAGTCTAAAAATTTGTTTGCTTTGTCAGGTTCTACACATATTTTGACACCTAGAAGACTACTGGATGAAGTAAAGAGCCTCAGTAAACCCAAGGATACGGTCTGCATTAAGGACGAATAGAAAGGGTGATGCGTTAGGAAAAGACAAATAGTATGTACACGTTCTCATGCAACTGACTTTTGCAAATACTGTACTGGGATACTACAGGGACTAATGGAATGTCATTTAAAATCTGAAGTTGCTGCTTTTTGGGGGGAGTAGAAGGCAGAGAAAGGGGAAAAAGAATAACATGTTTCTTAGGTTGTATTTAGTATAGGCGGTGGTACACTGTAAGTGCCTTTTCAAAAGGGCGTGTTCTTCCCTAACAAGTTATGATAAAAGTTATCATGATTATATATATGTATACTCCAATTGTTTTTGAAAACTGTGAAACCTTTCTATAATAGTTTATTTCTAAAAATCACTGAATTAAAGACTCGAGGGTCTGAGGGAGAGGCTTCAAAAGAAAGCTGTAAATACTAGTTTGTTTAAAAAAAAAATGTATATTTCACAAAAGTGCAATGTCTCTAACTTCTCTGTAAAATAATTTTAAATACGTGTCATTATGAATTTTTTTTTTTTTCTGGGTGGTTGTGGGTAAGGTAGAAATCCAGTCATAGACATATCGAGCACTTAATTTCAATAAATAACATTAAAGAAATGCTGTCAATTGTGGACTGAAGTACACTGTAAGCATATACTTATCTCTAAAAATTTCCAAAAATAGTTTTTTTTACAGACTTGCTTGTGATTGTCTGTGTAGTGCGCCTGTTTTATAAATGGAATTGCCTATAATAGTGTTCTGCTAGCTCCCATGTAATTTTCAAAATTGTAAGCTTCAATTTTTTTTATTTTTTTTTTTTTTTGAAGGGGGGAGGAAGATGAGAGAGAAAAAGAGGGGAAGCAGCCAAATCTTTGGCAGGGCTTGGTAATAAAAAGAAAAAAGCAAACCAAACAACAAAACCTGATGCATTCAAGGAGAATTTCTTTTTTTTTTCTTACTTATTAAGAAAGAAATACATTAGTTTGTGATTAAGTGGATCAAATAAATTATATTAGTTCTGTAATACTGCTAATAATTAGATTTGTCTTAGTTATTTAAGTGTAAACTTTTATTAACCCTTTAAAGGGATAATATTGTGTTGATGTGCATTGGTATGCTAGTTTATGATATGTGAGAGAAATCTGAGAGAAATGTCATAAAACACGATTACTCAAGTTGTTTATTTACCATTTCTACAAACTGTAAGGGTATTCATCTTCTGTTTTGCAGAAATGTGTTTTCTTTTCCTTCTTTTTGCCCTCAGGTTAACTAGTAGGTTAAGAAAACATCTTTGATAGGTAAGTTTGGTCGAAGTGAATTAGAAGGTGGCAAAAGGTCAGGTTTTTTTTTCCTTCCTTCAAAGCAGTTTATAAATTATAAAACTAAATGATTTAAAAGCAGTAAGTGCAGAATGTAATAACTGATATCAGTGTCATATTTAAGGACTAAAATAATTGAGAAGTCAAATGAAGCTCGCTGTATTGATACTTATGTATTGTATATGGTTGGAGAAATATCAACTTGAAGTGTTGGACTATTTTCCCACAGTCGGCATTTAAACTTTCTTCAAGTGTTTGGTTTTTTGGGTTTAAATGCTATCAATAGCTCAACGCTTCATAGCTGATAAATATGAGACTAAAAATTTGTGGCTTTGGAATCCATCACGCTCTTCTTCCAGAAGAAAAAGAATAGATTAATTTTCTTGATTGTATTTCTACATAACTTTTAAAATCCTGCAGCCTACATCATCAGCTGAAATCTCAACAACAGATATATTGGACAAGGTAAGACCATCACAGTGAGAGAACCGTTTAATTGTTACGGATACACAAGACAACCAATGGTATTACTCGGTTATTGAGACATGAGGAGTATCTTAAAATTAAAGCACTCTCAATGTGACACACTCTAAAACCCAAATAGTTACATATGTTAACAGTGATTTGGTATGCTAGTATGATGCTTACAGATGCAGAGGCTGTTTGCATTTGCTCACATGCTTAAGCAGCTGCTATAAAGTCTGAAGAGAAAATATATGTAATGAATGAGATATTTATTCTGCTGTTTGGGGTAGAAGGAAAACAGAAGCCAAAAAGCTAACCTTGCTTGTTTAAATCAATTTTTGTAATGCTCCCTTAAGTGAAATCTTAGAGAAGGCAGCTGTAAGCAAGAATAGGTATTAGCAAATCTACCAAAGACTTCTTCTAAAATTAGTGATTTGTTTTCTTGTTCAGACACTGAGTGTAAAGATACAGAATACCAGTATGCTCTCATTTAGTTCAGTATTGATGGTCATAGAACTGAAGCGAGCTGACTATCCAGTTGTTGTATTTATTATTTTATATTTGCAGACACACTGATATGTCAGTATTAACCAGCAAAACACAGCATTTGAAACTGGATAATTAAAGCTGATTTCTTGCAACTTTAGCTAGATCTTCTGAAATTGCTTGTACCATTCGTTCTGTAGCTTTCTTCAAACTGTTTGCTGTCTGTATGGCATGATCCAGGGTAGAATTTAAAATCTGTTAGGGATAATAAAATAAAGCCATCTTGAGTACGATTGTTTCCATAGGTATGAAATAGGAAATGATGTCCAGTTAAGGCTCTGTGTAGCATTTTCCACAGGTGTACTCTAAAAATATGTTGACAAGTTTAAAACAAAAAATGTGGTAGACTACTCCAAGATTTGAGTGTAATAAATCATTATTTTAACTTAGTGTGGAAAGTTTCAGCTACGGAACAGGTTTTTTAAACTCTCTCCTGTTCCATTATTATCCTCAAATGGATTAGACAAGCTTAAATGGTAATAACTGGTGCGCTGAGAAAGGGTATTGTTAAACAGTTCCATGATGGTGTGGACATATGTTTTTTTTTTTTAAGATAATGATATGGCTTTTAATTTTTACTCTCAAGTCTTACATTTGCGTTGAAATCATTGGTATTTCTGTTTCTGATGTTGATTGCAGGTTTGTTTCGGGCAGACTTCTTGACATTGACATTCCTAAATATTGATGTGAAAGGACAACTTTATCATATATATTTGAAAAGGAGGATTCACTAACCTAAAAAATCTGTCTAGATATAAAGTATATAATAAAACATGCAAAATTATTTTAAACTGTGAATTAGATAAATACACCTTGATAACACGCTTGCAAGTTAACTTTACAGTGAATAGAATCTTTCATTTACCTATAAAAATACAGCCAGTCATAATTTGCATCTGTACTGCAGTAAGACAGAAAACATTCCCCAATGAAGAGTTAGGAAATCTCTCTAGCATCATTGTCTCAGTGCTGTAACCTTCTTGAGTAGGCTGCCATTGATACTCAAGCGCAGCTACCGTACTTCCAGGCAATTACTGCTACTCAGTAATGCTGCCAAAACCTATGGTTGCAAAACTTGCCTCAGGTTACCTCATCTGTGTTAACTATAGTTAAGAATCCATTTGATTCCGCAGACTCTGAGTGTAATTTAATGTTAACAAATTCTTAGAAAAAAAACACACACAACATACTTTATTAAGAGTATGTTTCCATTCACAGATCCCTAAAACAAGTCTGTAATAATATGCAATTACTTTTGCTACAAGAGTCCTAATTCTGTCTTGTTTTTCGGAATAAATATGTCAGCTACAGAGGTCAGATGTTGATTTGTTAAACTAGAAACATTGAAGAACTACTCCAAGAGTTACTTACATTTGTGCTTATGGTAAATATATTAAAATTTTACTCACTAATTAAATTAAAAGATAGTGTGCTCTGAAAAAGACAAAGCACTGCCCCTGCTTATGATAGTGCTGAATATTTTTCATGCTGGACCTTTATTAATGGTATTTTCTGTTGTGCCACACACTTATTACTACAGCTTACCTTTCAGAAAGTCTGTTTACAAGTTCACGGGGCTGTTTATTTGTTTGAGTCTTCTGAGTGGAGATTCTCTTCTGTGAATAAGCTTAAGATATTGAGGCTGTGTTTAAAACTGATAAATGTATTTTCTATATATTTAACACCTTTCTCCATTTAGCATAAATTCAACTCAATGTCACTGCTGAATTAAAATTTGAATACGTTATGATTTTTTTGTAAATGAGGCCAAATTTTTCCTTTTGGGTTCCCTGTTGAATTTAGTTCTTCAAACGATCTATAGATTTGTATTTAATTTCATACAGTGAAAGACTGCACGGGGAAAGTGTTGAATCATCAGACTATCATAATCCTAATAATTATATAAATACCACTTTGATTTTGTTTTACAGTCTTAATACAGAGAAGTAGCTAACTTACTAATTAACTTTATTTTTTCTGCCTGCAATTTCTTTCTACAGTACAGAGAGTAGAGTCCAAGATAATTGATTTAAAAGATTGATGTTCAATGTTTTTTAAAAAAAAAACAGGTATTCCCTATCTCTGCTGTGTGACACACAATTTCAGTGTAGAGCTGGTCTTTCCTTTCAATACTTGCTTATGCTACATTCAGTAACAGCTAGTACTGAAAAGGTTGGCATGGTAATGCCCAATGGTAGTGTTCTTCCATGCAGCACTGGAGATGCTCCTGGCTGAAACAAAATACAGGATTCTTCAAAACTGGAGAAGGCAAAAGCTGTTGTGAGTAAGGATTAAACTCAGGCAGGTGTGTAAAGGTTGGATTTGCTAATTTCACTTTGCAGGGTCTGTACCCATTTACTGGTTAGTCATAGTGCTGTTTCTTATGCTAAGCTAAATTTTTCTTGGTACATGAGCAACATGACTTTTTGCTCTTTAAGATCTAGCCCACAATTTAAAATATTTCTGTAACAAACCATACTTACAGGTTGAACCAGAATTTTTATTCCTACACAGGGCACAAGACTGAACAGACTGTTTGTAATTCCTGTGTTTGAGTTGATAACTGCTTTCTCTAGGGCATCTGAATTCAAATCCTGAAAACAAAGACATGTTTAAAAAGTAGAATACTATAAACAAGAATATTTTGTGTAGATTTTGGTATTTTTTGCAATTGTTTTACCTTTTTTCTCTTGATGTAATCTTGTATTGAGTGTTCTGTAACTTTCAGTCTCATGTTCCATAAATTCCTCGCTTTGTGAACCGTAAGAGTCACAGGCTGAGATGTCTTCTGAATCACTGCCTAAAATCCCCAATACAGATATTAAAGATCTGAAATACTAAAAGTTTTGGCCTGTGTACCTAAGCAATTACTGGGCTTTCAGCACTGTAATTTCTGAGCCTTTCACAGCCACTAGCAATACTGCAGTTAGAATAAGTTCTTTTTCCTCCATTTTACAGGTGGGGATTGAGCTGTAAAGACTGGCTTTCAGCTTTAACTCTAAGCCTCAAATGCAGATGTTATTTCCAGTCCCAGAAGTGTTTTTATAAAACTAAACACACCCTCTCACTGTCCTTAGTTTTTTGTTCTGGAGGTTAAAATCACTGAAAACAAGCATTGTGAAAACAATGCAGCCCAAGAGGAACATAACAAAGAAGCTGGGAGGATATAGTATGGCACTGCTTTAGGTATTGCACAAATCAGCATTAAGAATAATGGCCCCAGTGTATTCTATTAAAGTGAAAGGATGTCACAGAGAAGTCAAAGAAAAAAGGTAGGCCCAAAGCATGAAGAGCCCACGTGCTGAGATTTCAAGCTGAATCTACTACAGCTCATGCTGCTCTTTTAGTTTGACAGACTGCCTCAGAGTATTCTACATTAGGAAGATAAATTTAAGATGCCCTAAGAGAAAGAAATGCTTACAGATTCCTAGTGAACCTCTAAGAACTGGAGTCTTAGATGACAGCTGATTTAATTAGTTCATTCACAGTAGCCTGTGTAGGCTCTGGTTTGCATTTGGTGAAACTATTAGGAGCTGGACGGAGGAAGCAGAACACTTCCAGTCTGTCTCTATCCTGAATGGAAGAAAGATTTAAGAAACCGTTCTTGATTTTCATGCAGAATAAGGAAGTTGAATTCCAAAAATGGAAGTGGAAATCTTAATGTGCAATGTTTTAATTACCAAATTTGTTTCAATGTTTGGTTGTACCCAGACTTGTCACCGACCAAGAGTGGATTTGATGTGGTCTCCTCGAAAGTCAACTTTGTGTTCTTATTGCCTTGTGCTGTGCTAAGCAGTACCATCTGTTGAAACTCCAAAACAATTTTCATGCTGCTTAGATGTTACAGGAATGCATTTCTAAGCGAGATTGAATAGGAGGTATAAGCACAGGGTTCTGACCTTTGTATCGCATCGCTACTTACTCAGATTTGTGTCTGATAAATCAGTTGGTTTTCTCTGAGTGAAGATTGAACATACTCCAGTTTTCCTTTCCTGGATGTTTTTATTTCTTTGAGTATGGAAACAGAATAATATCTTAATTTTAGCTTAATACCTGTATGAGTCTTATGGACATAAAATAACGTCTAACCAGATCTTAACTAAGAAGATAGCAGATTTACTTTCACTGTTCTGAAAAAGTGGGAAGTAGAAGCTTAAATGAAAAATTAACCAACCACAAAATAATGGCTTCTTGTCCAAGAATACAGTCTGTCAGAAAGACCTTGCCTTATCAGAGCAGTTAAACATGCCTAAAAGTGAAGTAACAGCTATAGCTTTGAATAGCAATGTAGTATACAACAGTATACATTTACATGTAAATGTTTAAACATGCTGTAACAACATTATCAATGGTAAAGATTATGTATTTTTTTTAGTAACTTTGAGCCAAGTTAAGGTTTTAATTTTTACAGCCTTTACGGAATTAGAGGAATATTTGGGATGTACGTTCTGACAGAACAAGATCAAAGCTCCTTGTTTGCCATGTTTGATGTATGTATTCTCAACAGGGCATGAAGTATCCTCAGATTTATTTGGAAGTGTTTCCAGCCACTCATGAAAACAAGGATCAGAAGATTGAGTTATTTTTTCTTAAGTGACAGAGAGGGGAAAAAATTAAGTTAGGTGAGTTTTACTAGAGAAGTATTATCTATTCAGTAAAATGGTCTGAGAGCATTTTTCTCTTATGCTTGCATTCTTCTCCCAGCAAACTTAGAGAATTGTTGTATTCTACACTGCATGTTACCATAAGATGTGACTTTGGATAGAGATTTAATTTGCCAAAACTTCAAACTCCCAAATAAGGCATGTAGAATTATTTTATCACATGGAGATTTCTGTAAACGAAACTCTACAGATTGGCCTTTACACCTTACACCTGAACTATATGCAGAATTATCAATATGCTCCAGGCCTACCAGATTTGTTTTATGACAATGGTAATTTCAAATATTTGTAGTTGCTGAATAGTTCGTAGTTACTTATTCAGAGTTCTGTCATTTATTACTGAAGGGGCGGGGGGCTTGACACAAAGCCTCTTCTTTTCATGCACTATTAAAATTTGTTTGTGGTATTTAAGTACCACAGGCCTTGCAGTGGTCCAGTGAGATGGGCTTTTTAAATATGAAATCATTCCAATCTTTAATGAAATTTATGGGAGTTTTGCCCTTTCTCCAGTGGTCTGCTGTATCACGTTCCTTATGTGATTAACCAGGAATACTCCTGAAAACAGGTCATCCTTGTATTTTATACATACTGAATGTGCAGTGTTCTGGGCAGAATCCAGTGTAGAGACAAGACTGGTGCACATGCGTGTGTCAGTTCATTTAGCTGTAGAAAACAGTGTCTATGACTAGCCAAAACACACAATACACTTACCCTTTCATATTTTCTTCATCAGCATTACACTTTTGACTTAACGTACCCTGAGTATGGAATCTAAGACCTTTTTCTTCTGGTGAAAGGAATCTCTGTAGCACCCAGAAAGCAAAACAAACTGCTAGTATTGTTCATATTACTGTGTAGTCATCAAACAGGATAAGTGTGAACAGCAGCATTGGGTGTACATTATTTTTGTATTGCTTTAGTTGCCGTCAGCTCTACAACTTCATCTATTACAATTGTAACTGTAAAGCAGGCTGGACACCATAAGAACACTTCTTAATCCATGAAGTTGGGAGTATGCGAAGTCCTATGTAGCTTTGAGAAGGATTAGCCTATATTCACTCACATCTCTCATTGCCTCAAAATTACAGTAAATGTTGTAAGCAAGGAGTTGCCTGTAGATTTTTGCCTTCTGAACAAACAACCAAGGCAGGCCAGTAAACACAGCTAAGTCTTTCTTAAGAGAAATGAACTTGATCACAAATTTCACAAGTTTGGAAACCAATTCAGCAGTGTTATGATAAACTAGTATCTCAAAAGCTGAGCCATCATGCAGTGCAAAAAGGGGAAAAATATTCCATAAATAATTTTAAAGCTGAATATGGTTATCTAAGTTCAAATGAATATGCAAACAGATCTCCTACCATTACACTGGAATAATGCTTGCTTGCTAGCAGATAACCTTTTCCCAGAGGCTCCATTTCTCTTCTGGAAGTTGATTCAGCTCTCTTTTGTAACCTGCATTGGTTAAGCAAAAAACATGTTTTTACTTTCCTAATCTCATTGAAATGATTAACACCTATGAAATACTCCCTGAAAGGGTAGAGAGATGGCCTCTAGAATTGTTTCACAAAGTTTTAATGGTTAATTACATGAATATATCTGCATCCCTCATTTTTTTAATTAAAAATTTAATGCAAATTCTTCTGTAGCAGTATTGCATTTTGACTAGCGTTTCACATCCTGAATTAGTGTGGCTGCATTAAATTTTATGCAGAGATATGATAACTTCTAGTGAAACTACTGGTAGTGGTTTGGCTTCAGGAAAGGCCTTAAAGTAGAAATGCCAGGCTGGAAGGAATTCTTGGGTGTTCAGAATTCTCTTAAGTGTCATTTGGGAATATTCTACCTACTTGCAGATATTGTAGACATCCCGACTTTCTGTACTCAGCAAATAGTTATAGAAAAAGCTTTAATAACTTCAGTAGCTGTCTGCTTTACACTTACATGTGAGGACAAAGATTGCACTTTGCAGCTTCGAAAGAAAACAGATGATTTGTTTGTGGGATTACATCACTTGTCTGACTTGTATTTTCTCGCTTGTTCTTGTGAAGAAATGTGGCTTCTTCTGGAGGATCAGTAATGCTTGGAACTACTGAGCTCTGTACAAAGTAACCATAGGATGGTAGTATATGGTCAGTGTATCACAAGTACATGACTTCCACCAGCCAGCATTTCCTGAATATCTCTAGCTTGGGATTCAGAGAAGACTGGTCTCTAAAATAGTGCCTATGAAAGCTCTCTTAATTTTCTGTTAGAATTAACAAAATTAATGGAGCTGATATTTAATGGGGAACAAAATTTCTTTGAAGTGACATGCTATCCAAAACTGTCATGCTTTACAAATATTAGAGGAAAACATACAACTACACCGTTTGGAGATTTTCTTTAGTAAAACTGTGTAATATAGTTTTTAAATGATAAATCTCAGAATTACCTCCCAAAGAGGATTTGATGAATGGGCAGATTCATCAGAAATAAGCGAAGGAGCCAAGCTGTATTTGCAGTCATCAGTCTGCTCTTGGATGTCTTCAAGCAGCGTGCCAAGTCTAAATATTTCCCCTTCCACCTTTCTAAAACCAATCACAATACACAGCTAGTGAAACTTATTTCTTACCATTTCTTATCTTATAACCATATTTGGCATTGCATTCAATATTCGGGGGGGGGGGGAGGAGGATTAATGGAGTTCACTGAGTCTCTTTTAAGTACTCGAATTAATCCATTAGCCTAATTATAACAGCAATACGTAAAGCCTGACATGAATTTTGGCCAAATCACTTCTAGCTTACTCCATGTAATGTTAAGGTGATGTTTGCACCTCTGGAGAATGTTAATGGATAAATGAAGTAATAGTTCGAAGACACTCAAAATATGGAAAATATATGGATGCAATACTCAGCACTTATATTCTAACCTTTCAGGATCAAACTCTCCAACGTGGATAGACTTGTCCTTGTAGTTCTGCAGCTGTAAAACACGGTGCTCCTCTCTAGCAGTTAAGTAACTCCTTTCCAAGGCATCCAGGTATTTTCTCAATTGATTTAATGCCTTAACCAGTGAGAAATAATTCAGTAGTAAATTCCATTTTCATTAGTAAGTCATGGTAACCATAGTTACGCTATGTAAGCCAGATGCTGTTTGCGGTGATGTTGGTAAGAATTGGGCTACTGCTCTGAATTAGAACAGGGCTGCATCTCATATGCCCACCCAGGACACTGTGCTGTTCAATTATGTACAAGGAAAATATTGAACTGACTTCAGAACTGATACTCTACATGTCAAAATTCATAGCTTCTATGGCAATTTAGGGCTTTTAACTGATAGGTTTGAATCGTAAATCCTTAAATCTAATTCAGCCATGTAATGAACAATTTCATTTTTTTGCTTCTGAAACTCAATTTAAATCTGTGATTGATTTAAAAAAAAAAAAAAAAAGATTTTTAAATGTCTATATGAGGAAAATATTGAATATCTTGCCAGAAAATTTTAAGTCTATAGACAATTCAAGAACATTTCTGATTACTGAAAATATATTAATTTACCAGGTAATTGTCTTGTGGAACGAATGTCTCATGGGTCATACGTTTAGTGAAATCTTCCACCTTCAAGAGAAAATACTTTTATATTGGATTTTAAAACTGAGCATTCAGAAAGGGTATACAATCTGAACGTCAATGCAAAATAGATATGGAAACAGAGCTCTTTATTACTTTAATTTTCAGTTGATCTGTCTGTTCTTTCAGTATCTGAGACATCTTTTCTCCTTGTGTTAGTTCTGGCAGTAAATTAGAAGGACTCAGACAGTGTACTTGTACTGTACCAGCTGCTGGAAATGCTGATACCATTGTCCCATGTGGTAATCCTATATAATACAAGAGAAGATCAGTTAGAATTTCTGCCAAAAACTTTGCCTGAAAGTACTATCAAATTGCATTAAATGAGTCATTTGCATAGTTACTGCCATTTCATTTACTTGGATCAGGCAAGTGCTGTGTAGTTTTAGGAGCAGGCGCTGTAAAGACTTGAGAAGATGTCCCAGCGCCTCCCGAGTAAACAACAAAGCTTGGAGGTGCAAAATCCGGCTGAGGCAGTATCTGTTAAAATGGGAACTTCTGTTAGAGAAACAGGGTCCAGAACACTTGCAAATATTTAACTAAAAAATTTAGAAATACATAGGACAAGTTGTTAATGAGATGCGTATTATAACTGCACCACATAATTTGCTGTGTTTTCAGTACAGATAATATCTCACTGTATAAATGCTGGAACATTTTAACTCAATGTCAGGGAAATCTGTGTTCAGAGAACTTGTGTAAATGGGTAGCACAATATAAAGGTGACAACAGCTGGGAGAATATTGATATTCTTAGAGGTAAGAGAACGAATTAATAATTTCCTAAAGATAGGACGACTTGCAATCACAAATAATACTTCAGTGCATCATTAACTGGGCGTTTAAGTTCTGTAGAAATTCAGTCCCACAACACTACATGAAAGCGACTATTGACAGAAGGGAGACACTTGCTGATAGCTGCAGAATGCTTTTGGGAATTAGTCATGTTACATTTTACTTGACACAGAATATCTTTTTTTATGGTAAACATCACTCTTGAGAAGTATTAACAATCTTCTAAAGCATCTTAATTACCTTGAGCTGTTGCAACAGTTCTGGAATTCTCATTTCTTGATTTTCTACTTCAACGGAACGGGAACAGTTACCTTCTAGAATGTTGTCCATAGTTTCTGATTGACTGAGCAAAATGGGGAAGGATTTTGTTGGTTCAGTTGTAGGAACTGATTTAATATTTTCATTTATTTTTGGCACTTTTAGTTCTGAAGTAATTTCAGAGAAGTCAGGAAGGCACTGGTGGACGTCACCATGTATGAGCCTGGGAGATGAAGCGGTTTTCTTAAACACTTCTCTCTGTTCCTTCGTGTTGTGAGAGCGGTGTGTGTCTTCGTATCCGCTCCTCAACTGGGAGCTGTTGTGTCTGCACCCGCAGCTACCAGCAGCCGAAACAGATCGCTTTGAAACAAATTTTTCATTTAGCACACTTGGATTTTTCCCAGCGGTGCATCCATCCTCCTGCTTTTCTCGATGATACTCTTCCCCTGTCGTTGCCCACTGTTCAGGTGTTGAAGAGCCTTGGCTGTGTTCGTGAGTCTCAGGTTTGGTTGTTGTTTCACCAATGCTTTCAGTGTAGGACGTCTCCGGTATGGTCTCACACTCGATTAGCTGCCATGTGTTCAGTAACTCTCCTTCAGGAAAATGACGCCAGAGGCCGTTGGACATCTTTGCGTTGGGCAGCTGTTCCTTGCAGGCTGCTTCATCTTCAGAGCAGGATACACTTAGCACGTGAGGCATGTTCCCTGGGCAGTCCCGCAGCCCCTCCGCATTGCTGCTGTACTTAGAGCTCGGCCCCTCGTCTCCATCGTAGGGCAGCTCCTCCTGCTCCCCGGCACTGCAGGTGGGACTGGCGCTGTGTGCCGGCGGCCCCAGCTGCTCGCTGCCGGGCTCCATCTCCCCGCTGTGTCCCCCCTCTCCGCTGTGCTCCGCCCTGCAGCGCCCCCCGGCCCTTCCCGCGCCCGCGCCTCATGGCCCCGCCCCTTACCCCAGGAGGGGGGCGTGGCTCCCCATAAGCCCCGCCCCCTTCGCAGGGCGCTGCCTCCCGCCGGCCGTTGGGGCCGCGGCCGCGCGCCCATTGGCGGGTTCGAAGCGCGGCTGCGCGGGGGCGGCCGCACGCGCGCGCTCCCCTCAGCCGCCGCCGTCGCTGTGGAAACGGCCGGGGGCGCGCGGGGGGGGCCGCGGCCTGCGGCGGCGCCCGGCTGAGGTGAGGCGGGGGGCGGGCAGGGAAGGGCCGGGCCGGGCCGGGCCCCTCGCGTTGGTGGCGGGGCTGCGGGCTGGGGAACGCGGCCCTTGGGGTGCGGGGCGGCCGCCTGAGGCACCGGGGGCAGCCGGCCTGCGCCTCCGGCACCGCGCCGCGCTGTGGGGCGGGCAGCGAGCGGCCCCTCGGCACCGCGACGGCCCCCGCGGCCCTCCCGGCTCGGCCAGGCCTCGTCCCAGCGCCGCTGGTCGCCGGGAGCGGCGTTCACAAGAAATCAGTAATAATCAGTAATTCCAAAGGCAAACGCTGCCTGCCCGCGGTCCTGACTATTGAGCGTGGGATGGGTTTTTTCGCTCTGGCACAATCTTTTCGTGATCCCTTTGGTTTTGCTTACAACAGGATCGTTTTTAGCTTCTGCTTTTCCGCTTCTTTAATTTAACAGCAAAGGTGTTGGTGTGTTTTTCTTGCTCTCATTCATAGTTCTTGTAGCTGTCGTGCGGTCAGCTTCACCTTCCACATCCATGCCCGGATCTGGTAACGATGGTTTTGGTTTTAGTTGTCTCTAGCGTTAACATCTTAATGAAGTTGTGTGTGTTCAAGGAGTGGGCGCTGATCTTAGGGCCTTCAGAAAGATTAACCTGCTCTGGCTGTTACTGGTTAACCTTGGCGAAGACTGGTTAACCAGGCGAAGGAAGAAGCCTGCAACTTCCATTTAGGCATTTAAGAGTGAGTCAGCTAGGCAAATGATTGCATCAAAAAAGTAAGCAAATAGTGGAAAATACAGGAAAAAAAGTGGAAAAGCTGGTAAGACGTGGTCTGAGACACATATAGTATCAAACAGATGATTAACGTCAAGTTGCCTCCTAGGACTTGAATCGGATTGTTTGAAAAGTAGGGATCCTGTTCAGATCATAAAACTTCTTTGTAATTTGAACCTTTTCCTGATAAGAAGGAGAAACGTTCACACAGCAGAGTTATGGGGAAGAAAATTATGGGGAAGAAAATCGTACATGACCTACCTAAGCCTCTCTAAATCTTCTTTTATTTCTTTGCACCACATTTTTTTCCTACCATTGTCTTGCTGTTCAGGATACTGTTCCAGGCAAGAAACACTTTGGAGGCTGTATCTTACCTGGCAATCGTTGGCTGCTACTGGACAGCATACAGTGTCGTGACCAAGAGTATCTGTGTGACAATGTGGAAATATAGTTACATAAATCTGTGGGCAACTGAGGCAAAATAGAGGCCAGTTCAACATCTGTCACACAGACAGAAAAAATGGATTTGAACAGCTCCTAAAAATACCTGCACCTGCATCCCAAATGTCGGGATAAATATGCAAAGCAATTTGCGACTTGGCACCTCAACAAATATTTTTTTCCTTAAATCTGCATAAGCGTTGTGCCATAAATAAACAGTACCTGTATCTATAAAAAGCAAACAGTAGGAAAAACAGCATGTGCTCTTCTTTCTGTGCTGTGTGTTCATCCGCACCTAGGCTGTAGCTGCACGTTGTTCAGCTGTAGGCTCAGAGGTGAGAGGAATGTTACCACTTGCTGTTGGTGCTTGCGAACTGGGGGACACAGGTGATGCACCAAGCGATTCTGATGGCAGTAAGCTAGCAGGGATCATTGCAGTTGTGTAACAGCTGCTGTAAGAGCTACACCTTCTCCTTGCAGGATAACTCTTGCTGGGGTGGCAATTAGTTCTTTATGCTGAATGCTTGCTTAATCTCTGAATGAGCATGAAATAGGAAATTTGATACATCACTTTTATTCCTTCACCTGTACGTGCTAGTGTGTTTTATTGCCTGTGATTCTATAGAAAGACTTTTTTTTTTGATTTATCAGATCTTAAGATTGATTTTCTTCTCTCTTTGCAAGGTGCTTGTGCAGTCTCAGTCTGGCTTCTTTCTTTACTTCCCAGGATCTCTTATTAACAGATGTTACAGGCCAAGAAGGAGCTGAGCTAAGTGGAACACTTTGTTGGAAAGATTTGCGATAAACATGCTCCATCAGCTTAAGCACAATATTTACAACATCTTGCATTGAACTTTTCCCATCTGGTGTTCTATTGCATCTTATAACGTGCTCCATTTACCAAACTGAAGGTATTTGGATGGCTGAGAAAGAGAAACCCCATTATTTGCATGATGAGCTTGTCCCTAACAAGCAGAAGGAGTGAGATTCAAATTTAAGATCAGGTCGTGGTTACACAACTCGTACCGATTTTGTGGTAATGTGACTTATGTGAGAAGAAGAAAAAGATCACAAGATACTGTTTTCTTGTGAATCGTCACTGAAGGCTGGTGTGGCATTTAAGTGCTTGAAAACTGTGAATCTCATCTCCTGTTGTGGGATGCTTGGAAAGAAGGTTGCTGGCAGCACAATATTTTTCAGTCTGGGAATGACAATGTGTAAAAACTTAGAACTCATTATTCCAATCAAAAATAAAAATAAAGGAATCCTAATAACTTGATGTATCAAATACGTAACAACAAAAAAAAAGCTATTTAGATTTTGCTATTTTGCTCTTTTTAATGCACAGAGGATGTTACTCTAGCACCTTCCATCTGAAATCTTAATCTTATTGCATTTAGAATGAGCTCCCAGTTGCCTGATTAGATTTATTATAGGGATGTAGGGATATTAGTTACGTTGTGCTGCAGGCGCTTTGTGCGCTCTTCCTTTCGTATTTTGTCTTGGTGCGGGATTGCCTTACTTCAGAGTTTAAATGGATGGCTTACGTAAACTGTTTGCAGAACTGTCCGTATAATAAAAATGCTTGTGGTTACGTGCGTTAGCTACACCCGGTTCTTTAGCTTGCACACTAGGCAGCAATTACAGACATTAAGTAGCATGCTGATTTTCAGCTAAATATTCATTATTTTCCATTCTGAGAGCTGCTCTGAGAGAGAGGCACTGAGAAGTCCACCTTTGCATCCCTGCACTTGGATATTTCATGTACTTGGATATCAGTCTAGTATCATGTGCATTTTCTGCTGCTTTGTGTTACTCCACGTAGTGGAAATCTGTGTGATAGTTTTGGTTGTTTTTGTCACCAGTACATGCTTAGCCTGTAAGTCAGGGTAGGGCCTGCATCGCTGCCAGGTGCCTGAAGTATTTCTCTTCACAAACCTGTAGGACCGAGTGCTGCCTGGCAGGGCACCTCCTCGTGCTGCAGCTAATGGAGCTGCCCTGCAACTGTGACAGTGCTCTGCTGAGCGTGCTAGCAATGAGGATATGTGGGGCTTTGCCACTTATGTATTGCATCACTCTCCTAAGTTTCCGGCATTTCTTTCTGTGCTTAATTAATGATTCCATTATAGGGAATGTATTTACGCTTCTGATTGCTGGGTGCAAACAGGGCATTTAGGGTTGAGCAGAGCTCCCAGATTCTTGCCAGATATTTGCAAGTTCCTTAATTGATTTTTTTTTTTTTTCCCTCCTTGGGTTTGATGTATAATGTACTTTTCCTCTTGTTGCAAAGCATATATATATGCAGTTTTTATTTATGGCTTGGGTGTTTTGTGTGGAAGGAAAAGAAAATAACCCTTAAGAATGCGGGCGAGTTTCCTTCTGACTCACAGTGGGAAGATGCTTCTGGAATCAGTTATCGTGGTTGTTGGGAATAGTTTTTTTATGATCTGGCAGAAATAACGTGTGTCATTAAGACTCTGCTTGTTTTTTAGGCTGATAATTGTGAGTAATGTTGCAAGTAATGCTAGGCAATGCCAACTTGTTAAGGGAGACGCTTGCACAACCCTGTAACGGCAGAGAGAAAAAAACGAACAAAACGCATGCGTAGAGTTTAAAAAGCTTGCCATATTGAAGCCCTTTAGCATTAATGCACCAAACTCTGCTCAACAAGGTACTCCGCAAACATGGAAGAAAAAAATCTTACTGCCGATCTGCAGAATAAGTGGAAAATATATACAGGTAACAGTAGAGGGCATGCAGAAATGCTCCGACACGTCTGTTTGCCTTTACCATGATACTGTATAAGGCAGGCTGGCTGGAGTGGTAGGCCAAAAAGAGCTGTGAGGGGAGGGAGACTGAGGAGGACTGAGTGCACATGAAAGGGCACTGAAGCAACGAGCTTTCGCTAACCTTGTATACAACCCGCCATGCAGCAAGGCCAATTGGGCTTACGTAACCAAAAAACATAAAAATTAGATCAAGCCTTTTTAGAAACAGGGCGATAAAGTAATTCTCTCCGCTGTTACCATGCTTGCCATAATGCAGCACTGTGTTAGCGGTTCGGGAGCAGGTGTTGGTGCTGGAGCTGCGCTCTCAAGCAGTGAATTCAAGTCCATGCTGTCGTTTTCAGCTGTGGAGGCAGCGAGATCCTCACTGCTCTGTGAGCAAGACTGGTCTCCAATATACTCATCACCTATTAGGTTTCTTTTGGTTGGTTTGTTTGTGTATTTTTTTTAGCATTTTAAGACTTGGAAGGGACCTTACTGCCAGGATTGTTTTAGGATTGTCTGCAATATTCAGTACTGGGACTTGGTTTCATAGGGCCCGATATTTATAAGTCAGCAAGTATAATTGGGGCGGAGGAGGAAGCATCTGAATGAGGCACGCTGTATACTGGTATTAATTTATTTACAGCTTGCCTGGTGTGCCTGATAGCATAGGATGTGCTAGGCTGGGTCTTGCCCGTGCTCCGCAGGAATTACAAGCTCTGCAGAGTGCCCTTTGTCGGACCAGCACCTAGGTGGGGTGGTTGTTGACGAACCTCCGCTTTCCTGTGTGGTCCTTCAGGTGCAGCCCGCTTGTGTCAGACTGGAGCGCTGCTCATCTCGCGTGCTTCGAAGCCAGTCCTTTCACAGAAGCCCCGTGGTTTATTCTGGGGGTATCTGCTCCATGTGGAAATCCAGCTGGAGAAAGAATCCGGTATTTCAGAGCAGGGATTGCTGCACGGCATAGCTCACCCTGAATAAAACCTCAAATTCACTTCACCAGTGAGGGTGGTTTCTGTTTGCTGTTAGCTTATCAGCTGTTGAGCTTGTGTCAAAAGTGGTGCAGAGAGGAGTATAAAATTCAACTTCCAAGAGTCACCACGCTGGTCATCTGCTTACAGCGTTCCTCGTATCTGCCTGGCCCACTCGCACCACTTGTATCTGCTGTGCTCAAGGTTTGCAAAACCTAGCCCATGTCCCAACATGTCGCACGGTTATTTTAAGGTTTGTTCAGAGGGGAATGTTTGTTACTGCACAAACGCTGTGGACCGTGCTGTTTTCTGTGCAAATACAATATTAAACTTGATATAGTTTTTTTTGGCTTATTTGTGTTAGCTCAGGTGATTTTTAAAAATATCCTTGGGCATCACTGAAGACTGAAATTTTGGTTTGTCTGGTTCTGGTTGTGGTTTTGGTGTTCCTGGTCTTACTATTTATGTTTATATGCTGCTTTATAATTTCAATGTCTGGAGTCAAGCTACTCTCTGTATTTCGGTAACACAGCTGTCACTACATTTTTTTGTTGCTTAGTCTCTTTTTCTCCATAAGGGCTGCAAAACTCTTCTTTATTTTCAAGTAATCCATTGCAAGCTTTTTTTTTAGTTTCCCACCCATGCCTGTCTCTGAAAGGAAATTCAAACTTAGTTCAACCTTGGAAAATTTGCCTTAATCTCGAAACAGCAAACCTCTGTAGCTAGTTTATGTACAGAAATAGAATCTGTGTGATTGGACTGCCTCAATCTGTACTTTCCTTTCCCCTGGTAACTTATACCTCTCAGGCAGTGATGACTTCATTTGGCAGATGCTCCTTCCCTATAGCTTTGTGAAAATAGCAGATGGATGGGGAAGGCAGGACTCGGTTGCTTCCTTTAGGGAAAGGCAGGCAGAAGCGAACTGTGAAATTCTCCTAGCCAGCCGCCGGGTGCCCAGCCAGCAGCAGTAGGTGAGCAGGGAAATGTCCTCGCATCGTCTGACAGCTCCGCAGGGGAAGGTTCGGGCTCAGGGAGACCGTGGGGTGAGGGAAGGAGCCAATGGAGCTGCAGGCATTTACTGAGGTAGGGAAATGCAGGGGAAAAAACCATCTCCCTCTGCATCTGCCTTGTGATTACCAGCTGATGCTGAGAGAGCTTTTTACTGATGGTTTGATTTAGAGATCCTTTACCTGTTTGTTGACGGGATGGATAAGCCTCTGTGGCTCACCGTTTTCTTCTTTATCAGAAGAAGGAGTTTATTAGAGTGCGCATTTTGTCAGTTGGGGGTATAAACTCTGCCACTTTGCCTACTATCTGCCTTGCTGTATTTCATTTTTGTTTGTTTGTTCGGTGTTTTGCTGTTGTGTAACTGTGAACACTAGTTTAGTTAATTTTCCACTTCTCAAGGAAGCCCGCTCTTTTCTTTGTGCTTTTCTCACCCATTTTAAAATGGCAAAAGTGGCTAGGACTTCTTGCATTTGTTAGCTGGAGTAGTAAAATTGGGCATTTTCCAGTTGTACGTGCAACTACAACATGGCAGTCATGCCTGCGTGAAAGGCAGCTCTTTTAGGTGTATAGGAATTTTTCATTGCTTCAAGTTGTGGAGAGAATACATTTTAAAGCTTTTGCTTCACACTAATACAGAGGTTTCCTAGTAATCACAAGTGCTTTTCTCATGCTGTATGAAGCTTTAATTAAACACAAGTTTAGGAGAAACTCTCACTGTGAGAGACGCAGATATGGTAGAACTTTTCCCAGCTTCCCTGAACTCCTGAGGCTGTGCTGCTGCAGTACGGTGCCCTCGGAGGTGCTGATCTCCAGCTCTGGAGGGCTGGATTACAGAGGTGATCTGTGAAGTCACCGTGCTTCAACTGAAAGAGCCTTCAGTTTGCTGAAGCGTGATCCTCCAAGGCCAGCTTACACCTGAGATCGTGTCTGCAAAAGGCTTCATTGATACCTGCCTCCTTAATTTTTAATCCCTCACTCTAAATAATGTGCTTTAGGTTTGTTTCTGATTGCCTGTTGGCGTGGTTGATACAAATTATTAATTACCATTACAGAGCAAATGGACAAACAACTTGCCACAGCCATTATTTCCTGAGCCCCGCCAGTCGCCCAAGCACACCCTTGTTGGTCTGTGGCACGCAGTAGGGCACGTGAGGGTGGCCATCTGCCCATCTGCCGAACAAACTTGCAATTCCCTGCTATTGCTGAGCACCAAGACTGCTCATGGGTGACTTAGAGCTGGCTCCTGGTGTGAGTGCTCTGGACAGGCTTCCAGAGGGTGAACAGCCGTAATGCAGTCTTCCCAGGACGTGGGCTGTAATGGTATTAAAATGTATGTGTCACACTTGGTAATTGCAAAAACATGCCCACACCCACGTGTGGATGGCAAATAACTCTGCTGCGGAGCATGGAAGGGCAGAGTTGTTTGACGGGAGGAAAGTGGATGGGCGGTCTGAAGGATGCTCTTGAGGAGGAGGAGGATGGGAAGCACAAATCTTCATTCCTGGCACTTGATAAAGCTCCTGAGAGGAAAAGCACTGCCTGCACTGACAGTTAAAGACGGATGCATTTTCTTCTGGTGACAGCTTTAAATCTGAGCTCTGCTCTTACTTTGTGACATCTCCGCCATCTCTTGATGAAATATGCATTTGTGAGTTACACAACTCTGCAAAGGAAGGTAACGTTAGTGCTGAGCAATAAATATGTCAACTCTTTTACTAAAAATATACTTTAAAGTGGGTAAACTTTTTGAATAGAGGTGTGTTTTTTTTGTTTTTTTTTTTTTTTTGTAAATTATTTTCCCTGCCAGCCTAAACGTGTCTGACTTCTGAGTACTGGCTGCTGCGATCCCTTTGAAGCTGAGTTTGGAGCTCATATGACAATGTTGCGGCGTTCTGGAATGTGAAGCCAATGGAAAAAAAAAAAAAAGGCAAAACAAAAAAATCCCTTTTGAGGAAGGAGGGGAAGGGGAATAGGGCTTAAACATCTGCTGGCTTCTGTGCTCCTCATGTTCCAGGCAGGATGAACTCCAGAACAGCTCATCTCTAGGTGGGATTGTGTCAGCCTGTTCTGACTCCAGGGAAGCTGCGTGGTTTCAACAGGGCTGTTTGCATGTGAAGCAGTTTGTGATTTGCTTCCTATTATGCCTTTCACCCTGCAGCTTTCATCCTTTAAGCCTTTTACTTGGAATCGCAGGAGGCCAAGAAGTACTAACAAAGATAAATGACTCCAAGTTCCCAGCAGAAAAGAGAGCGTTGTTTTTCATTAAACCTTCCTGCTTTCTTGCTTGCCTACGAGAGTTGCCGTGTGTATGTAGCAGGTTTTGGCTCCGGGGCGAGCTTCAGGTTGTTGATTGACACTTCCTGCTTGGTGGGAGCAGCGCTCTGCTGCTGCATCAGCTGCGAGTGGTTATGAGTTATGAACTGACTGTCAGACTTCAAGCCACGCGTCTTGTGTTCCCTTTGCAGAAACGCAGCTGAATGGAACTGAAAGGGCCACAGATGCAAGAACTTGAGCACGTTTCTGAAAGCGTGAGATGTGTCTGGCAGTGACTTCCTTACCTTAGTAACAAAGAAGAATATTTCAACAGGAGCTTAGGATACCTGTGCTCCACCTTGTTAATGTACTGACTGGAATGGTGTTCTGGCAGCAGTTCTCCACAGCAGAGCACTTACCTGCTGCAGAACAGTCCCTGCTCTGCTGATAATGCAACTCGATGGAGGAAAGTAATGTGTTGATAAGCATGCGTGAAGATCGCTCCTTCCATGTGCGATACAGGTAAGGCAACTAAATCAGTGTGGGTGCTTTAGTACTGCTAGTGGTAGAGAAGTAAACAAGCAAATAGCTCGGTGTTTCTGTTACCAGTACTAATGAAACTGCAAGCTAAAACGACACCTTCTTTGCTTTTCTTGATTTTTGAGTTACAAAAATTCGCTGTTGTTGCACAGCAGATTATACTGGCACAGTTACAGGCTTGCCTAATGCTGGAGCTGTGTGCAGCTACAGAATAATGTGCGAGTGTTTGTACCTCCCTGTCTTTCTGCCTGGGCTTGTGACAGAATGATACGAGGTGTGATCCCTGCCTGGTAATACGTGCTCTCTCTTTTTAGCTTTTGGGCTGCCTGTGCAAGTTCTGCCTGCTGATGTCCTCTCTACTTGTCCCCGTGTTGCTGCTATGAATGATGACTTTTTAGCTGCACTGTCACATAGAGCACCGTTTTCCCTGCCTATAATAGTTATGCTTGATAGATTAAAACTGCTGTGATACTTGGGACTAGCACAGTGCTGTTATTGCAAGTCAAGAGGATGTGCCATTTCCCTCCCAGAGCTTTTATCATTTTTCTTCTGGAATCCCCTTTACAGACGTGGGATAGCGTGTTAGCGTTGCAGCCTCGCTCTAATGAGCCAGAACAAGAGAAACATTGTGTAGCACACCGTGTTTGGCTGGCTGGTGTTGGGCAGGGTAAATCTTGCGGCTCGTTCAGCAGGAAGGGGCGCGGGAACACTGCAGTGATTGTTCTGAACACAAATGGCAAGCGCGGCTCTTGTGGTTCCCCCAGCCTCGCCCCCAGGCAGCCGTGCTTGGGGGCTTTTTCCTGGCTAACTGACGGGAACAAACCACTACCCTTACTTGTACAACAGCACGTGCTGTGGCTTAAAATTAATGCTGGAAAACAGGGAGGTGCTTTGAGAACATTCTCATCCAGCTGTTGTGACCGCGTTGGATTGCTGATCGATTGGCCTTCCTTCACAGAAGCACAGTGCTGGGTCTGCTCAGCAGCGCACTCAGCAGGAAGAGCTTTTTCATGCTCAATATGGAAAAAAATAGGCAAATGTAATTTACTTTCTGCTCTTTAGTTTGCTAAAAACTTGATGTTGTGGCTTCGGTTGCAGGAATCCCTGAGTGTCTGAGCATGACGTTTGTGCTGCGCTCAGCGTTTCTGGGGTGTAGCTAGCTGGTGCCCCTGCCCGTCCCCACGCAACCCCACAGAGCCCCGCTCTCCAGTTAAAGCAGGGGCTGCTCAGGTTACCCTTGTGGAAGTAAATGGACTAAGAAAGCGGCATGGCCAGCTGCCTGTTTCAAATTGACAAGCCAAAAATAACTTCTAAAAAATATGGCAAGCACAGCCAAGGCAAAGTGTCCTACAGCTTTATTCTGTATTTCAGTCCAGGCTTGAATGGTACTGATTAACAACAAAAATATCCGTGCCCTTATTAAACTGTGCTGTAAGAACTGTAATCTGATGAACATCTAAAAACCACCGAGGAGTAATCCTTTTAAATTTTTTCAAATATTAAACTTCCCTAAGAAGAAACTGCAAATTAATTCAGTATAGAAATCAGATTTTTATGATGCTTTAATACCTATAATTTCAAAAGATTTGATTTGCTTGTAGTTTAAAATTTAATCCAGGAAAAAACATAATGGATTACTGGGTGAATGTTTATCAGGGGGTGTTTTATTATTATTATTATTTTTTTCATCCCATGTTCATTGGGTTCTCACACTGCTTTTTCTTTCCTACTGGTCTTGTAGTGGAACTGACTTTAAAAGAAACTGGTGGCCCACTCCTAAGGGAGGGTTTGCTCTGGGTCAGTTTCTTTCTGGGCGAGCTGTTTCTTTCCCCTCACTGCAGGTATCTGACCCACGTGAACTTAGAGCTGACTTCAGCAGCCATAAAAGTGACGGAAGGAAACTATTTGTTGTTCTGATGTGATTTATAACAATCACAGATTAATGACTGAAAATAAAATGCTGATGTTAATAAATTGGACTGATAAGTGATCTGTTGCGTAAATATTTGCAGAACTAATTTGTCTTAGCCTGCTGAGTCCATACACCACCAAAATTTAAAACTTTTTGAAGGGTTTGACTAAGCACAGTGCTGCAGTGGACATGCAGCAGGTTGGTTGGAGCGGTCAGTGCGATACACTTCTGCACGGGGCATAGAAACAGGGGCAGGAGTGGGGAATGGCGTGGGATCTTTGGCTAGGATTCACTGGCAGTAGCAGTTTTATGCTTCTGAATTAGAGAGGATTTTTTTTTGTTTCCGTGTCCATGTGTTTTATGTATCCATGTGTGTCACAGCATAGTCATGCGACAGCTCGCCCCAATAGCAAAAATGTTCAGAAATGCTCTTAGTTGGGACTGAATGGGGTAAAACTATGTTAGTAGTGTTTAGAGACTGTAATAATCAGTGTAATCTTCTTGCTGTTTTCTGTTGTCTTATTTCCTACCAGTTTTCTTTCTTTTTTGCTAAGATGAGAAACAAGACCAAAAAATAAAACCATACACACACAAAAAAAAAAGCATAAGGGAGCCAGGCAAGATGAAGAGCTTAGAGGGAGAGATAAGGATGAGGTAGTTTTACAGATGAGAAATTATTCAGGAGATGCCAGCCTTTCAGAGAACAGGTCGAGGCAACTATAAGCAGAATAATAAAATGAAGCCCTGTAAGAGTATTTCCACAGTAATATCTGGAAGAACCTTATCCTGTTTAGCAGGAACAGAATTTCATTAGAAGTACCCAGATGAATGGGTTTTGTTCTCCTCTTGTCTCTATGGGCTCAATGTATCTTTTGTTTAGCCATTCGGTATTGAATAAATAAGTAATTCAATTCAGCTCTGGGAACAGAGAAAGTAATTTTATATTCTCCTTGTAACTATTTAATGACTTCCTAAAACATTGATAACCTGGCCCTGTTTAGTCTGCTGACATGCTATTCAGCCATTGGAAGTGATGGTTAAAGCAGCCTCTGAGAACAAGAGATGACGGGGTTTTGACTGTAGAATTATGTGCCTCTTTTTAAAATGTTGCATGGTTTTCCTAACAGTCTTTCAAGGACTGAAACAAACAAACAAACACCACCTTTTCTGAGTCCATTTTTGTACTTTTTGAAGAAACCTTTGTGCTCTTCAGTGGTAAAAAACAAACAAAAATAAGTAATTCCAAAGCTTTTATGTAGTGTGAATAAAATATTTATACTGGGTGTAGGCCACTGTAATAAGATGAAAATAAATATTTCATTTTCTCTGTTCATCCCTTTTAGTAGCTTACTTAGACTTTGAAACTGTAGAAGGTCAGTGAGCACAGATCCAGGTGGCTGTGTAGCTTTAGTTTGTTGTGCAGGTTCTAGCTACCTGCCAATACAGCCTTTCTAGAGCTGTTCTCAATGGTAATATTACATTTGGAGTTCTTTTATACCCAAGCAATTGCTAATTCTTATTCTCATTTACTTCCTGTAATTCTGGTTGAGTTGACGCCCTGTAAGAACAGCTGATACTCATCAGCCTGGGTATAAGACTTGGCTTTGTAGCTATTTAGGTTCTGTATGAAACCACAACCAACCACATCTTTCCTTTCTCGAAGTTACATTAAGTCTGGGCTGCAGAGTCAGAAGATTGTTTCAAGTTCCGTGCCAAAACGGTAATGCTGCCTAATGCTGCCTTGGCGTTTGGCTGTCTTTGGAATAATGTGAAATTACTTGAGTGGAGAGGTACCTGAAAATTCCTGCTTCGTAGCCTTCTCTGGTATTGCCTTTGTACCGTTTTAGTCTGTGCCTTTTCTTAATTGATTTGATGACTGTTGCATCACAAATTGCAAATCATAACAATTCCCTTATGGAACTGGAGCCAGGTACAGCGCTGTGACTATGACGCCATATGCACATTTTCCTGGAAGCTCTAATGTAATCCCTTCAAGCTAAAAATCGCAGGAAATGAATGTGATTGTATAATGCTCTAAATCTTTGCAGTAAGGAGCGCCATATTTCCTAGCCATCACTTTAATTGGACGTGTCAGTTAACATGAGGTGCCCGGAGAGAACCTCTTTGGATAGGATTAAGATTACCCAATGAAGTGTTTTAAATCTTAAACCTTGAGTTGCTGATGGTGTAACATGCTGTACTTAATCATTTCTGCCTTTTTCTGTCTCACATTCAACAAATGCACAATGTAGTGAAAACCAGGTTGTTTGTTCTAGCAAACAGCAATGCTTTAACTGCTCTGAGAAGTTTCCAAACCTAGAAATACTGCATGTGGTATGGATATCCAACCTGAGAAGCTGGGCCTGGGAAGAACTTCATGCTTGAGTTCTTGTTTGCTGTCTGCATCTTTACCAGGTGCCACGCATAGAGTATTTGTAATTGCAAAAGTTAAACATGTCTGTCATCTCACTGTGCTTGAGTTGTGGAATGTCGAAGACCAGCAGGTACGGTACTCTTTTGTGCTAGTAGCTTGTTCTGCTTACGATCCAAATTCTTCTATTTCTCTTGGAAACTCAGGATTTTTCAAAAATACCTCCTCCTTACTCAGCTTTCAGTAGAATGTTGTGTAGCTTGTTTTTTTCTGATTTAGACAAACACAGAAATGCAAACATTGCGGGTCTGTCACATACTGCATTTCTGTATCTTGGCAAAACAGCTGTCTTCTGGTGTTGCTGTTAAAATAGCTGTTGGAGTACTGAGTGTTTGTGATTGCTGCTATTACTGATCTTGCATATGAAGGAAAACTGGTTTAGGGCTAGAATTACAGAAGATCTATTCTTAAAACTAGGTAAATATCAAATAATGATATAACAAAGATAATATTAAATCATGCAAAATGTTCTGTTCTGGACTGCAAGCCAAAAAACCAAAACAGTCCATCTTGAAGAAAAATGCAAAACAAGATACAAATTTGCAAGGCTGATGTCCAACATTTTCTGGAAATATAAGTGCACGCTTGTATAACACTTAGAGGATGTCTCTTACTGATTTTCTTTTCAAAAAAAATCTTCTAGAAAGTAGAACGGTGGCATTTTTGTGAGCTTTTTCAAGTGCATACAGCCTTAAAAAGCTAGAGAACCGTATTGCTTCAAGACTAAGACCCTGAGGTTGTCGTCTTCATCTTCCTCCTCCCTACTTCCCTCACATCTTAGAACTGGGAAGTAGGAAGTGTTCATGTATATTCATTAACACTTAATAAAATTTTGCCTTTTTGCCTTTTGTACACCAAAATTCACAATAGCATAAATGTATATGGATGTGTTTTGGTAGCCACTGTTTTCTATAAGAGCTTCTTTATTCATTGTTTAACATGTAATTTGCAAATTAACTAGTACCTTCTTGCAGCATTTTATACCTGTATGATCACACAGTTATTTGCTGATAATAATCAAAAATATTCCAATGGCTTCTGAAATTATTGCTGCTCAGTTAACTAACTGGAATTGATGTGCATTTTGTTAATTAAGTCTACTTTTTTCTTCACACTGTGAGAATTTTTCTAACAGTGACACTAGGAAATGAAGTGCCAAGTAGTGCTTAGCTACATAGGAAACAGCTTGAGGAAAAGTAGTCATGATCTTTGATACACAGGAATATTGAACTTGGAAGATTTTTGTTGTTTGTTTTTAAGACATTTTGCATGTAACTGTGTTATCTTCCTAAAAATCAATTCCACTTTTTTTGGGAAGGAAGAGGTAGAAAGCAGCAAGCAATTGCCTTTTGCTGTAAATACTGCCGCATCCATTTGCACCTATGTTTTGCTGTTACAACGCTTATTTTGTTGATTGTTCTGCATCCATAAGCCTACTGATAAAAAGCTAATACTACACAACATTTGTCAAAATCAGTATTTGCCAGTAGTCACAGCAGTCTGAGGTCGTTGTTCTGACATCGCCTGGGCAGTAAATACTCTGCGTTTTAGAACCTACAGGTGCTGCTATGTATGGATGAGGCAGACTTCGGATTTTCCCCCCAGACATAAAAAATTAAATATAAATATATGGTTGAAGCCATTTGTTCTATTGTTATGTAGAACAAATATTTGCTTATCACTACTGAAGTGCCAAGTTAGATTTCAGCCTTCACTTCATAGCACCATTGATGTCAAGCTCATTGCTTGTACTGTGGTGCTGCCTTCCTGTCCTGAACAAATAGAGAGCCTTGGAGTAAAATACATCTCTTCAGAACATTATTGGACAGAGTAGTGCATGCAGAATAACAGTTTTCCCTTTTTACTTAAATTGTGCAGGATGGAGGCTTCCTGCCTAGAGCTGGCTTTGGAAGGTGAGCGCCTGTGTAAAGCAGGAGACTGCCGAGCTGGTGTGTCTTTCTTTGAAGCAGCTGTTCAAGTGGGAACTGAAGATTTAAAAACACTCAGTGCTATTTACAGCCAGCTGGGCAATGCCTATTTCTACTTGCATGAATATGCGAAGGCCTTGGAATACCATCACCATGATTTAACTCTTGCAAGGTAATCTTCTGTCTTTAACCATATTCTCTGTTTGATCCTGTTCTTGTGGAGATGAGCAGTTGGCTGTTGCTTTGCCTACCAAAGCCTGCTGTTAACAGTAGATAATGAGCGAAGGAGGTGAGGGCAGAGGGCTGGGGAGTCAGGGAGGTAACTCGATTGCCCTTTAACCTGGGAGCACCGTAATCCTGGTACTAACTGAGGCCTCACCGGGTTGTGGGTAATTAAGTAGCTTCTTTAAATCCGCCCTTTCCTGTTTTTAAAATTCAGTCTTTCTGGCCGTCTTAATAGACAGAGCGCATTCATGGTTCTCTGTGTAAAACTCACAGTATAATCCTGTGAGGTCTAAACCTACTGTGCATTTCATACACTATTTATGCATCTGACTTTTAATTAGTATGGATCCAATAAAAGACACAATCACCTAATGTAGAATCTAACCACAGTTTAGGCAAAAATCTATTCTCCCCACCCCCTTTATCTGTTCAAATACTGTAAGCAGAGAGGTACCTAAACTCACTAAGCATCCTTGCGGGAACCCCTTTTTTTCTGTTGTGTTTTTCCCCAAGTATCCGAGACTCAGTGGCTCAAGTGCCCTTCTTCTGCCTTAAGCGTGTTTAGAAGCTAGAAATGTAATGTTTCCTCTGAGCTTTCTGGGAGACTGGCAGGTCTGATACATCATGTAAGAATGATAGTCAAGTTAAATGCAGAAACAGCTAAAACTATTTGTATAAATTTGTATTTGTATTTTTATAAAACTATTTGTAATCCTGGAACAGTCTTTCTGCATAATCATTAAGTATCCATGTTCTCTTCCTAGGAGAAGTGATGCCTTTTTTCTTTTTTGATTTACAGTAGGTAGATCAATACCGCACAAACAGCACCAACAAAACCAAATGTTTCTGTAACCACAGAGTGAGCTGTATTTATGTGAATGCATTTTAGATATAAAATGAACTGAATACACACACAATTTTAATTTCTTTCAGTAAATTCTTTGAATTGTCTGCCATGCATTGATCATGTCCTTGGTTTCAAATTGCACACTGTTAACTGGGTGCTTTTCTGCTGCAATTTTAGGACAATTGGAGACCTACTGGGAGAAGCTAAAGCTAGTGGGAATCTGGGCAATACCTTAAAGGTACTTGGGAATTTTGAAGAAGCTATTGTTTGTTGTCAAAGACATCTGGATATTTCCAGAGAACTTAATGATAAGGTAAGAATTGCTTAGGAATCTTTAAATGAACTCCGAACAAATAGTGGTGAACCTTGTTGTATTGGTAATGAGTGTGCCACCTTTCAGGGGGAATTAAATATTGCATATTCAAATATTCCTTCCTGACTATAAGAATGTCAGGTGGCTGTTTGCACCTAGAAGTCTACAGTATCCAGATTCCCAAATATTTTTTAAGTTTAGTTTTTAATGATAATTGGCCTCAACAGTTATTATGTATCTTACACCTCAGAAGGGAATAATGCGCAAAACAATTTGATTGAGGAATGTGACCGGGTGGGAGTAATTTGGGCAATGAGAGCGTGTGTTGACAAGTAGCTACCAAACCTCTTCTCCCTTCTGTGGCTTGTTCTAATTGCTGTTGTGACACAAGTCTTTGAGGCGTCCTTTTAATACCTTGTTTTTGCTTTAGGTTGGAGAAGCTAGAGCACTGTATAATCTGGGGAATGTTTATCACTCTAAAGGGAAAAATGTAGCTTGTGCTGGGACTTACGATCCAGGGGAACTTCCAGATGATGTGAAAAATGCTTTACAAAAAGCTGCAGATTATTATGAGTAAGTAGCAGTTTTAAATGCTCGTGATTGAGAGGATATGATTGGTCATCTGGCTTGTTAAAATATTGAGGTTTGTGGTATCATGAACTAATGCACCTGTGATTTTTTTCCCCCCCTTTAAACTGGAGAGTATGTTATTTTTTGTCAAGCTGCCATTTTCAGCACACCTCTTACTAGCTGGCACGTTCTTTCTCTGTTAGAATTCAGTGTAACTCTTAGAACCAGGCTGAGACGTGTTCTGCATCTAACATAGCTGCTTCATTAGAAATGAGTGTGCCAGCGTAAGAACGCAGTTAAGTTGGATATCTCACAGCAAATGTTTCCTACTCAGTGGAAAACTTGTGTTGCATAAGGGCTATTAAAATAGGACAAGGTAGAATGATCTACTTTTATTTAAATGGGGAAAAGATTTTTTTGTTTAAGTGATTATGAGAAGAACGTAACTTAAAAGTCACTAGTCTTGCTCTTGTCCTCCCTCCCCCCAAAACAGAGAGAACCTGACGATAGTAACAGAGCTGGGTGATAGAGCAGCACAAGGACGTGCCTTTGGAAATCTGGGAAACACACACTACCTTCTGGGCAACTTCAGGAGTGCAGTTTTAGCTCATGAACAGGTACTGCAATGTGTTAGTAAACAATTCTGTTTGTTCTGTAAAGTATCACTGGTTGCTACAGATTTTATGTACATGTAGGTTTTTGGATATTGTCACAAGCTTTTTAATGCAAGCTTTAGATCTTAAGGGCACAGCCTCAAGTCCAGGCTGTTCTTTTCAAGCATTGTTGGTCTAAAGAACAGATAGGGTGGGAAATCAATGAACACGTGTTTTTGTATGCAAATGTACACTATGAAGCACAAAATGGAGTAATTAATGCAATTCTTTCCCATTTTTAAGCGTCTCCTAATTGCAAAAGAATTTGGTGATAGATCAGCGGAAAGAAGAGCATACAGCAACCTTGGAAATGCCCACATATTCCTGGGAGAATTTGAAACTGCTTCTGAATACTACAAGTTAGTTGACTGTTTATAAATATAGTTTATATCTCTTCTTGTCCAGTTAATTTCTGTTGTGCCTAGTACTTCAGCTCACTGTAGAACAGCCATCTCTTCAAAGAGCTGCATTTGTTTAAAAAAAAAAAAAAAAAAGGCAACAAAACCCCACTAACCAACCACCCAGCATTTTTCCCTACTTACTTAACTATTCAGGTTCTTTTAGGGGAGCTAATCTTTCAATGTTTTGTTACTTTAAATATATTCTTCTCAGCACAGTAGACACCTTTTTGTTGAGACACATTTATTCAGCTTTATTCTAGAAACAAGCATTCCTGTCTTAGCAAGTTCTGGAATGATCTGAGTAAGTGTAGTACACTGGAGATGGGTACCTGGCCTAGGTACGCTCATTAGCTGGGGTTGGTGGTGCGTATCAACATGGTTTTACACATTTAGTCCATGGTTGTAATTAAGATGGATTCTTCTTCTTAAGATTTTGCAAGATGGTAGTTTGTTAGCAGCTAATTTACAAGTTGTCCTAATTTGTTTAACTTGTGCAACTGATTTTTAGTTGTGCAAATACACTTTTCAAAACTTTAGTGATTTTTTTTGAGGTAATTGACTTTTGTTTTTTTTTTTTCAGGAGGACATTACAGCTGGCTCGACAGCTTAAAGATAGAGCTGTGGAAGCACAGGCCTGCTACAGCCTTGGAAACACATACACTTTGCTTCAGGACTATGAAAAAGCAATTGATTATCACTTGAAACACCTTGTGATTGCTCAGGAATTAAATGATAAGTAAGCCCTAAGAGATTGTTTTATGTATATGACACTTAAACTGAATCCTGTTACCTCTAACTCCGCTGCTGTTGTTCTATAAATGACATCTGAATTAATGTGAATTCCCTACAACTTGTTTTCAAATGGAGAGAAAAACTGCTCGTGAAAGGATTGTGGCTAATGAATGTGAGATGAAAGGGAGATTCATGAATGGATGTCTCTGAACCTTCTTATGTTGGTATCATCTTTGTAAAGTTAGCATTTTTTCCCATGATTTGATCACAATAATTTTGCGTACCTTCATCAGAATACATCTTCTACTTTTCCACAAATGAAGAAAATAGTAAGGGGTGGGGAAGGGAGAATAATCCAGTAGTAAATAATGCTTATTTTAAAATAAGTACTATAATGACTTCTGTAGCTTTTTTGTAATATTGGGTACAGTGTACAGTTACTTTTTTTTTTAAAAAAACAACTCATAAATGTACTTTTTCTAGTTCAGGAAGCAAAATTTGTGAAAAACAATAAAGTATGCAATCTGAGGCAAAGTAAGGAGGTTATAAAATGTTCCATGCCTCTAAAACTGAAAATAGTGACTTATGTTTGCTGTAAATTTAAAAATTCAAATTTTGATGAGATTTGTTTGTATTTATGCTTATGCCAGATCAGTCCTTTAATTACAATACTTAGTGTGGTGGTGGTGGTGGAATGGTTTCTGAAGATAGTCTTAGTTGTTCCTGGCACAGTAATCTGGTAATATCACGCACACCCGACCCCTAGCGTTCAGCGAGTATTAGGAGACAGCCTTGAGCATGTTTCTCTTCTGCAGAATCGGTGAAGGAAGAGCGTGCTGGAGTTTAGGGAACGCGTACACGGCGCTGGGAAATCATGACCAGGCTATGCATTTTGCTGAGAGGCACCTGGAGATTTCACGAGAGGTATGATGCTCACGCTTACATACACTGCTTGCCTGGTTTTCGCTCTCACGTAACGCAGGGATGGTACAGAGGTTGTGTCTGTACATGTGATTGTGAGAATGGAAAGGATATTGGATAATTTCTGAGATAGTTTATTCAAAGTTATGTCAGCCGTACGTCACTGCAGTTGCATCCTTAGTTCTAGTGTCACCTCCAGTAACCAGCATGGGATTCAAGTTATTAGCCTAGCAGAGGTTATTTTAGGCTTTGGTTTGAACCTTTTAGTTTTTGTGTACTTCATGAAAAAGGTGGTCTAAGTTTTCAGCGAGGAAAACGTTTTACTCCCAGAAGTCTGGGAGGACAGTGTTTGTATTTACATGTGTATATAATTCTTTACAGTAACAACTGCTTATTTTATTTGGTTTGCAGGTGGGAGATAAAAGTGGAGAACTCACTGCTAGACTTAATCTCTCAGATCTTCAAATGGTTCTTGGATTAAGCTACAGCACAAACAACTCCATGATGTCAGAAAGCCACGTGGTAGATAACAATTTGCATGGTATGTGCTTTTTTCCGAATGCTTTCTAACAGTAAACTTCAACACAAATCTGTTATTTGCACTGTTTTCTGACTATAGGTGCTTTATATTTTTTTCCCCACCAGCAAAAAAAAAAAACTAGTTGTTTTTGCAGTACCTCCTCACCTCCTGCTTTTTTGATGGGTTTATGTTGTGAATCACAGCTTAATGCCTCGTTTCTTCATATGATGCCTCACCTTCAGTTTCTAATTGTTCCTGGGTTTTGTGTTTGGATTTTTTTTCCCTTTTTTTTTAACGTGGGAGATTTGTCTAATACCTGCAAAATTATGTCTTTCTTTTTTTTCTTCCAATTCTTCAATTTCTTCTTTTTGGAACACGGGGTTAGAGTTAAAGCTGGTTCATTTGATGTTCCTGATTGAATCTAAGGTCCTTGGCTCTTCTCTGTGTCCCATGAAAGCAGCTTACATACCTGAGATTGGTGTGGTTTTAAAGGCTGCTTTTACTAGTGATTATTTATTCTGTGCTGAGTTCTGGAACTCAGAATTGCTTTATCTTGGATATTTGATGAAAACTGCCACAGCTTTGAAGGTGACACAATAAGTCTTAATGATAACAAGATAAACTTCTTTTTTCTTTCTTGAAGGTACCAGACCCAGAGTAGGACGCCGTCACAGCATGGAGAACATGGAACTTATGAAATTAACACCAGAAAAGGTTGGCAATTTTATTCTTTTTGTTCTGCTGGTGAGACAGCAACAAAATCTATAGGCTTCTGTAAGGGTTTAATAATCAAAATTATCAGTGTAGTGTGCATCAAAGGAATTCCTTTCATCTCCTTTTAAAAAGTGTTTTGAGGTTGGTGCAGAAAGTGACTCAGTGTAAAACGCCAAAGTTTTAGCTCAGCTGCTCTAAACAGTTTTCCTTTGGCTGCAATCAATTTACTTAACATACACATAGTGTGTTTCACTAATAAATACACTAAAATGCTTAATGTGGAGTCTTATTAGCAACTAGTAACACAGTATTGCAGCTTATTTCTTATAAAGGTTTTTTTCTTTTTTTTTTTTGTTTCCTCAAGATCCTTATGTGGTAGGTTCCAAAAACTCTTTCCATAAATGCCTTTGATATATAGAACGTATGGCACTAGCACTATGGTTTGGCTGCACAAGGATACCAGCTGCTTGGAGGTGGAATGTGTGCTGATCTTTAATAAGCTTTAGAAGTCATTTCATCGGGGTAGGCAGTATTGCTGAAAGATTTGTGATTGTGTTCACACTTTCTGATCTAGGATCAAGATTAAAGGTTTTCTTTTTTTTGTGTAGATATTATAGAAGTTTGTTAATTCTGGATGAATTTATCATTTTATAGATAAAATATTTATTTTAAGAGAATTTAGGGGAATTCTCTTTTATGAAAACGCTTTCAGGTTGACAAAGCTATCCATTCTGTTACTCACTGAAATTAGATAGACAGCTATTCCTGTTTACTCTTGTGCTCGCATTTTTCTCTCTCTTCCTCTCCAATCTTCAGTGGGAGTTCTGTGCATATGAAGGACTATACAGAAAGCTGATTAAATATCTAGGTTTGTTTTGCACTTACGCTTTGTAAGAGTTATTATGATAAGAATGTCATGTTTTGAGTTGACATGAACTACAGCTCCTGCACTGCAGTCAGCAAGGAAAATTTCAGGAAGTTTGCTTAAAGGCACCACTTGACCATATTTTGGTCAGTAACAGTACTAACCTGCCTCAGGTAACGAGGTATCAATAATCGCACGTCAAGTAAATAGAACTAAAAACTAACTTTTTACTTCCTAGTGGTTGGATAAAATAAATATTGTAAAACGTTTCATTCTGGGGAGGAAAAGAAGACCTGAGTAAGAGGTAACCGTACGTGATCAAAATTAGGTGGCTTAGTTTCATGAGTCTTCCTTTTTTTTAGGTTCAGAACTGGAACAGTGAGATTCTTGCTAAACAGAAACCACTCGTTGCCAAACCTTCAGCAAAACTGCATTTTGTAAATCGCCTAAAAGGCAAAAAGTACAAAACCAGCACCGCCTCCAAAGTTTTGCAGGATGCCAGTAATTCTATTGATCATCGTCTCCCCAACTCTCAGAGGGTAGGTTCGGAGAGCTGTGGAGATGACAGCCTTTACTTATCTCAGTTTGTCCAAAATTATGAAAAACACATTCCTGCAGATGTCCATTTCACTTTTACATGTTTAAACACTGATGGGAGAATCTGGCACTCTACGTTTGTCTCCTGGGTGGTGACAGCTTTAAGCTTTTTCTACTGTTGGAAGTTTTTTTCCTGGGGGATTTTCTCAAGTTACAGGTCAGCTTGCACATACGTTTTATGTCTAGAGTTTCTCCCAAACCCTGCTTTTCCTAACTTACAAAAAAAAGTAGCTTTTCTGATTCAAATAGAGGAAGATATTTGGTGTATTTTCTAGGTTATTGCACTCTTCACAAAAATCAGTTTAAGAAAAAAAAAGTCATTTGGTCTTGGTAAGAGAAGAGAGCTTTTGACCACAGACCTGAGGAGCAAATGGATATTGCTCATTGCTGTTTTTTGTCTTCTCTTTCATGGGCATTTATTTGGGTTGTTGGTTGATTAATGGCTGAAGAGGAATAACTCCATTTGTACTGATAACAGCACTATTTTGTAATGTTTTGGAGAACAAAATGTTTCTAATAGATTTACCTTCCAGAAGTGTTTGCCATATTATTAACATTTCTTATTAGGCTAAATCTCTGTCTATAGAAATGGGTGACTAAAAAAAATTAGCTTACTGGATTTCAGTTATCAAACATATAACTGGAATGAAACTGCCACGCAGCTGTCCTGGGTTTAGGTACTTCTGAGTTCAAAGTACCTCTATTTTTTCTCTCCTCTCCAGAGAAACAGTCGAGAGACGATGGCAGATGAAGGGTTCTTTGATCTGCTGAGTCGATTCCAGAGTAACAGGATGGATGATCAGAGATGCTACTTCCAGGAGAAGAACAGATTCTCAGCTGCTTCAGTAGCAACATCCTCTACTCCACCTAAAACAATGAGAAAATGTAAGTTTTAAAAACAAAACCTGTAGCTTTCAGTTCCTGTCGAATGACATCCTAAAACTGTATTTGAATGGAAGGGTGCTTGCTTCTGGGCTCATTTGGTTTTGTTCTTCCTCCCCTAGCCTTTTCTACTTCTGTAGTCTCACCCCACACGGATGAATTTCTGGACTTACTTGCCAGCTCCCAGAGCCGCCGCCTAGACGACCAGCGCGCTAGCTTCAGTAACCTGCCCGGCCTTCGTCTTAACCAGCACAACAGCCAGTCAGTCCTGGGGCACTTGATGGCAAGTAACAACAGAGAGCTGGACGATGACTTCTTTGATATATTGATAAAATGCCAGGTAAGAGTCTGAGTCTTTCGGGGTTTGATTGTGCATCCCAAATATTTAGTGTCTTCAACTAAGTCTCTGTGCTTCTCATGTGTTTTAAGATACAAATTGATTTGGTGGGTAAGAAAGTAAATACATACACATATGTACATAAATATACACACATACATGTATGTATTTTATATATATAAATATATATATTTATATAATCTGATGAAATACCTATTTTAGCAACTTGTCTATTTACTTTTTTTTGAGTCAAGCAAAAAATCTAGAAATTAGTATGATAAATTTTGTCTCTTTTTTTGTCTCTTTATGTGCACTATATGTAGCAAATATGTAATACGCCTGGACTGTGCTCAGTCTGAAAAGAATAGAAAACTTTAGTCTTGTCATCCAGTACTGATGTTACTGCTTTATGCACAAAAGAGTTGCTTATTTTGAGACTTTTATCTCAAAGTCAACTCTATTCAAGGACATGGTTGCAGTCCACAGCCAGAGCTTGTAAAATCTGACCAGGAGCTGGCAGCTGTGTGAAATGAACACAGAAACAAGCTCAGGCATTTCATGCAAACTGCTCTGTAACATCAGTACATTTAAATCGCAGTCTGATGAGTCTGAAGGAAAACTCTCTCTAATATTGCTTATCCAAATCTTACTACAGTGTAGCTATTTTTATTCCCTGTGTAGTGGAAGGAAGGAAGTCAGTTGTAAAATCCTTACTTCTGTAATAGAAGCGCTAAGGGTAGCAACCCTAGCCTAAAGAGCAATGCTGGTATGTCAGAAATAACCATGTTTTTGGTCATATGAGACTAGAACTAATAGAAATAACACTGAAATTCTTCCGGCAAAAGACAGTTGAACCATGTTCTGCAACAGGAACAAGAATTAAATTGGGGGTTTTATTTTCTGATACAGTTGGAGGCACCATTTTTCTACACTTGTAATTTTACTTTAGTAACTTCATTTGAGAATGGTTAAGGCCTAGTTAGCTACTTGCATCAAAGCTTAACTAACTGTTAAATCCATGAATAGCTTTAACTCTGGGAAAACAGAAACTTACTTTTAATGATTTTTCACTCATATTGTTCACTTATCGATATATACATGGTGGGGGGAGGGAGGGGAGGAAGAGAGACAGTGAGAGAGAGAGAGAGAGTGTATATGTGTATATATATTCCTGTAAACATGCAGCTTTATTGCCTGGTCTGTCTGCAGGGCTCCAGACTGGATGATCAAAGATGTGCTCCTCCATCATCTGCAAAAGGACCAACTGTACCAGATGAGGACTTTTTCAGCCTGATTTTGCGATCACAAGCTAAGAGAATGGATGAGCAAAGAGTCCACTTACCCTCTGCTATAAAAGGACCAAGTTCTAGCTGAGGAAATTAACAGGCCTGTACTGTACACTAGCATCTTAGGAATCAATTATATTTGTTGGAAAACATAAATGCCTTTTTACAAAAGACTTTAATTAGTAGTTTTGTCTCCTTTCTAATCATTTTTGTATAATAGCAGCGTCATGCTTGTGACCAGTAGTTGGAGTTGCCACTGTTCCTTATATTGGCAGCTACTTCTAGCAGTGTCTGAGATACTGATTACTGTATCTCCCTCTTAACTGCTCTAGTTGATGAACATTAATATCATTTTTTTGCTGTCATCAAGGTATTCTCAGTGCTGATGTGTGGACTCTCCCACATCTAGTGTTAAGACCTAAGTGTATATGTTCTTTTTAAAGAAAACTTGATTTTTTTTTCTGATTTGTACCTCCCTGGAAAACTGTCCCATTTTCTTTTATAATTTTTTTAAAAAATAAAAGTAATTGTGAAATAGCTTGAGTACGTAGTCTGTCTTTTCTTCTTCCAAACTTTCTGCAGTCATGATTATTTAAAAAAGAAAAAAGTATTTCAAAACCTAGTTTTACTCCTCTTTGAAACAAAAACATTATTTTAAAAATATGCTGGGTTTATTTGGGCAGTATTTAGTTAACTTAAATATAAAACTACACTGTACAATGTGTACTACTACACTGTACTGCACTACTACAATGTAGGAAACAATCAGAAGACTATTTTAAAGATATATCTAAGTATATTTATATATTATTTAGTATATATTTATAATAGTACATTTATTTACCAGCTGTCAATGCTGTTCTATAGATTGTGGTACATTTCCGCCACCACTGGTGTTCTACCGGGATGGGAGGTATTTGGCAGGGGCTACCACAGACATCAGGTCATTCCTCCTCTGAATCAATTTTTAGCATTACAAACAACAAACATACCTGTGCTGCTTATTACTTGACCTGAACTACTTCTCCTGAAAAGACCACGTGCTGTGCTGGGGCTTTCTTGAGAGAAGCTGGTCTAAGTTTTAGTGCTCACCCGCGCTGGACACCTGTGCTGCCCTGGAGTAGTACAGGGCTCTGGAGAACCCCGAGGTCTCTGTGCTGTCTTAAGTGCATGACTTCAGTTAAAAGTCATTGATTTAATGGCTAAGGTGGCAAAATGCTTATTTTGGTTATTTATGAATGAAGTGTTCTCCATTTTTAATTCAAGTATTATATCCATGGAGAAGAATTGACCATTACTTTTAGCACCAGAATAAAATGGCATTTTAAGACTAATGAAGTAGACTTAACTGTTGAAAGTTTTACAGGCTGCTCTCGTAGTTTTTTTAAGCCCTGAAAAATCAACCTCTACTGAAACAAAAACTTTTTTTTTTTCTTCTAAGGAGAAATGCCAGAACATTGCTCCACAATCAGGTGTACCATCATTTTAGTGAGCTCATCTTTGGTACATGTGCTTTAGTGCTTCTTATTCCTTGTTCAGCTTTGAACATCCCTAAAACAAACTGATACAACATCAGTTTCTCACACTTCTGCCCTTGATTTCAAGATGTCCCAGAACTGAGCTGATGAATAGCAATTCTATCTACTGAAAATTGGTTTTAAAGAATAAAAACAAGAGTGGGGTTTCCTGAGACTTCTATTTCAGCTGCAATTAGTCTTACATGAATTATGTGCCTATCAGCAACTTCCTTCAAGCTGTTTTCCAGTTACCTGATTAGGGTTATGTTTGCTAATCACAGAGTATCGGTGATTTCCTACCACAGACTATCTACTTTTACTTGAAACTTGTGCCACAAACTTGATTTCAAACAATGCCAGCCACCTGCACAGAGCTGTTCCCTTGGCTACTTAATGTTGTATTATCCTTCTTAAAAGCAGATTGATTTCCAGTTGCAGTAGTACGTACACCATCACCACTTTTCACCCCTGCCTCACAGCTATGCTGACCACTGCTCTGACCAACACTGAGTTCTCATCAGCTTACTGAGCCCTCACTTAGAACTAAAACATTTCAGAGCTAGAGCAGAGCTACTTCAGTATGGGACAATTAAAGATTAGACAGAACTTACAGCAGATGTTGCGGGTTCCTCACTCTCCTCCTTCCTGTGAGTCGCACGTGCTGCTCTTTTTCTTCTCTTCAAGTGGCCCCCCTGTAGAACTTGTTCCTTCTAGGTTTTTATTGGGATCGCATTTTTCTCCAGTCTCTTGCTCTGCTTTGCCTGTCTGCTGTTTCTGCTGTTCCCGTGCATGTTCTTCGGTAACAGTTGTAGCTGGGGCAGTTTCTACTCTACAGACTTCAGACTCAGTGTGCAATCTCTTCTGTAAAAATTAATAATAAGCTATTAATCAACCAACCCAAACTGATGGTGGCCATTCCTTCAAGTGCCTCTCAGCTCAAGGGCAGAACTCCCCCAGATCTCCTAACTTTTAAGTACGACTGGTGTCTTGGTATCTTTTTTTTTCCCCTTAGGGAAACAGCACATGGAAATAAGCACAATCTAGAGTACAAATCTGTTTAAAATTTCCTGTAATTCAAAGGAAAGTCCACTGGGCTTTTTTCCCCTTACACGAGTAATCTGTATTCCTGAGGCTGACATAAATACTGTCAAACAGTTATAAGTACACAAGATCTCTCAAAACAAGGGAAGTCTCTACTACCACATATTTTCATTCAGTGTGTTCCTGGCAGAGTTAACCATCACACAGTATTTTTCCAGAGCAAAATATGCCCAAAACAACCTATACCACATGGTTCTATAGGGGAGCACAGGTACCTCTCCTCACAAGGCTTGGGTAAGCCTGTTGTTTAACCACGTTCTAGCACACGGCACAAATCTAGCAAACTGAATCCCAGCTCAGAGACTAACATACACCAGGGTCTGTTTTTTGAGACTCTTCTACTTGCGTGTCTGGCTCACTGCTCGCATGCAGCATGTCAGGGCTTCTGCTGCCATTTCCAGGTCTCAGCTGAGCATCTCCTCTGTCGTAAGGTCCTCTATAAACGTAAGCAATCTGTGAATAGCAGCCATCCGATGCACTCCTGTCATATCGCCCAAAGTCTATTTTCTCCTGTTGACTGTCAGGTGGAGGAAGTGTCTTCCTCTGAGAAGATGTGAAATATCTTATCATAGGCACGGATGATCCTGCACCATAGCAGAAAACCTGGGGGTGGGAAAACAGAAACAGAACTGCAAACATTTGCAACCTACAGGTTCCATACAGAATTCAAAGTCACAAACCTGAAAAGCACAAAGAAAAGCGTGGATGACCAAAATGGCTGTGATAAAATTCAAGCTCTCTGCAGTCTGACCACACTGCAGCAGCTGCCAGGTTGTAACCTGTCCTTGGTGCTAGAAGAAAGGTGCTGAAGGCTCTTCCTCAATGTGTTATGTACAAAATGCCAATTAGGTGCATCACTGTGATACTTAAGAAAAGGGAACATAATTTCAAATAAACTGTCAGAGTCTAGAATTGTAAGCAGTTTAATGCTATTTTATCCTACTTGTGTAATGGGAAAGTGATGCAATTTCAATACAAACTGAAGTTATTTTAATAGCTAAACCAGCTGTACTTATAAAGAGTACAGTCTAGAAAAAAATCCCTTGTAGAAATAATTTCATCTGTGCTAGGAAATCTGTTTATCAGTACAAATAAGCAATAATTAATACCATAATGATACTTAAGTATAAATAAGTTTAGTATATAAAAATAAATGTGAGCTTTGAAATATAAGAAAGGCATACAAACCAGGACACCCAGAGCCATTATAATTAGCACTGGGATCTGCAGGATCAGTGGTATCTCCTTCATAAGCGCCTTGATGAATTCTCCAATGCCTTGTCCCACGTGCTTCAAAGGCTCAGTTACAAAGTTGGTGAAAGTAATAGCCAATGCCTAGAGAAACACAACCCCAAAATGATGTTGTTGCTGCTGACAAACAAATATACGCAGTCTGTCTGGGTCTGGCACGTACCTTTGTTGGTGGAACCAGCAGAACAGGATTCACTAGTAGTGTTTCATAGTACTTCTGGCAGGGATCATCCTGAAACGTCCACTTACTTCTGAGCCATTCTGTAGTCAAAAGCAGAGAAAACATTTTTACTACTTTTTAAAAAACGCATTTCATGACATTGTTATAATACAGAAAGCAGCATTTCAACTTCTAATGGAAATCTTCTATCAAAGCCCAGATTTATTTTCTAACAATCTGAGATTAGCTTGGCAACGTAGCTTATCCAGTCACAGGGATGCAGAGAAGGAAGGAAAGAGTAGTCCCACGTTTAGTCAAAAAAGTTCTCTTTATTGGAAGAATTTAGAGTCTAGAAGTCACAGAAGCAGCAGCAGCACGGCCTCTGGAAACACTTGTTATCTGGCACATTTTGTCCATAGGAACTGAAACAGAAGTAATGTTGCGTGTTTCCACTTACCTGCTTGGCTGCAAGTATACAGAAGAATGTTTGTGCACCTGGTACATTTCAAGAGAGCATCTTAGATCTAACCTGAAAGTCTTACTCCTTAATTTATGACACCAGTGTTTGTTTCTGCAGTTTGAATTCAGTGTAGTCATACCAAAAACCATCGAAATTTGACATAAAGTAATCACAGCCACTACGTTCCAAGAAAAGACCACAACAGACACTCATTAAGAGTTGCTATACTTAATCTACCTGCGACACCACTGGATAACAAAGAATGGCTATCAAAAAAATCAGCCATCTCTGTATAATAATGAAAGTACAGTAATTGGTTGCAAGATTGAATTTCCAAACTCTGTTATATTCACATGCCTGAAAGATGGAAAAAAATCTTTGATTCTGCCATTCTATCTTTGATGACTTGCACCGAATGGCATAGGGGGTGGGGGAGCTGGTGAAACACTCATGGGCCAAGTTTTAAAGGAAAAGAAGTAACCCCAGACAGGACCTAAGAACATTTTTGCCATCGTCTCTCCTTCAAAGGCCTAGCAAGGAAAGCCTTGTGAAATGGAAAAATGGTAAAACCACATAATCATGTATTGCTCAAGAACATTCAGTGTACTTACAATTTATGAAGAAATTAGAGTATTTGGGGCACAATTACTGAGTATTTTGTGATCTTAAAAACTATCACAAAACAATTAAACAAATATTTACCAATAAGGCTGTCCTTCCAGTTCAATTTCTCAGCACAGACGTTATCAAACTGCTCCATTTTGGCAATTTCTGCTTGGTGCTGCGCGAAGGCCAGCTGCAGGAGAATCAGAAATATTTGTAAAAAATAAAGAGAGAGATGCCATCATCTGTAAAAACTTTTAAGATTCATTGCACATCTGAAAAAGCAACGTTCCACAAGCCAAACCCCGTTTGAAGTTTCTTTACAGGGACAAAACTAGTTTGAAAAGCACTGACTGCTCCCACCACAGATCTTCTTGCTGCCAGCAGCACAACCCTTGGGACAGTCCACAAGAGCTTTGCAGCCCCCGGGGCCGAGACCCATCCCCGCAGTGTGTGCAGGTCAGGTGCAGGGCACCCAGACCCCAAACCCCGCTCTGCAGCGGGCAGCACAGAGCCACCTGCGCAGAACAAAACACAGCCTTTCATCCCTTCTTTCATTTTGCAGTCAACTAAATAACCTTAACTCCCTCACAACTGTCAGGTTTTAAGCCTAAAAGCCATTTAGGTTTCAAAACAACTTACTTTATATAAGTAAAACCAGTTCCATGCAAAACTGATGAGAAAACTTATTAATACAATACGTTTCAGCTGAACAAACAAATGAATACGTGTCCACAGCTCCGTAGCTATTAAAATCACAACGCACACTAAGCACAAGAGCATCTGAAAGAGAAGATAGGAAAGAATTGTGATCCAGATTTTCCAAGCTTACAATCAGGACATCTGAAAAAACTGTCAGCTTTCATTTTTACCAGCATCGTTTACACAGAAGCAGTTAGGAAACTTCTTGTTTTCATAGCACATCTGCTGCAGCACAAAGCAGACAAGCATCATGGCATTACTAGCAGTCATTCCTATCACAGCCTTATGTTTCCATTGCTCTTTTTTTCCTCATATTTTGTTATTTCTTCCTTATGACATGTATCACATTACCTATCATAAGTTAAAACTACAAAATGGATACAATCCAACACGAGTGTTGAAATGCATGCTATGAACCACAGTACCACTGCAGCTGACAATTTTTTTCTACTCAATTCACAACTCTAACCTATAAAATCTAAGACATCAAATATATATTGTTTCAACAGAAAATTATTCCAGCTCCTGCAGGAGCCAACAGCTACAGCATCTATTTGAACAAGAGGCAAACCTGGAAAATGAGCAACTTGTGCATTATAAATGTGATGAGAAACTAGTCTAAGGAATCACACAACACAGATATAAAAAGCAAGAAAAAAATGCATACCATAAAAAAAAAAATGCAATTCTAAAAAAAGAAAAGCAAACCATGAAGGAAAAAAAAAAGTTTAGTTCTTACTTTAACTGACTATATCACCTCTACCTTCAGCAGCCAAGAAGCCAGAGTGACTCACTGTACATATGATGGAAGGAGCTGATTTTCACGTGGAGTGAAAATGACTGTATTATCATTGGCTAGACTTGCACAAAGGAACTGGAGAAAACAGTAATTAAAATATGTATATATATATATCACCTTCCTTCTTCTCTTACCACAAACATATTATATAAATCAATTCCAAAAGTGTCTTCAAAGTTCCAATGCCAAGCTTTACTATCATGGTGCTTAAAATTGATCAGAATATCACTAAGGGCATCATCCACAGCCCCTGACTGCCACGTTTCCTCGTTGAGAAACTTGAGGATTTCCAAATGTGTCTGTTTTGTAAGGATGATCTCAGCATCATAATGCACACGGTCCATGTCTTCCTCAGGCTGAGTTAAAAGCAAAGCAAAACGATGGTCAGAAGTCGTCTATTGGGAAATACATGGATATATGAAAAACTGTATCACTATGCCAAATCCTGATTACAGACCCTCGTCCTATGCCAGCCCCTTTTTGTGGTGGTCTGCAGGATGAAGGCATGGGGTAGGGAGCCCACTATAGCTCTACGATCCTTCTGTTCATTCACCTCACCCCTATAAATCATGAGCTCAACTGTTTTGTTCTCTTTCAATTCTACTGCAAAAAACTAAAAACAATGAAGCGTTATTAAAATTTTACCATTGCTTCTCATTAATAGCTATTAATGACTAATGCACTGTGTGTGCCACCGAACTCGATCATGCCTGAGTAATACAGATAGAAGCTATTAAGCATGGAAATAAGAAATTTTACATTGTTAAATAGAATGTTCTTTTTAAAAATATTAATTTTGCTAATTGCTAAAAATGTATCCTTCTACCTCTGAACAGAAAAGAAAGTATTTCCAAAGACAATGTAATGAATAAAGTAACAAGGTGATTCTTATACGCCGACTCCAGAAGCTACTACTCCTACATGGGTAACGTGGTAAGTCTAAAACAAAGGCATAAAAACAATGAACAAACGAGATCGGGCTCTCTTCAGTTTAACAGCCATGGACATGAACTGGAGGAGGTATTACTGTAGCTGCACCCCAGCAACCGATACTTGGATACACATTCTGATTTCACAATCTTCCCTCAGATGCTTTACAGATAAAATGGCAACTGAACAAACACTGGTAACTCTAACAGCAATACCGGATGCACATTCTTGTATCATCTTTTTCTTTAAATTAAAATGAAGGGAACTGAATTGTAAAGTATGAGAGAATAATCAATCAATACTTATTAACTGTGAAAAACAAAGGAAATGGTAATATGAATTCATTTTAAAGCAATATTCAAATACTTACAAGGCCAAGTTTTCCAGCCTCATTTAGAATCTTATTCAAGTATCGCTTAAAAATATAAAAGCTCCGGCTTTCCCGGGATTTGGCATTCCTCTTCTCGCATTCTGCGATCTACAATGGAAAGATGCTTTCACTCGTTTGTTGCTCAAACCAGCTCATTTGTAAGAGATAAAAAAACACCACAAAAACACATTACACCCACAGTTAATGGAAGCGCATTAGTTTGGCAATAATCCCACGACTGAATCCCAAATTAAAAATCATATGTAGTTGTACAGTGTAAGTTTCCATTCTGCTGCTGCTTTCCATGGCTTTGGCCAAATAGGGGGGGTTTCAGCTCTGGTGATAGCATGGTTTGAATACCAACCTCAGTAAGACGAGAAAAACTTAAGATCTGGATCTCCTTAATTTTTAAGTTCCTATCCAAACACACCAAGTCAAGCAGTATTAAAATTACATTTCACACTGGGTCTCCAAACGGATGAGGGAAGCGAGTCTTGGTAGCTACACAGCAGGACTGCATCCTTCTGAGCTCAGGGGAAGCGCACTCCTTACACCCACAGCCCACCCCTTAAAATCTTACGGAACTGAACAGCTCGAACAGGTCAGGTACTCTGGCTATTGGCAGCACGGAGTAACACCACCACCACCATGGTTAAACTGTCAGCACCAAACAGCACACAACTCCTCCTGACTTCTGTTACAGCTCAGAACGTTTTAGGGAACAGGCCTTGGTAGGCTGAGCAGCAATTTGGAGTTAAGGTCAAATCACTTTTAGTTTTTCCTCTAAAGTTACACGAAGAAGTTCCCCCTATATAATCCATGATCTCTCTCAAACCGTGCAGCAATTCACCTGCTCTATGCTATCCGCTGCCTCTGCAACTGTCAGAAAGCACGAACTAGAAAAGATCAGAAAACATTCTGAAGCTCCACCACAAACCTTCTGTTGCAAGGAATCCACTTCCCTGAAGCAGCTTGGTAACTTTTCAGTGTTGACTGTATCCGCTGTCTTATCCTCAGAGTCATAATAGTTTACCTAAAATTACAAAAGAAGAACAATTTGTCAATATGCCACGTTACACTCTTATGGTCCGCTCACTTTAAAAAAAGCAAAGGGGCTAAAACAGTGTCAGCCTTTTCTGCATGTACTCCCTCAGCTATATTCGCTGCCTCTCTGCTGTTGTTTTAGGCTCCATCCAGAGTGACAATTGCTTTATGCTTATCTAAATGCATGCTGCCATCAAAAGGAGAGGTCGTGCCCTGTCCTCCCCCACCTGCCCTTTCCCCTCCTCTGAGTGTTGGTGACCACATGAGCCCACAGAGCACCAGATTAGATATCTGACCGGCTAAAAACTGACTCAGCAAGCACACACCATTTTCAGCCAGATGAAATTCCCGGCCTGGCTGGCCACGCAGCCCGACTGGAAGCAAACACCAAGCACGTTCCTTGTTGCATGCTCTAACCTTCCTGTTCCCCTTCGCCCTGGAACAACATCCCACGTTCTCTGGCTACTGCCCAGCTGCAGTCTTAGCAGTGCTTCTTCTACACGATTTGGTATGCACCTTGAGGAAAGTCTCCAAAAGGAAGCAAAATGTCACAGAATTAAGTGACCTCACGAGAACACATCACCCGATAGGAAGTTTTGTTTCGGCTGCAGAGCCTGCCTAAAACCTCTCACCGTACAGCAGAAAACTAAAATTTCCCTGTAGAGCAGAAAATAAATTCTTGAAGGATTATTCCAAAGCAGTCACATTTCTCCCTTTTTCATGGGAGACAATAGGAGAACTCTGAGTATTTCTGATAACAGTAGAAGCAGTTGGGCAGTGAAGTTAAAGACTCCAAAGCTTGCTGCTGAACTTCACAAATGCTGACAACTACCAGCTGCACCTGAGGTCGGCGCAGGCTGAGGGGGAACTCTGTGGAGATGAATAATGTAGTCTGCATTTTTTAAGCTCCATAAAACTAACTTCTGAACCATTAAAATAATAGTACTCAAGACTGCAAAGCCAAACTTTAAAACTGAAGGACGGCAAGATCAGGGGTGCCTGTACAACCACCCGTGGCTTACAGCGCCTTGTGTGCACATGTACTGTAGACAAATAATATGCATCTCACGATCCATACACACAGCCCCCGACGCAGGACAGCCGAGTGCAGTTCCCTGTCTCTCAGTTACCTGTTCATGGCTCACTGTCTCCAGGCTCACGGCCGTGCAGTACCAGCCCCTCTGATCCCCTTCCACAGATCCCAGTGCCCAGCGCTACAAAACTTCACACAGCTTACGAGGCGTTGGAGGGCTTTACTCCTGTATTACTGGGGAACCAGGTAATCCAAGCCAAATGTAACCACTAACTTCGGATCTTCCAACTGTTACCGACTAAACCCTTGGAGATGTTCAGCCCTTACCTCAGAGGCCACCAGGAGCTGCTGAGCCCTGGACCTCTCAGCGAAGCGGCTGCAGAGCCGCCGCCCGCCATGGAGGATATAACTTTACAAGGTGATACAAGCATAATTCTATTATTTATAACTATATATTACTATACGTTTTATCTCTTATTATAAACAGCGCCTACTGTTCTGTCACACAACCCTGCCAAACCCCACAGCCCCGGGGCAATCTCTCCGCGGCTGCCGCAGCCCCCAGCTCACCCCTCCCCGCACCTTGTAGGGCCTCCTCATGGCCCCGGCGGCCGCGTCGTAGTTGATCATGTCGGTGGGGTCGATCCACTCCTCGTCGGGCCCCGCGGCGGCTCGGGGCAGCAGCGCGGCGCACAGCAGCAGGGCCGGCAGCAGCGCGGGCCCGCCGCGCCTCATGGCGCCCGCACCGCACCGCGCCCCGGCCCCGGGCCCCAGCCCCCAGCCGCAGGCCGCGCTCCTCGCCCGGCTCCCGGCAGCGCCCCCGGCCCCCGGCCCGCCCCGCTCCGCCTCAGCGCGGCCCTCGCGAGGCGCAGCGGCCCCGGTGCCGCCTCCTCCGCGGGCCCGGCCCCGCCCCGAGGCCCGGCCGCGGCCCTCAGGCCCCGGGCGGCGCTGCCCGCGCCATGGCGGCTGCCCCTGAGGGGGGGAACGGCGCCGGCTGCGCTGCCAAACGGGGCCCCCCCCGGGTATAAGGAGGCTAAAAACCAAGTACGGCCACACGAGGCTGGGTGGCAGAGGACGGAGAAATTCTTACTGATTGTTGAATGCAGGGGTTTTAGTCCAAACTGCCATTTTTCTTTGTCATCTGCCGTTGCAGGCATAGATAGAGGAAGAAAGATTCCCCTTTCTTTCTTGTTTGGCTGCAGAACACCCAAGCAATAAACACAGGAGCTCTCTGCCCTATTAACAATTTGGCTTCACAACAAAAGCCAAGCACATATAACAATGCCAAGACACACTGTTGTAACACCCACGCAGGAAAGGTGGCATTCAACACAAGGTGCTACTTAATAACAGCCTGTCAGCTATGTCCACAAATAGGCACACAGCCCGAGGCATAGAGTAGTTTGATTAAGGCCCTAATGCTAAGGAAAACATGACTTCTACATATCAAATTACCAAACTCTTACCTCTGCCATACTATTACTTACCACACTGCAAAGTGAGATAGTTGGAAATCGTATCGAACATCCAAAGCCTTTTATAATTCAAATCATACAACAGATCTTGATGTTCAGGTATCAGAGCAGCACGTTGGAATTATAGAACAACAGTCTAAAACAACAAATGAGATAGCTGCAGGTGTTGGAGGTCTTTATTGAGATTATAGCACAGATACACTTCTATATTTACCTTTCCACTTTTATACGATAGTTAAAATTGCTTGCTACAGTGCACATATAATTTAGTATGTAAGAGAATCCAAAACTTAGGTGTTCAAATAAATAAATAAGCTAATGTTTAAATTTAAAAAGTAAAAGAAACTGTACAATATGAAAAATATAACAATACATAAACATTAGAATCTAAAGTTCTGTAGAAATAAAATTGTAATTTCCCATACATAAACAGTGCAAGAAATAAAATTCAAATAAGCTTCTGACCTGGGAATTTAAATGACTTAATTCTTAAATTACCATGCAGACATAGCATTTTAAGCCATGCTGGTTTCTATTATAGTGTTAATGGTATCCCTTTTACTTTGAAAACTGATAGCCGTTAAGCTCACTGTGACAACTGCTGCCAATCCACTCTTTTCTACAGTACATTATACACAGAGGTATTCTGTTGCATTCAGAAAGTAAAATATTGTATGTTTCTACAGCAAAAAAAAAAAAAAACAAAAAAAACAACAACAATATTTTACTTCCCCCCCTCCAACATGTTAGCTTTTTGAAAACAATGTCATGTAGTAAAAACGGCAACATTTCCCCCTGTTTAGATGAAGAGAAAGGAAAGACCCCCACTATACAATGGACCATAATCAAGATGTGGTTACTGCCTAGTCAACTTTAAAGTTCAGAGTTTATTACTAAAAAAGTTGAAACCATGGAGATGTTAAAAAGTTTGACCTCTCGTGGAGAAGTGATGAATATAATAAATCTGAAAAAACAGTGGAAGTAATTTATCTTTTATGTGCATGTGGAACTAGTTTGATATTAACTTGAAGTTTTGTTCAACTTAAGGTTCTATATAAAATTCTCATTGAGGCAAAGACCAAGGAATGCAATTAATACCAAACTGTAAACACGTCATTCATGTTACTCAGAGTGCACATCGACAACAAAGGAGTTCTTCTCAGACTTTGGCAACAAGACTACAATAGGTCACAGCAGCATGAGTTCACATGGAAGACTGAAAGCACTGCAAAAGAATATACTGAAAACACCAAGACCTCCGAGAAACCAGAAAAATCTGTGACAAGCGCCTTTCCTCTTGATAAGACACTTTCCTACTCAACTGCTGCTCTCTGAATGCCTATTTATTATTACTTGGTTTTTACAGTTCCGTAGTCTCAGGTCTCTGTGCTTTAGCTGCATAGGTTGCCTTTAGCTGCACTCTAGCCATTGTAGGTCCACAGGGTTACAGTTCTGTCTGCAGACGAAGACAAGAAGGAAAGATCTTGCGTATGCCATCTGCATTGAATAACTTTGTCCTTGTGCTCTCCTACCACCATAAGAGGAAGCTGCTTCGTGAGGTCCCCTACAGCAGAGGAACAGAAATCATTAGTCACTCCATGAACTTACATCTTAGCTCTTTTTTTGTGTGTGTGTGTTTTTGTTTAATAAAATTTACTATGTACTTCACCTCGTGAAGCACAGTTGAACTCTCAACACACACACACAATTTAGCAGTCCAGGAAAAACAAGATCATAGGAAAAGGGAAGATATCAGATATCTCAACTCTTCACAGTAAGCATAAGAATCTTTTTTTTTTTTTTTTTTTAAAAAAGAGTCGATTTTCTAAATGCTGTCTGAAAGCGAAGGCTAACTCATCCAGCAACAGTATTAGTTTTTACCATTATCAGCCTCCCAACCCTCCTCAACACAATCACACTTATACACATTTCAAATGCTTCAAAGCTTCTTTTTTTCCCCCCATTTTAAACTAAAACCCTATCTTTTGAGTGAAATTCTTACAACCTTAATATTAAAACCATCAAAGTTAACCTTGCATCTTTTGAAGTACGTTACCTTGCAAGTCTGTCACCTTTATTTTCATATCATATGATCCCGTGAGCAAGTAGTGAGCCCCTGGAGAGAAGCGCACAGAGCGAACATCACTGGCATGAGGGTGGTAGCTCTGAACCATTCGTCCTCCTCGAATATCATACAACATACAGCTGGAGTCCTCTTGTCCAGTAGCCAGGAGACGACCACTAGGATCTACAGCTACTGAAGCTACAGCACTTCCTACAAGAGAAAAACAACCCCCCCCGAATTCATGTACATTTATGCAAATGTATGTTCTTGCTTAAAAGAAAAGCTATTATATAAAAATACCAAATGCTGGCCTTCTTTTTACTCTGAAACAGCTATGCAGCTTTTGTTCTGATGTGCTTTGGACAGCTTTGATGTCTGATAATCACAAGGCAAAAAAAGTAGCTGATTTTTGAAAGTATATTATTTTATTTATTGATTTTTAAGGGGAAAAAATAAAAACACAGATAAAAGGAAATTGGTGAGGATGTCCTTAAGGGCATCTCCATTCTGTGATATATATATACCACAGAATATAATATATATATTTTTTCTTATATATATATTTATACATACATATATATATATATATGTATGTGTGTGTGTATATGTAAATATATATAAACACCCCATACCTTACATTCACTCCACACTACTTAGATGTCCTTAAAATAAGTTTTTATGCAAAAATGATCAGAGGCATGATAGCAAGTCTTACCTGTTCCATGAAACGTCGTTCCCACAACGCGAACACAACTTGGCACTCTCAGATCCCAGAATCTTACAGTCTTGTCTTGGGATCCAGATGCAATCATCCAACCACTCCACGTATAAAGTGCTAAAATATGACCTATGAACAAGAAGATTTCTTAATTTGATCAAACAACGTTAATCAAATAATTAAATACTGCAATTCTGATTACGTTTCTGTACTCAGAAATTAAACAGTCCCATGGAAAACCTGCAAGCTGCATGGTCTAAAATGCCAACAGTATAAGGCAATAGCCAGCTTTGCACCTTCTCTGGAGTGAAGCATGCACTTCCCATTAAATTAACAGCCAGGATATTTAAACAAACCCAACCAGAGTCACCCACAAAAAAAGAAAACAAACAAAAAAAAATACTCCAAATCCCCAAACACAAAAACAACTGAAGCAGTTTGGGGAGGACCAAAGTCTTTCTAGCAAGAAAAAGACAAATAAAACCTTTTGAAAACAAACATTATTTGAATCTAATACAGGCTTCAGAAGTGCCAAAGAGAAACAGCAACATACCAGTGTGACCACTTAGAGCGTGCAGACCTTGTCCTCGCTGACAATCTGTAGTGTAAATATTACAGTCCCCTGCTCCAGCACTTATTAAAATAGCACCACCACTTTCTGGGCCTTCCATAAAAGCAAGATCTCTGATTGTTCCATCATGCATGCTGAATTCCAAATCTGGTCCTAAAATAATAATAAAATACAAATTATAAAAAAAATAAAACACATGATGAGGCATACTTTGTTTAGCACAGTTAGCGCTACAATCTTTAAAGCAGTTACAGTGATAACGCAGACTATTTCAGACAAGGGCGGCACACTACCTACTATAAACACTGCATACTTTCTGCAGAATATCCCATTTGAGTTATGGGCGTTCAAATAAAAGCTTCAATGATCTTATTTACACCGAGTATTGCTTGAGCTTCCCACAGTTCCTAAAGCATACCAAAGATGTATCTCTATAGCCAATCCCAGGCAACATTATACAGTAAAATCATTTATTTTTGTAAACTGCGGTGAAATAACAGAATTAGGAAGGCTTCCTCTGCCAGGAGGAAAGGATCATTAAGAACACTGAGTCACGTAGGACAAGTCACCCTGAGGTCAAAATAAAGAAGAGCCACATTCTGGGAATTGACTAGAAGGGCCAGGCATAGAAAATAGTATTTGCAGGAAAGAAATACTGGATTTTTAAGATGGGGAAGAAGATGACAGAGGTAGGTAAGGAAAACTAGAGCTTGAATTTCTCCTGACAATCAAGAACTAGAATTGGGTAAGAATATCCAGTCGTTTACCCGTGTCTAAAAAAAAAACAAACAAACAAAAAAACAAAAAACACTTTATGAGAAGACAACACAATAGCACAGAATCTTCCAAAACAAGAAAAAAAATGCCTGCAATGAAAACAAGCCCAGAACACCCAACTAAAATAAAGCCCAAATGATAATCCTCACTCCCAACAGCTCTGGGGCTATTTGCTGAACAAAGACTACAGAAATGGTGAATGGGAAAAGGGGCTAAATTAATTCAAGTATTGGAGTAAGAATAACAAAACTTAAATACATATTTATTTCAAGGGTCTTGCCAAATAGTGGATAAACAAGTGAAAATAAATTCTTTAAACTATACAGAGACCTACCTGTCGCATTACAAGTTTCAGCATTAAAAGGTAGTACTTTCACATATTTATCATTAGAACCAGTAGCCAGCAACTGTCCACAGGGACTCCATGCTACACAGTAGATCGATCCTTTATGATGCTTGTTTCTTTTGAAGCGAACCACAGGTTGTTTAGGAGTATTATAAGCACTGCAAAAGAAAACAGAAAAGCGTGTTTTTATTTGCAAGGAAAGTTGTGTGCTCTAAAATAAAAATACTGCCTTTTTTTCCCTGTTGTTTTGGATAACATGACATAGGTAAGACTGTTAGCACTGAAACAAATGCATGGGATCTAAGACAAAATAAAATGATCTTCTCCATCCCATTTTATTATTTTTTTTCCCCTGTCTTCCATTGTGTTTGTGATTAGGCTTTGTTTGTGATTAAGTTTGTGAAAGAACTTACAGGATCCCTTCATCAATAGAGGGCTGATAAAAATATAGAAATTGTAGCTACATATGAATGAATGAATCCTTATCCCCACGCTCCTAAATGGGTAAGATTTTTCTAAACAAGAGACAAAGGCTACAGAGTCAACTGAATGTTTCCCAGTAGTTAGAGAAGTAAGGTGTGTGAGAGGAGACTGTAGTTAGTCGATAACAAAGCATCTGTCCTACTGAGAGAGTTTTGCACTTTTTACCAATCAAGAAGAGGTTATCTGGGCTTCAAGCCCAGCAAGCCAGGTTGCACTGAGTATCAGAAAAATCAACAGCTTTTTTGGTTGTTTCATATACTGCCAATAAGTATTTTGGACTTAAACTTCAAAGGCTACTTTACTGATTATATTTTCGTGGGGAAAAAAAAATAAATCGGATTACTTATTGAACATTTTAGAAGCCTGACCACAAATCCTAAACTGAAAGGTCTCCCAGATAAAGTCACTGTGCATACTTGTAGCTCTCTCAAATTATGAAGTTTTAGACACGTTTTTCCCCTCTGGTCCAAGAAAATAACGTAACTACAGTAGAGACACGACGACTATTGAGATGGCAGTATTTTCTTCCAGGTGAAAAAAGAGGCACACACATACCCCTCTATTAAAAATAAGGGTTTTGAGGGCGAAACGAGAAAAAAGAAAAACTAACAGAAAAGACTAGGTAGCCAGTAAACCACAAAGGACCCTTTTCTTTTCAAGGAGCTTAAGTATCAGGAAAACAGTCTTTAAAATAACAAGAGACTCAGACATATTCTGTAACTTTGCTGTAACAGCTGGATTTGTTGGTTTCTCCACTGTCAAATCTGTCCTTCTGCTAAACACTCCATCTCATTAAACCCACCTTGTGCTTGCTTAGGCTGACACATGCTTTCTTCTCCCACTTTTACAACCAAAGTACTGAAAGCAGAAGCGATCAGAGTAAACAGAGGCCCAATCACAAGGGCAAAAAAAACCACTTTTATACGGTAAAGCTGTATGTAGTACTGCAGCAAAGCATCCAACACATAACAGAAGAGAACAAAAACTAGTCCACGAATACACAAATTTTTCAGTAGATTCTTTTTATTTTTGCTTGTCAGTTCTGGTTTTGAAAGAAAACATTGCACTATTTATGACAACAAAATAAAGGTATGAAACATACAGATTTCAGTAGCTACAGGGGAAAAGTGCTATGACTCAGGAAAATACAGAACTATACAAGCTTTCTTACCTTGGGTCAATTACTTCTGGGTAGGCACACACTCTCAAAGTTTTAGAGTTGGAGCCAACAGCATATAAACTCCCACTGGGATGAAAGGCTACAGCTCTGACAGCTTGTGTGTCTTCTAGAGTATTAATGCAAATGAACTGCTTTTTTGATTTGTCATCCTGTGTAGAATGATCACAGTCAGATTAGGCTCTACAATATCAAACTGGACATTTAAGTGTATTTGACTGATTTTTTTTTATTTTTATTTTTTTTAGAATAATTTATAACTGTTATAAGTATTAAGAAGCAGCAGCACCAGACTAAACTGAGGGATTTGTAAAACAATGTCTATTCCTGGTCATGGAATTGCACTCTTCAAGAAGTTCTTTACCTCAACTCCCTCTGAAGCTGACATTAGATGTACATTTCTCAGTTTCCCTCCAGGCTACCAACAACTCTCCTTCTTAACAGCCCATCTCAGAAGCCTGATATTATGATTTATTTGTGTGAACATATTTGATCTGGGTGTAAATTGTAAGGAGAGCAAAGGTACATTTTTAATTAAAACAGTCCAGCTCAAATGATTTATAAAACAGATATAATACTAAGCATAAGAACTACCTTTTCCACCATGCAGTTAACATTTAAAACAATTTTTATATATAATCTTTTATATATATATATAAATATATATATATAAATATATATTAAATATATATATATATATTTAAAATAATTCAACTTATGCAAAACTTTTTATTACATTGTCCTCCAGAAGGCTTCATCACCACCTTCCTTATGTTTTGGTTTCATTTGTGTGATACAGAAACTTTGGAACGTCCTCGTTGCAAAGTTATTTCCCTAGAGTTTGGCCATACTGAGTTGAGTCAAATGATCTTAATTTTAACCTGGAGAACACAAAGTAATCACCTATTACACTGCTGCCAATTATAGCAACAGCAGTTAGTGCAGTAAGTATTCTTGCAATGCTACTGAGCAAGTTGTCAGCATCTACAACTTCGAATTTGAAAGCATTGACTCTGTTGCCCTACATCCCCAGGAAGCAAGACAGAAATCATTAGGTTCAATTTCTATACAAAGTAGCTTCCTTCGTAAGGAGGAGAGATTACAGCTTTGGGGCTACCTAAAAAGCAGAGGAAATAAGTACTTAATTACCGATAAGCAGTTTATGTAATTCCTGTGTATCCTAATTGTTTCACCAACAGAAGTAGTATTAGTTGGATAGCTATTTGCTGATTCAATCAGCAAATCATGCTACTGGACCAACGAGTTAACCCTGCAGTAGTATTTAGGTACAGACTCAGAGACAAATGCAAGGACAGTCAAATGGAAGCTGTAATCAGGAGCAGCTTTATTATCTAGAGTGAATAGAAGGTACAATAGATTAAAAAACAATCGAGTTACCGCTCAGTGTTCTTTTTGCCACATTTTAACACCTGACATCTAGAATACTGCATCCAGTGCTGGGCTCCACTGAAACAACTAAGGGACTGGATGGAGTCTCTGTTACACATGGAGAAGCTGAAAAAGCTAGGACTGTTTGCTCTTGAGAGAGACAGAGAGGCTTGAAGGGGGCTGGTGGGGCAGATTTCATCAGTGAATACTCCTCCTGTCCAGTATTTATAAAGACAGAGCAAGGCTCTCTGCTGTGGTATCCACTGAAGGGCAAGAGGCAATAGACAGGAATTGAAATGCAGGAGGTTCAATTTAAATATTTCTGTTGTTTTAAATACAATAAAAAACAAAAAACAAAAACAAAGGGTGGTCAGGTGGTCAAACATGGATGCAGGCTGCCCGCAGAGGTTGGGGAGTCTCCATCCCTGGAGATGCTCAAAACCCAACTGGAACAGGCCCTGAGCAACCTGCTCAAGTTGGATCTTGAGTAGTTGGTTTGGATTCAGTCTCCAGAGGTCCCTTCCAATCAACAGTTCTGTGATTCTCAAAGTACTACATCAGCCAAAATTCAGTGTAAACTTCTGTTAACACTGAGAGCATGCTGCATACTCAGGATAAAACACTGAATCTTGTGAAAACACACTGCAAGAGACAGTAAGGAAACTCACCTCATCACCTCTTGTCCTACTTAGGCTCCCTGAAGAGTCGTCCAACGGTGGCTGAGTGACAGCATGTTCTGATGCACTGTTTTGATTTGGTGAAGAATTTGAATTCATAACAACAAAAAAAACAAACAAGAGGAGGAATAGATTTGTTTATAAATATTTTTGGACTGAGGTTACATTAACTCACACTTAGAACTAACTTATGTGGATTAGTGTTACGCATGTCTGATTCTTTATCATTAAACTACTGTTTTTGCAAGATGTTGCCATTTTTTGCAGGTACTCCAAGTATTGAATGAGTCAAAGAAAGTTACAAGAAAAAAAACAAGATTTTTGTTTTCATTCCATAACATACACACACTTGGAAGAATGTTTATTTCTTTCACGTTAGTGGTACCTTTACCTAAGGCTGGATGTGGCCTTGGCCAACCTGATCTAGTGGGTGGCATCCCTGCCTCTGACAGGGGGGTTGGAGTTAGATGATCTTTAAGGTCCCTTCCAACCCAAGCCATTCTATGATTAAGGGAAGAAATCCAGTTGCCACTCTGTCCTGCCTCTCATTTAACTAATATTTCATAAGGGGAAAAAAAACAACCACCAAAAAAAGCTTTCAGAAGCTTAGTAGAAATACAAAATAAACAAGAACTATACAAATAAGATGGAATAAGAAGAAATTAAAAATAAGTACACAACGTAAACCACAAATAACCACTATTTCTTGTGTCTTAAAACATCAATTTTATCATCAATATAAAAATACCTAGGTAACAACAGTCATTAACTATACACCCCTAATTCAATGACAAATTAACGTGATAACAAAACAAATACAAACAGCTCTTCCCTCCTAAAATAGGGGGATTTCCAGTCCTAAGCAGTTTCAAATAACTTACATTTGATTCCCCTGCACAGGTGACTCTTCAGGAAAGGGTATTTGATTAGCTGATCCACGTTTTCGAGGAGTGCTTGTGTTAATGTTTTGGCCATCAGCCGTTAGCCTCTGAGAAGCATCTGAAGGTGGTGATGTAAAGTTACTTGCTGGGTTAGTAGATGCATTCCCTCTGCTCCCATTACATTGCTGGCTAAGTGTTTGCACATCATTTCCAAGACTGTCCATACCTATATTTAATTCTCCTAGCTTCTGGATAGATCTAATATTAAAAAAAAAAAAGGGGGGAGAAGACCAAACCAGGTTATTTTGAGAACTTGATGAGGCATAGGGGTGGGTGAAGAAGGAAGTTAACAGATGTCCCCAACCTGTTAAGAAACTGCTCAGTAAGATTCTGTTGCTGGTCAGCTCCATCTTCTTGGTTTACACCTCCTTCCAACAACATTTGCTGGTACAACTGACGTTGCTGCTCCTTTTGTTCTAAGTGCTGCTGGTAACGTAGTCTTTGTCTGTAATATTCTTGAAACTGTTCTGTTGAATCACGAAGCTTGAAAGAAGTGAGAATTATTAATGAGAATTAAATAGTTAGTTGCAGTAGTTAACCTAAATACTTACACTCTGGTTCACTACTTCACCACATGCATCACAAAGCCATCAAATTGTCCTCTGAAGAACAAAGCTTTCGTTTTCCCCTAAAACCAGATATTATTTACTCACTAAAGAAGGAAATCCCTGTCCTTCTGTACTGTTGAAGTAGTTCTGCCTTTGTGCCTTATTCAGGACAAGACTGCTCTTGCCCATAAAACTCCCAAAGTAGTAATTAATATCAGAACAAATAAGTAATCCAAAGCTGAAAATAAAAGGAAAAAAATAGAAGTTGGAAAGCAACATAAGCTACTTTCCAATTTCCAAGTAATATTTCCAATGTAACTTTTGTATTTTCTGCTGTGTTGACACCTCTCTGCTATCAATCTGCCATTTATCAACATCAAAATCAGATGCAGCACTTCTGGACAGAACAAATTAGTGCTTCCTTTTCCATGATCTCTTCCTATTTATGTACTATCTTTGGTGTCAGCCACCGCCAGCTCCTCCGGACTCTCTGCCATCTGCAGTCTCTGATCCTCACTTTCTCCTTCTGTCACCAGTCCCAAATGCTACCATCAAAACCAGATGAGAACAAGCTGAAAATTAAAAATGGAACACACAGGAAACCGAAAGAACTTCGGTCCAAGGCCAGAAGTATCAACAACCGTGCCATGTGTTTTCCCAAGAAAACTAATCAAACACCGTTTTTACCAACTAAAAGGAAAAAAAAATCAGTATAAGAAAAAAAAAAAAAACACGTTTCTTGCTTAAAGAGAAATGACATCTTTGTCATCTAGTGGATTCCTATCGCTGCTGCACTTGTAAAATGTTTACCACATTGGGTTTCCAAAGATCAAAATTGGGCAATTGTCTTCAGAAGTTTAACAAGCATTCTCAATATTTCAAATATGTAAGCTATTTCCTGGTCACTGGGTTATCCTTTTAAGGAACAGGTATATTCTGGCCAATACTTCTTTGCATGACTGACACTTGTTTGTTGCAATTGGATCCGATCCTTGGATTGTTTAGTCTGAGTAATAACACAATAACAATATATATAAGATAAATTATATAAAGATATAATAATGATCCAACACCTAAACCTAAAATGTGTTGCCCAGATGTTCTTTTGTACAAATTCTGCCGTATAAATCAATCTTTCCAGGAGCAATACAAAAATAAAAAATAATGAAAATAAACTTAACAGAATTTCTTTCTCACATATACCACTAAGACATAGAAAAAAAAACAAGAAGCAATTGGACTGGTGTTACATTCTTTTATACCTGTGTACAATAGTCTGGCCAACATATTCACCTACAGTATAGCATCTATTGTCTTCATTCTCCCCCAGAAATCTTCCCCCTGGTTTTCTGCCATTTGAAGTCTGCTCTGTTATAGTTCTAGTTAAAGCTCTTTCCTCTCGCCCTTATTCCCAATCCACATACACAATGCTGTTGCAGTGGCAAAGTTATGCAGTCCAGTCCTTGTGTTTGAAGGACTCTGGTAATCCTCCCATAGCCCCATTGCCTCACTCAAGCACCCAGAGTCTACAAGAGAATAACCCTGTCAAGACTGGACTGGTTTTCAGTGCGCTATATAGATGTCACAAGCCAAGACAGGAGTTTACTTAAGAAAATCAAACTGGAGTCTGCAAAACAAACCGCAGTGTTGATGTTATTTCAGCACTCAAACATTTAGCGCAAATATTCAGATGACATAATTCATCCTTACTGAAATAAGAGGCACATATTTAAAACTGTGGAAAGGGAATAGAATAGGTAACTATTCTCATTGCTTTCTACTGAACTGCTACTTTCCTTTTTCCACATTGCTGTTAAGGAAAAAAAGAAAGTCAAGGCACAAGGCCTTCAAAAAAATAATTTTTATTTATTTATTTTTGAAAAAGGTTATGCTATTGAATTCTGAATGGCAAAGATACATTCACTAGGGAATTATTTGATTTTCAACACTGTATTCTAGACATTAGGTGGCCTGTGAAGCTTGCTATTAACACCAAAATTGCAGACTACGTGCCAGATTCATGACTAAAACACTAAAAGGATTCTTAACCATGGTTAATTCAATGTTGCTGGCTTTGAGTACTGAAGTCTTTGTTTTAAGATACAGGCAATAGTTTAGCAACACTGATGCAAGAATGCACTCATCAGGTGCATTGTAGACTGAAGTGATGGCAGAACTTCATATAATGGAAAAAAAGAAATTTGTCAGAGATGTAATATTGTGTTTTCACTTGTTAATGTGAAAACAAGATTTAAAACAATCCATTGTCATACATGAAGTTCTCAACACAAAAAACAAATAATTATGAATGTATCAGAACATAGCTCAAAGGGCCTCATTATTTTTAAATAAACAACCACTACCTCATTTTTCTCTTGTTTGGCAGATCCCTGACTCTGTGCTCCATTAACTGGCTCATTTTCTGGAACAGAACTCTGGCACAAAGTCTCGCTGCTGATGGGATGCTGTGGCTCCACGGGAGTATCACTTCTTGTAGCAACATGGAGAAGAAGAAAAGCATAGAAGCATAAAAAAGCATAAATGAGAAAAATTGTGAGTAGAAAATCCCCTGGTAAGATAAGTAATATTCTAGAGTAAAAACTGATAACAAAGTGTGCAACCTACTTAAGTCATAAAACTGAAGATACTGCTTCAGAAAAAATTGATTGCACTAAAAAGAAGCCACACCCAAACAACAACAAAAACTAACAAACAAAAAAATAGAGAGGCACTGTGATGTGCCAACATTTTCCTAAACACCTTAGCATCATGCGATATCAAAGCCCTCTATTTTCTATCCTTACACTTTAGTTATATACCTTTAAACTAACCATGTGACTAGTGCTTTCTAGCAGGTATTAAGTTTTAATACTAATCTACCAATTGATTAATTGATAGATTAATACTAACCTACTGCTACCAATCTAAATTTAAGCTATGCTTAACATTCATCAGATTGAACATTCTTGAAAGTGTTATTTAGGAAAAAGTTTGTATGAAATTGGCCATCCTTATATTATATAAGTATTTCCCATGGAACACCTTCCCAAATGCTTTAGCAAGCAGTAAGTGCACACAACACATTAGAATACTTGCATTCCCAACTCCAGTTTTGTCAGCTTACAAAGTCCTATTTACTCAGTGACTTGGAGCAAAGCTCTTTAAGGTTATTCTGAACTCTTTGTTATCTCTGTGTGCTAACAAAAGTTACTTAACTGAGTAACTTAAAAAGTTACTTAACTGAGTTTTTTGACAAGTGACTGCTTGCCAAATACAATTTACAAATTTAATACCATATTTCTTCCATATCCAAAAAGATGGAGGGGCTAGATACTGAGAAAGCTTAGCTTTCAGCTTGTACCCTCACAAATACTGCCACTTCAGTTGGATACACAATCCAGAATTGGATTTTTCCTGAAAAATATAATGCTGTCTTGAAAGCTATGTAGGGTCATTCTGAACTTCAAGAGATTCATTGAAAAAAAAAAAAAGTTAATGTCTATCAACTTCATTTAACATCGTATCACATTCAAATGCCTATACAAAGGGTCTTCAGAAGATTGCAGTAAGTTACTGCATTTATACAAAACTTTTAAAAAGGAACAGAATTACTGATCAAAATAAAGGCCAAGCAAAAACTTAAGTGTTTAACTGACAAGTACTATTTCTCCTTTTTACCAAGACTTTTCTCTCAAAAGGGTAAAGTAGAAAGGCAAAGATTTCATGTGTTATTTCTTAATAAAGAAGTCAACTTTGCAGTCTACACCGCATTAAACAAAGTTGTTATAAGTTATGATAGCAATAAATGTTAAATACCTCTAAGTCCAACATGAAAAAAATATCAAGTCCATCAGGATTTCAAGTTTCTGTACGTCTAAACTTTAAGAAAGTCCAGCTTGAAACCAGAAGGCTCATGACCCAAATATGAAAATCTACTTTTAATCATAAAAGCATAAAAAAAACGAACTCCAGTTACAGTTTTACTTACAAAAGAAGTTGAACAATTATTTCAAAGTTACAATTATGTTCAAAAATACAACACGTGTAAGAATCTAGTAATGTAACATGAGCCAAGGTAAAAAATAAAGCTACAGTTGCACTTACCGCTCAGGTGACTCTTCGAAAATACTGTGACACTCAGTATTCTCAAGCATGAGACTTCGGCTGAGATTCTGTACTCCTGGGTAATGGAAATTAGCAAAGGAGTGCGACATTGGAGAAGTTTTGGTCCCAAGGTCTGTGACTCTCTTATCATGATTTGTTAATCCACATGACAGCCCATCTAAGGCAGGGTTTAGGGAACGGGTCATGTAAGCATCAGCAGACTGAGGCCGTCTCATTGGGGATGATGGATATGGAGAAAGCTTGCTGATAAGAGGTGTCAAAAGATCAGCATATGCAGCTTTTGTAGGCTTGAGGAGTTTATCAACATGAATGTTAAGCATCTTTTGTTCAAAAGCACAGGAAAAAACAGTAGCTGGAAGATTCTGCAGCCATGACAATAAGCTAAGGTCCAAGTCATCACACCCATTACCGCATAAGAGATCGATGCCCAGCAATACTTCACTTTCTGTAATTTCTTCTCCCGTTGCTTTACTCTGACAGAATTCCACACAACATTCATAAAGCAATCCCTTCATTACAAGCTGGAATAAACGATTGTTACTTGCTTTGAAACCAGCTTCACTCAGTTTCCTATCAGCAGGAATAAACTCTGCCACCATCACACAAGCTTCTTCAAAGCAGTGCACCCGGGCTGTGCTGGGATTCCAGTCTTTGAATTCTGCATGGTTGGTCAAGCGAGGCAACGTGAGCAGCAAGCAGAGTTTACTGTAGTCTTCCTTAGAGGGACAGTATTCTTCCAACGCATGTAGGCACTGCACAGCCTCTCGCATTGTGAATTCCAGCTACAGAAATATTGAGGTGAACAGTAGTTGGTAGCACGTATGTTTCCACAGTTAGTTGAAGAAGAACAAGGAGTAGTGGAATTTCTCCACTACCATTCCTCTATTACTATTACTGTCTCTAGTTAAGGAAAACAGCACATAATATAGAGACCGAAATTGCTGGTGCAAGTGTAGTTACAACAGAGTCAAATTCCTGGATGTTTTGGCTTTCTGAAATCCCTCCCAGCCCCACTCCCAGTCTCATTGCCTACAGGTCTATGGAACTTTCATGTCACTGCAGGTTTTACAGGTTTAACATTTTAAGCCAGCAGCTAAATAGCTTCAATTTTATTGTAGCACAGAAGGTTAATTCCACTCACAGGGCCAACTGAATTTCTTTTTTCTCTTTTGTGTGCATGTGAAAAGCTATAGGCGTAAATTACATAAAGCTGCATACTTCTCTAGTTTTCAGTGAGTAGCAACTGTAGGTTGTGTTTTATATCAAGGTTTTCTGTTCTCCAATCATAAAAATGTAAAAAACAAAACAAAACAAAGTTCAAGAAGTTAATCTCTGAAGATAAGACCTCCAAATGAATACATGGCTTTAGTAGAAAGCCTGTTGAAGCTAAAAGCCAAAAAACATGCTAAGTACATGTAACTTAGTATTTTTAGTTACAGAGATTTTAAATATGTATTCAAAAAATCCTATCCATGTTCCCTAGCACATTCTCGATACACCAACCTTTTATCCACAATATGTCAACATATTTGTTAACATTCAGCACAAAAATAAACATACATCTGACTTATTTTTCCCTGTGCTGTTATCTAATAATCTTGAAAAGATAGACTGCTTAGTGGATAAGCATGCATTTCCTTTGCAACAATAAAGACTGACTTTAAGCTTTCTCTATACTGTCAAGGCCCTGAAGTTTAATATATGTGTAAAGGGACAGAGAATTAAAGTTAATCCAGTTTGGATAACAAAATCAGTCATCCTAAAATTACTATAATCCTTTAATTTAATAACTTCTTATGTTAGAAATTTATTATTCTGTGTTATCAACAGAAATGATACACTAATAACCTTCACAACCTGCATGCCTTTTCTGTCAGTGTGAGTTGCCATTCACGTCCCTTTCTATACTAAGAACCTAAGTTCACAGCTACTGCTGTTTGCACATTTAACTAAATCAGTCCTTTGTGACCACATCTGTTCCTTTCAAAGAAAGGACAATGTCCTTTCTCTCTAAAAGCTACAGAAATTATGTTTAAGATTAATTGAAACTAGAATCTTTCATTTGGACCTGACTCTGACAATAAATTTCCCTGATTTTCAAGCTTGCTTCAGAGTACTCCTGAAAAGAAGCATTGTACTTCAGCATAATGGCCTAAAGTAAACTTCAAAGATCAGGACCACAAAGATGACATGTGGTCACTGATCTATACTGCTAAATTTCAAGCAACCCTTACATATGAAACTATTTGAGACCTGGCAATCACATTAGTTTCCAAAGGACATCTATTTTTTTTTTTAAACTATGAAACCATTTGGTAATAGGTAGAATTTGTATATTAAGCGTGGGAGTTTTCAGTTTGCTTTTAATTACAATATCTCAATAAGCTTTTTGCCAACAAAAAAAATAATCCCAAAACAAAGAGAAATCTTACATGCTGAGGCTCATCCTCTGCTGACATTGCATTGTTTACACATAAGGCTTCCAAGAACTTCTGCTTCATTATAATGTAACGAAATCTGCAGGTAAGAAGTGAAATGCAGTGAAACACCACACATCTCGATCAAATAGGTCAATATTCTCTTAGAGATGAGCAGGGTATTTTACAGCTACTTTTTGAGGTAGGCATAGAAATTGCAGTGACAAATAACTCTGATCAAAGTTCAACAAATTGGCAACCTAAAAATTTTAGCAGATTTTTTTTCTATTATTGCTTTCAGAAACAGCACAATAAAAATAATTGAAGGGTCACAAGTAAAATAAGTATAGGAAGCATACTCCTTTCTTAAACAGAAGTGTGATAGCTCAGCCGACTATAAAACAATGGTACATGTAGTACCGTATTCCAAAAGTATGCAGGAAATGAAAACTCTTTACACATATTTTGCACATATTTTGCATATATTTTTCACAGTTTAAGTTTAAAAAAAAAAATCACAAAACCCTGAACTCTAACATACATTCTATTTTACCTTTTCTTGTCGAATTTTTCCATACATTCAAGAGGCTGAATAAATTGAAGAACCTCATCCCACTGACCGTCAAGAATCAACTGCCTAGTAAAAGAAAAAATTACTGCTTTAATTTCACTGGACAAGTACAGCTTTCTTCTAAGCAATCAGCTCATTTAATATCACGAGTTGTATATTTAGATGACAAATGAATATTTAAGCATACAACAGGTGATCAACCTGTCTGGAAAAATTAATGCTTTGTACAGATGTTAAGTTGACAGATGCAGTAAGTGCAAAATCCAAGTCCTTTCTCAGTATTTTGTATAAGATAATTGATTATTTTTAAAATTCTTGCTGGAAAGTATAAATGAAATACATTTATTCAATTAAGACATCCTGAAGAAGGAAAATGGACCTAAAGTTTTAATTGTATAAATACTGCTGGACCTATTTTATACCAAGAGGGGCAGGCCTCCAGTATTAGGAATATAAAAGGAAAAGCTTGGAAGTTACTACGTCAGCAAAAGAACTTCAACTCCAAGACCAGTGTGTTAGACTGCACAGGTAGATTAATTTTGCCCCTTCACTTCCTCATAATGCACAGAGTTGTCTGTAAAATGTCCAGTTCTAGAAGGAAAGGCTGTATTTCTCATTAGATGTATACTGAACTAAGAATGAAACACAAAGTATTAATAATTGCAATCTTTCTCTGATTCTGCTTTCATTTTATTCCAATATGTGTAATTTTATCAAAAGGGAAGCCACGTGAGAAAAAATGTTAAAAATGTTTTTACTACCAAACAAGATAAAAACAGTTGAATAAATTGTTTTCTTATGCTTCCAGAAAAGTTTTTTAAACACCTTCGGCATGAAAAGGAAGACTGCAATGCTGAAGACCTACAACCTACCATTTACAGTAACATTTTCATAATTTAGGAGGGTGATATCATGAATGGCAAATCACACAAACTTTCATGCCTTGATGACCTCAGGCACCCCTTTCATATTGCTAACTTTAAGAGAAACCTAAGTATTGTTTCAAAATACAGATATTTTTAAGGGGAAAAGCTCTGGAAACATCTATACTCATCCCAGAGCATAGGGCTAGAACACTGAAAATATTCTATTTATATTAGAATTCAATAAACTACATGCTCAGTTCATGTGCCATGGTAAGCAGGTAACAACAGATGGCTGCTGTTAACAGAAGATCTTGTTCTCCTGTTTACGTCTGCTCATGTACCGTTTCTGACTTAGCCTGTGCTGACACGGGCCCTTGTTAAGACCCCTTCCTACTTTAATTCACAAGCATGCCAGAAAAATAACCAAGGTCAAAATGAATGAACACATGAAGGAACAAGAAAAACAAACAAATGTAACACTAAAGCCTCAAATGTAACTCTAAAGCCTATGTTGATGCTTAGTCAGTTACTTCAAGTGAAGGACTTCATTACCTTCAGAGCTGGAACTCAACAGGGCTGGACCACACAATTGGAATCAGGAAGAAGCAGAATAAGATGAGACCTCCTATTTAGTGGCATGGGGCTGCCCACGGAATCACAGCCCAACTGTATGCTTTCACGTATGTGGTATTTAAGCACTGGAGAAAGAAGTCCTACCTTAAAAAAAGCATGTCATCTGAAAACAGGCCATTTATGACCCCACTTTCTTTCTCAAGTGCCAGCATACTGATATGAAGTTTCCTGGAGTTCAGAAAGTCTAGAATTAGTTTGATTATTTCAGCTTCTTTAACGTTCACTGTTTCTTCAGCCGTCATGATGGCAGCCTAAAAGGAAAGAGAAGAGAGAATTTTAGCCATGCTCAGTATCTTATTTTATGCTTGTTTAACAAATCGTGGCTACCATTTTTTTTCTGTCTAGTCTTAAAGGGCAGAATATCGTAGCATTACAAAAATAAAATCCAGTTTCCTAATCTTGTTTATTTAAGAGGTTGGTTATGAAGCCACAGTTAAGGTTAACACTGCATCTTTGTATTTCTGTCCTATGCATATAGGCCTGGAGAAACAGACCTACAAAGAACTCAATCCTACCACAGTGTGGAAGTATTGCTGTGAGTATACAGTATGTAAAATTGTATTGGACTATCTGCATTTCACAAAATAAGCTCAAAAACCATGAATCAAGCCAGTTATGTCACTATCTAGGTATCTTACACGTAAACTTAAATGCTTCTAATATATCCAAAAAGCAAAGCCCACCAAAAGGCAATTTCTTCATCCCCATTTTTTGAAGCTGTAAATGGCAATGACACCAAAGCTTTCCATTCTTCCTTTTTAAGGACACCTACCTGTGTCTGCATGCTTTATGAAGAATCTAAACCTGCAAACCCAAGCCATCCCAGGCCCATTTAACAAGGCCCATTCACTCCCCTGTCCCCGGGTGCCGGGCTTCTTCCAAAAAACCCAGCAGCCCGGTGGCTACCTGGGTACGCCTTCCCACCCAGCAGGGCTCAGCTGACATCCAGGTTCCTGCAAAAAGGAAAACGCTCCCCTGCTTTCTGCCCCACATCCCAGACACTTTGCGCTGAGCTTGGCATACACTGAAGGCCGACAGGTTTGGCCTGCAGGCTCGGGGCCCTAACGCCGACAGGGACCAGCACAGCTGCGCTCCGTGGCAGAAGCAAAGCATCCAAGCGACTTAAATCGATTATGAGAGCGCACAAAAGAAGAGAAGCTGGTATCTGTGATGAACCCCCCAGCAGGAAGCGTTATTCCCAGAAACAAGGGAAGTAGAATGAAAGTGAGAGGAAAATGAAAAAAGGGAGATTAGCACACAGAGCAAAATGTCTGCAGTAAGGAGTTGGAGTTACCCTAATTGCTCCCCCTTTTAAGTCAAAAGTCAAGATAAAAACACTGCTGAATTCTTTCATACAACTACTTACTTCTGTGAAAGTTTGAATAATTCAAATAAGAGACTCCAAGCATTACATGGTAATTCATTAATTAACAGAGACAAAGGGAAAAGAAACCTCTCACTGCTCCTCACAAACCAGGGCTACTGAACTATAAGAAACACAGAAAGTGAGGCATTCATACGTGTAGGATTTTTTTCCATCTTCCTCACAGTTATATGTCAGCCTTTTTCCAAGGAGGTTTTTGCATGAACTTTTGACTAGGAAAGCATTTGATTATAGCAGCACAGTTTATTTTGGAACAACAGAGACCTAGTTGTGCCAGATGAAATGGCCTAACTTCTTTTTTAAAATGTCTGTGTTTAATTCTTATTTTAGTCACAGAAGACTCCAATCACCAAGCGTTTTGACAGGTCTCATGGAAGACTTACCCAGAGACCACGTGCCCGCTCCTGCCTAGTAAAGTCAAAAGAAAAAAAAAAAAGGAACATCTGGCATGCAGCATGCTTTTCTGCAGGAAAGAAAACAGACAGACAACACACAAACCTAAAGCCAGCACATGTAGAAAGATGCTTTTTCCTTATGTTTTAGCACTGTTTCCATTTCCCCTTTTTGGCAACCGCACAGGGATTTTTGTTCCCAGAGAAAAAAAAAAATCAACTCTGTTCTTACAGACCGGAGAAGAAATCAACACAAATCTATCCAGCAGTTTAGCATTAACATCTTAATTCCCCACCTAGTGCGTTTGCATTTCACTTTTATTATGCTTTATTGCATTGGTAGTTTTCATGTAACTTACATGAGCTTCCTTGCCAAACAACAAAGTAAAACAGGCAAAGCTGCATGGAGAGTCGCCATAAGAAAACTACCAGAATAATTCACACTAACATTCCCTTTGAAGAAAGGAACAAGTCCAGCTCTCTCTTCAACTATATCCATTGAACTCAAATCTGAATAGGAAGCCACCCTACACAGCTTCAAGATGACCTTGAATTATTCATATAGGCTGTTGATGGAAAAGCGAGCGTAACACTCAGTACTTTGCTTAAGAGTACAACTACATTAAGTAAAATTTAACATTTGCAAGAAGTAGTTAGCTTCCATTTTCCATTAGAGTTTTAACAGGACTGGTTTGTCCTGCATGTAGATCCTTCTGCCAAGTTCTAAAACTTACGTTCTTTTGCTTTATTTATATCATCCATATAAATCTGATAATGGATGATCAGCACCCTCTATTTTATAGGTCTAAGTAATGACACTTTTGGGGTCCTGCTAAGAAAAATGAAATAAATAGATTTGAAATATACCAATAAGCTCATAAATTAGACATATGTTGAAAATACCTAGCACGCATTTGATGTCAGAGCATCACTCCTATTGACAGACAGCTAGAAAACGGTAAACCTACTAGAAAAGATTTCCACTTAATTGAGTTTTTTTTAGACTGATGAGTCCAGGCTTCTCTGCATTATGCTGTCAAAATAGTAAGCAGCACTGTAACACCATGATGAGATCATAAATATACATAGGTTTACACATGACACTATGAAATAAATCAGTTATTCTGACATTCGGTGGGGTGTGTATGTGTTAATAAATAAATAAATACAACGAGCAGCAGGGAAACGCAACATAAGAGCTCAAGCTGCATCCCAGTCCATCCCACTGCATTGCTTTCTGCCAGCCCATATGGCACGTAGCGTCACAATCCGATCAGCTCAAGCACTAATACTCAAGAACAAGTGAAGCGCAGCACTAGCTTGAGATATAAATGAAGATAAATGTGTATTAAAGCTTAAAATTTCAGGTGCCTTCTACTGACGGGGTTTTTGCTACAACCATTTTTTCTTACCCAACCTTTTTTAGAACAGAACTTTTCCACACTCCTGTCCCCTAGTTCTGTCCTTCAGCACGTTTTCCTCCTAAATTAACCTACAGCACACAAAAAACCAAAAACAACAACAACAAAAAACTTTCCTGCCACTAACCTGACACACCTTTCCTCTAGCTTCAGTGGACAAGATGTCCTTTGAACAGGCCCTTTGGAACATCATCTGTCTATTTGTATATTTTGTAGGGAGAAATCCCATTCCTGTTCTATTCTTTTACTTATGTTCTAAGAACAAACCAACAGCAAGAATCCTCTCATGGTGCTATAATTTTTTAAAAGAACTATTTTCCTATGATTAAGTAGGCCTGCAAACACAGTGTTTTGGGAAAATGCTTATAAACTGTGACTTTTAGGTAGTCTTTAAGGTACATTTTCTAGAAGAAATCGAAAATACATATGTAATCACATGACAGAAAGTAACAGTAAGGTTTAATATTCTGTAATAAAAATGAATTGCAAAATTCTAAAGTAATTGTTATTCCAATGCCTTAATTGCCCAAAGTAGACCACTTGCCAAGAGTATACACTATGCATTCACAAAAATAGGCAAGGCATTTCAGAACTTCTCCCTTGTATTTCTGTGTGGTTGGAGATTACAGTCCGGATCCTAGCTGTCACACTGACAGAGACCAGCCCTGCGTTTTGAACGTGAAGCAACACCTAATGAAAAGTCTTGCTTAGCCAACTTCAGTGACAGCTGTAGTGCATAATACAAAACCTCAGCATCTCCACGAGCTGTTTGGCATCAGAAATTGAAGCGCAGAGGAGTGCTGTGTATTCAGGCAGCGGACAGCTCTGCAGAGCGCTCTCACCCCTTCACCCACCCGCAGGAACTTACATCCGACCCTGCGGCCTGCCCAGCGGCCGCTCCGCAGTCCCACCACGGGGGAATTGGGGCCCGGGCAGTACCCAGCGGCTCCGCTCCTGAAGTGCCCTCAGTCATCTTCCAGTTACTCTACAAGCGAAAGAAAGGTCTGTGGGCCAACGCTTCATTCCAGCTGGTTTCCACAGCAGCGAGCGCAACTCAATCACAACCATTTCAGCCCACGCCACTCCAGGATTCGTACCTCCAGATGAGCTGCGCTGAGGACACGAAGCCCTTCGCCACTTTGTACAGCTCAACTCTCTTCTTTTTAACAGCCAGGGGTCCCCTGGGGCTGACCCCGTGCCCTGGCTGCTGCAGGGGAAGCACCTCACAGCTCAGGGCGGCCCCCACCCAGCTCACCCTGCTCTGGGGGCGCCTGCCTCACCGCGGGCGCTGCCTGCCAGCCAGCTCACACACACCGAGCACCCCGCTCAAAAAATGCCACAAAGGCGAGAGCAAACAGATGGCAGCACGGGGGCTGCAGGAGGAAGGCAGGCACGGAGCGAGGCAGCGCCCGCTGCCGCTCCTTGACACGGCCCCCGGGCGGCTTCCCCTCCGCCGCTCCCGGCACCAGCCCTGCCCGTGACACAGCGGCCGGGTCCCCGCCGCCCCCACAGGGCAGGGCCGGGCCTCACGGAGCCTCCCCGGGCCCGCCACACGCCGCCAGCCCGGCCGAGCCGCCCCGCGGATGCCACAACAAAGAGACGGCGGCGCCGCCACCGCCCCAGACGCCGCTGTGGGCTCGGCGGTGCGGTGCGGGGCTGCGCTGCGCTGCCCTCCCCTGCCGTCCCCTCCCTTCCCGTCCCTTCCCTTCCCTCGGCGGGGGAGGCGACAGCCCCTGCGGGCGGCCCTGCCCAGCCCCACCCGGCCCCTCTCGCCCCGCTCGGCGGCGCTCACCCGCGGGGCCCCGCGCGGAGACGGCCGCTGCCGGGGCGAGAAGATGGCGGCGGGGCGCGGCGCGGCGCGGCGGGGCTCGGCTCGGTGCCGCTGCCGCTGGCGGTGCCGCTGCCGCTGCCGGCCGGGGTCTCGCTGCCGCTGGGCGCTGCGGCTGCCGCCCGGCCCGACGCTGCTGCCCGGCCACCAGGCCCCTCCCCGAGCCGGGGCGGAGCGGGCGGGGACCGGGAAGGGGCGGTCCGGCGGGGCGGGGGCGGCGGGGCGGGCACTGCCTGACGGGGCTGAGGGAGCCGCTGAGGGAGCCCCAGCGCCAGGTGCGGGGTCAACAAAGCACAAGCACCTCGCAGCTGCCCCGTCTCCCCCCTTTAACTTCATATTCGGCTAAATGTAATGCCTGTTTGTAATTGTCAGGAGAGGGGAGCGTCTAAGGAAGATCAAGGTGAACAGTCAGTGAGCTCTCTCTGTGTTCACATAGAGCTGTGAGGTGAAACACAAAAAGTCACGCTGAGGTGCCAGTGCTGTACATGGACAACACACGGCGTGGATACAGCAGGGCATCGGCAGGCCCCATCAAAATGGAGACCGACCATTTCCTGACAGAGAACTCTTGGGACTGCAGAAGTAGCAAAGACCTGATATATATACATATATACACACATATATTTTAAATTACGTTTGTGTACACATGTGTCAGGTTGTCAGGGGTTGACAAGAAGCTGAACTGGATTCTCTCTCACGACGGTGGTTAAAAATGTGAGGTAGCAGATGTTAGGCAGTGAGCTGGTTCTGCTCCCAAACTGTTTTGCTGAGAATCAGCCAAAGGGCAGCAGGGAAATCCCCTCACACCGTCCTCCTCTCTCTCTGGAAAGGAATGCACGGAGCTGTCCTGCAGCCCGTCTGGTGAGGAGCAGCCCCGGCAAGGTGCCACCTGGCTGCGCAGCAATGCCTGCAATGGAGAAGCGGGGCTGTGGCACCTGCTGGCTCCTTCTGCACCACCAAAGTCCCAGCATCGTGCCCAGGAAGCTCGGTTCTCCAGTAAAACACTGAATCCTTCCTCCTGCTAATAAAGCTCTCACTTGTTGCTTAGTTACATCTGGAGGCACGGATTAATAGACAAATTAATTATAGAAATGAAACTGCTTCCCCATACAAGTGATACAAGATAATTTGGTTGTCCAAACAAAGCTGTATGTATAGCTTTGCTGAACATACGTTTGGATGAGTCTCCTTTAAACTTTGTTTAACAAAGCTAGGGCTGAGCACATCTGTTTTTAAATTTAATCTTGATTTTACAGCGGTGTTACAGTGGTTTAACAATCTTTTTGTAATAATTTTGTGTTCAGTGGAGGCCCTGAGATCAAGCCTGTGACTTCACCTCTGGAGTTTTGGAATGGAAGAAAGAGGTGAGGCTTTTTCCAAGTTATAGACCCCAAAAAAAGAGGATTTTTTTCTTTTGTCCCTCCTGCTCAGAATATAGGGCCTTTCACAGGAATGTAGTAAATTCCTGTAGTCTGGAAAGAGATTTCAAGAACCAAGTATGCCTTCAGGAAGAGGGATGAAGAATAGTTGATGTGCCCGCTTGGGAGGGCAATAATTTTACTCTTAAATATCTGGAGAGGATACACAGAAGCATCCTATCAGCAAAGGAGAGAGAAGCCGCTGCTCTCTGGTCACTAAGAACTTTTTGCTCTGGCATAGAAGGATGTCTTTGGGATGGCCTCAGCTTGCTTTGAACTCCCAAGTGGTTATTGCAGAGAAGGTAACTCCCATGAATAGCAAAGCTGTTGGGTGTGGGCTTCAGGGAGCCTGAAAATCAGGATTAGTAGAGGAGGAGCTCTCCATTGCCTAGTGACAAGGCAGAGCACTGCAGTCTGTTCTGGAACCAATTCAGAAAAAAAAAAAAAAAAAAAACACAAAAAAAAACCAAGCAACTATTTTGCAGATGTTGCAGGTGGCCACAGACAATGTTAGCACGGTCGGATACATTCTTATAACTATTCTCCAGTGCTAACCTTGCACAGGATCTGCCAGTGGAGTCCAGCAGTTTGTGTAAAGCATCATCGTGTTGTCATCATTAAAATGGGCCCTTGATTTTTAGTGATTATAAAAGGCCCATTCAGGTCTTGACTTTTTATAATATGTTTGCATTATCTGGTAAAAAGTTGCAAAAAAAAAAAAAAAAAAAATCTGTTGAAAACTTTTCTTCTGGAAACAGTCTTCACTCATTTCATGAGAGGTTTCCCGAAACTTTGAGGTGACAATGCAGCAAACAAGTTAAAATGTTCTTGCATAACCTGTGGGAGAATTAGGCGCTTATGTCAGCATCACAACTTGAGTTTCAGGTAGCTTAAACAAGAAAAATACCAAGCTAAAGGATAATCTGGCTTCAAGTCATTTAAATAATTGCAGGCTTGTGGGGCCTTGCCAGGTCTTGTAATGCAGATATTTAGATCAGCGATGATGTAGAAAGGATAAGGCAGAGCCGCCTTGATGGAAAGCTTTATATTAGCTTTGTCTTTGTGCAAAACTCCATTAACAGATTAACAGTGACATAAAAATACATACATTTTACACGAAAAAAAATCTTTTCAGTATCTTGCTTAATAAATCTGTCAATGGATAATGAATTATCCACTAACCCTACAGTTTTATACATGCAGTTGTTTAATAATGCTGAATAAGAGGCTGAAGAAACTTTTAAATATATATATATATATATATTTATTTTTTTTTTCAGTAGAATGCTTACCTCTGTTCTACCATTCTTACCTGTTCTTACCTTTCTTGAAATCCTGGTTTTTATCTTTTCTGATCAGAGGCAATTCTGTCTTGAGTCCATTAGTGTTGTCCTTGAATTCAGGAAATGATAGCTCTTACCTAGTGGTAAGAACTCCATCTCCCAAAGGCTATGCCTATTGAGGTCTTAAATGTATGTATTGTATATTGCTTCCCTCCTCATATGTAGACCAGTCATTCTGAATAAAACAAAGTAGCTGCTTTCTAGAAGGAATAAGCTAGAGTAACTTTATTACCATATCTAACCTTGCTGTGGTTGTCTAAATAAAGTGCATTTTATATCTGTATGTAAACATCTAAGTCTGAAAGTATACGTGCATTTGTACATATGCATACACAGACACACTTCATACTTTTTTTCTGAATGACGGTATAGTTTGCCTTTTACAACCAGTTGCTTATAAATGAACAAAGTTGCCACGCACATAAAAATACTGATTTTTTCTGGCATCCAAATCTGGAATAAGATATATATATTTAAGTAGAATTTTCAGGTTTGAAGAGCTTAGAATGGTAAATGAAAAAGCAAGCATAAGGGGCTGTGGCCATAAAGGTAGATCTCTATAGCCACAATTCTTCCAACTCTTTGTTCGGTTCATGAAAGTAGTAACAGTATCACAAAAATGGTAACTTCCTATTTGAAAAGACTTCAGTAGTTAAAGGTTTAGCTCTTGAAAAGCTGTTTTCTTTTTTTTTTTCTTTGATTTTTTTTTTTTTTTTTTTTAAATGTACTGATCAGTATAGCTGGATTGGGAAGAAAAGCTATTTTGTACATTGCCTTTGTGTTGTACTTGATCTGAAAGCTTAGTTTCTAAGTGTAACTGAAATGATTATTCTGCAGTTGTTGGTACCAGAAATCTGCACTGAATCCCACAGCAGTACACATATGTTTTGATTCCCAAATGCTGTACAAATTCAGACACACGGCTCGGTCAAATTAACTAGGGCGTGATCAGAAGTTTGTCAAGTATGGTGTTACTTGTCAACGGATAAAGAAAAAGTCTGTTCCAGAGTCTCTCTGTACAAAGGCTGGTTTTAGCTGACAATTTTGAACTGGACCCACCACTAAAAAATAGCTTTACTGGATGCAATTACCATTTGTGTTCCAACAGAATTCTTTGCTTGCGTGAGCCTGTTTTGATGCTATACAGGAACTGATTGAGCTGGCTAAAAAATAAATAATAAATAACCAGTTGGAGGGGGTAGGGGTGGAAGGAAGGCTATTCATTTTCATCCACATTAGTTTCCAATTCACTACTAAAAGCCCTGCTATCAGATTTCCTGTATTATCGAAGCTGCCCTTTTGAGTACCTCTGAAATTTACGGATTCATTATCTGCCTGTTAGCCTAACAATTCAGCCTGCCTGTTGACACTGCAGCCATGTCATGGCCCTTTTCAACAGAAGCCCTTGCTCTGCAATCCAGCACAACACCACAAAAACAAAACAGGCAATATTTGGAATGGAAAGACTTTCTAATTCACATATCTGGAAAATAAAACTTCCTTTTTTTTTTTTTTTTTTGCATACTATTGCTGTTCAAGATTGCACAACTTGTGCACAAGTTATTTCACAGAATTTCATATTCTTTATTAGCTTTCTTTGTGAAGATAAGGCTAGACAATCTCAAAAACCTTACCTTCTGAAGCCATCCTATTATGCTGACCATCAAATTTCTATGTTTTTTTCCAACACCCCAGAGTACAGGAGTTTATCAGCTGGCTTACAATTGTGAAACTCACTTTTAAAAAGAACAGGAAAGCTCTTTGTTGTCCTCAAGAATGTAATGAGAAGCCTAATTCTTTAACAGCCTCAGTCTGGTAACATCAGAGAGCTAGAATACATGTGAAAGACAGCAATACAAACAAAATGAGAAATCAAAATTTTGCTATATCCTAAAATTTCTACATTGCTGAAATACAGTAAGAAAAAATTTAACCATGAATGTGAACTTGTTATAGTTTCAATTTACGTTTAGATGTAAGCAAGAGAACAAAAAAGTTGACTTTTGGTGCCATGCTTTTATTTAAATGAAAGGAAAAACTACACTGTACCACATAAGTAGCAATGACAATATTTTACAGCACAGCATCTGAAAAAATATGGAAGCTATGCTCCATAGAGTAGACAAGTAAGCACACAATACACTGTACATTTTTTTCAACAGTGCCCATTAAATCATAATTAAATAGCTGAATTTGGCTTTAAACAGCCAAATAATAAAAACTAACAGTCATACTAAAATTAAAAAAAAAAAGATTTCAGTAGCTATTATGACTGTTAGAATATGAAATTTTGCTCCAAAAACTAAGATGATAGTTTGGCAATTCAGTCATAGCAACGATAATAATACCCCTGATGAAAGCACCAGTGTGTTCTGAAAAGGTCAGTGATAAATACTGGCCTTTATGGAAAGCTTCCTTTATTTTTTTATTTTTTATTTTTATTTTTTAAACATGATCCCAACCATAGATCCACTGTAATTAGAAAATTTGCAGGCTTAAAAAGGAAAAGCGTATATAGCTTTACTTTTCCCGTATTAAGTAAAACTTTATACTTCGAGCAACAGACTCTTCAGCTGCATTATTCACATTCTGCTTTTAGACATTGCACAAATCTTCAACCTGTTGACAAATGTAAATTTTGCAGTACATTCAGACATATTTAAAATGTCTCACATAATTTCTCTGTCATGTATGTAAGCTCACTTTGATTAGCTTGATGCGTGTGTCTTTATGGTGTTGCAAATCTTCAGTTAAACCATAGGACAGATTTTAGAAATAAAAAGCCTCCCATTCTAAAACTTCTTTTGAAGTCATTCGCCACGTGTAAGAGTTAATTCCAACCTCCTTGCTTCTTGAATCACTGTATATTATAGACAATTTCATAGAGTTATTCATGGTGTTCCTACAATGGTACTTGTAGGAACTGTCTAACAGGCAGAATGTGCAAACCCTCTTCCCCCCTTTTTAATATTATTTATATCCTATATACACAATATGTATACACTTGAAATATAAGAGTTACATATCCTGGTGATATACATGCAAACAGTAGGAATCAGCTAACCACAAATAGTTTTGAGCCACATACATATTAAACATGTATTTTAAAGTGTTTTTTCTTTTTTTCTTTTACAGATTTAACAAATATACATAAATATAAGAACATAAATTACAGTAAAACTGACAGCATTTTTGAGAAAATGTTTATAACCCAGATGCATTGATGCCTAAGGCTTTATAATAATTTAAAAAAGTACTGTTCTAAACTGTTTAATGGTATCTCATTCAGGTGCATCTCTTATATAAGTAAATGAGTACATCATAGTAGTGAGGCGTTGTTTCTCTCAAAGCAGTTTAATGAGAGAAATATGAACTTAATTTTAGTCTCCCCGTGAAACAGAATGGACTACATACTTATAGCACAATACTGTCTTATGTTAATGTAGTTGTCACAACACTGAAACAGAACAGAATCACAAATCATTCAAGTCTTTTCCTGAGAATGAGATTTTTCCCCCAACAAATCCTCTGGTGTACGTTATCAAAATAGCCACAGATTTAGGGGAGGCTTCAAGTTTGTAGTTTTTTTTTTTTTTCTTTTCAGAACAGTGCTATGTTAAAAGCAAATTAAGAGAAACAAACACTGAAACGGAATAGTTATTTATAAAATAATCAAACACTGTTTTGAAATAAAATGCAGCCCTTTGTAAATAATACTGAAATATGCTTAAAGTTTGTTTTTGTAACTGGTTGTATTATAAATTTATTGAAATGTCACTTAGGCTTTTTTGCCATACGTATTTAGAATTGCTAGGTGTCACAAGACATCATCTGTTAGAGCATGTTGAGAAAACAGTTTACTAGGACACCAAAAATTCTTATTGGATGTCTATTCCCTGAAAAATTGTTTTAAATCTGATCTGCAGGCAGGAAGAATGGACAGTGGCCTAGATCTTCAAATCAGCGGGAATTAGATACAGTGCTTCCAAAAGATCTGTGACTTAGTGTATTCTGTGATTCTTCTGAATATTTTTAGTGTTCTGTCAGGCAAAAATCAGGGATCTAGTTCTGAGTGTTTCACACGTTTCTATTCCTCCCATGGAGGAGCAGTAGCTGACTATGTGCTCACTATCTCCAACAATGTAGAATAATGCATATTTGCTTCAACTGTTTTAGAGGCCTGCCAAATCTTTTTGTTTTGCATTTTAATGGGATTGTGAGCGCACACATAGTCATTACATCTCAGATGGTAACTTATTAAAACAGGAATAATTACTTCATCCAACTACACCCTGACTTGCTAAATAGTTCACCTGGAGGAAATATTTCTTTATGCAATTCAAAGGTTTTCCCCTTACTGTTTAGTCTATAAGCAAATCAGTATTATTTAATTGAAACGGAATTATAAATACTTAGGAGAATGAATTAATTTTGTTGCAGCACACAATAGGATTTTGCAAAACAGACCCATTCTTATGTTCTTCAGTGACATGTCATTAACTTATCATTTGAGTCTTTACTGTAAGAGTCAATATGCAAAGGTCAATGGTATTGAGGATATTAAGTATTTCTTTAGAGAAAGAAAAAATATTTCGAGACAAGCACAAATACAAACATATAAGGCAACAGATGTAAAAAAATGTAGTTTGATTCACTAAATATGAACATTCAGTGCTTCAGTGTATCTAATCAAAATACAGAGCAAATATACTCCATATGTTGTATTAGCACATACAAATCTCCACACAAGTCAGACATTTCCATAGTCACTCATAAGTACTCACTGAAGTGATATCTTCTGCACTCCTAAACACTGTGTTTACATTCCAGTTGGACATGATAATAGAACTTGGTGTCCAGTTTTAAGTTCTAAGAGTCTTGTTGGCAACTAGAAATCTATTTCCTATAGGCAGTAAAGATGAAGTGCAAGTTTATCATAATTGTCTGGAGCAAGATTTTCCCATCTACTATGCCTTGGTGGGTAGAAGTTTCTTAGGAGTTACTGGTCTCTTGGTTTGCCACAAATGGCTGTGAATGGTAATTGCATCAACACTGGCAGACAAAGTTTTAGCAGGTATGTGGCTAAACTGCTTCCTGTCAGAGTTGTATTTATACAGTCCCTCTATCATTTTCTTTGTGATAGATTTGGGACCTATCCCTGTTAATTTATTAATTTCTTCAGTGTCGGGGCAGTACGTGTACAGAGATCTGAATTGGCAGCCTGAATCCCGGAACAAGATTAAGAAATTATTGGCATCAGATTTCTCCATTTCCTTTAAAAGAAAGAAAGAGAAAGATTCACAACATTAAATTTGCATTGTAGTTAGAAAACATTCAAAATTGTCAGACTGGCATTTTGAATTTCTAATCTATCAGAGCTGAAACTTCCGTCTTTCTATTAAAATACCTTATTTTAATGCATTACGATTTGCTAAGCTTCAACCACCTGAATTTTGATAAGGTAGGTATTTATCAAATGAAATCCTATTTATTTAGACAATTTCAGCTGCACTTGTCTTGTTGTCTCTAAAGAAAAGACATCCCAACAATTTTTTTTTGTAGACCAAATAAAGATTCTTAGAGCCATTTCAGTAAGCAAGTCTAATACCTTCAAGTTTAGAAACAGGAAAATTTAAACATGTCTAGATGGGCCTAAAAGACCGTCCAATGCTGAAATGGGTTTCACTCATCCCTAAATCCATTCAAGTTTACTCGTACTATAAAGTCAGTTGGTATGTACTAAGGAAAGGTTCTTTTTCAGATCCCTGCTCCACCCAACACAACTTCTATGGGATGTGCTCTGAACACATACAGTTTTAGCCAAGTGATGTACGCTGCATTCTAGAGTTAAGCATAACCACTTTACAGCTGATCTTTCCTGAGGTTTCTGGGGGTTATTATGCTCTGAGTTACTCCAACTACAAGAGTCTGTATTGATATCTCACTTGTTATTTCCAAAAAAGTATCTTTAGTTCTAAAGGTCTCAGTCTGAGGCTCCATATGCATAAAACAAATATTTTTCACGTTAGGGAAACAAAGTTTGCAAACAAATGATATTGAAGTTCCCACATTAAACAGACAGTAGCTATTATTAACATGTCAGTTAATTCAGCCTCCCATGCTGCATGTACAAGGGAATAGCTATTGTTTCTACAGTACTAGAGAACCTTTCTGTCCACAAAGGAAACAAGTCACACAAATTCCTCAAATCTTTTAGTAAGAGCTGACATAAACTCTGAAGATTCCTTCTGATATTTGTATTTATGCTCGAATGTTTTTCTAGTACCTTAACTGTGGTTTGACTAGTGTGTTTTTAAGGGAAAAATACCCTTACCTCCAGTATCTTTTTCTTTTGACCTTCATTTACTTTTCCAGCCAAGCAGCAATGTGCCAAGGCATTCTGAATTATATATTTATTGGATTTAGCACTGGGTTCTTTGAACAGCTTTGGTCCTGTGAAGGAGGAATGACAAATCAGCTAAGTTAATCAATAAGCCAACAAATAGTTAATTGAAATCCCTTCATATTTTGCATGCATAAAAATACAAATCTATGAGTAAGACTAGGGATCATAAATGTCACAAGCAAGTAAAATGACATTCTTTTGTTATTAATAATCGTTTGCCAGCACAGATAGAGCAATGCAGGTCCACCATTCAAACCCGATCTCCCTAAAAGTTTATCTAATATACCTAATGTTATTATCCTCTTTACCATACAAATTGACACGAGGTGAGCAAAAACACAGCCTTAAAATCACAATGATGCAAGGTCTTTGCAATGTTATGTACTATGTATTTGGAGAAAAGAGACAGAGATACCATTATTATTTAATTCATAATATAATAAAGGATTACAAGTCAGACTGTTAAGTTTTTGTAAACAACAAAATAAAAGGTGCAGAATATTTAAATCCACATTACTAGGCAGATTTTCCCATTCCAATTTGTTTTCTGCCTTTTTTATTTTTTTTTAAACTCTATTCTGAATTGAACTTAAATTTCGACTCCTCTTGCCTTTCTAGAGAGACTACTAAAATGCAGAGTAACTGGTGGGTCCATTTGCTGTTCTGAGCCTAACTGCAGTTTATTCTGATTATCACGAATGCTACTGAGTCAGTACTTTTATTTTGGATTTAAAGTTTTCATCTTGCATTATTACTGCCTGTTTTAGATAGGTGAAAGTTACATTTCTATGGAAGGATCCTAAAATAAGTTTAAAAATTCCAAACACAGATAATTGAAATATTTTCATGCATAGAACTACTAATAGCCAGGTACTTTTCTAAATATTGTTGCCACCAACCTGTGTATTCTGTAGCAGAGGCAACTGAAGAAGTTGTAGATGCATTCTCCCAATCTTTTTCTCCATTACGACTACCACAACGACTCGGAGATAAGAATCCTTCCACTGATTCCGACCTAAACATTAATTTTAAAATTTACTTAAAACACTACAGTTTTCAGAAAAGAAGCCTTTTAACATGAAAAGAAAGCAGAGTGTATTAACATAGAACACAATAATTTGAATCATATGCTGTAGACTTAAATGCATAACATTAACAGAAGAAATTAATGGATAACTGAGTTAGTGTTCTGTATAAACTATTCTGAGTGATGCATGAAGGAGACCTTCAAACATATCACTGAAATTCACTCTGTGTCATCACTGAAAGACAATTCTGATTTGAAGAGGATGTTATAGTATGGCTCTGGAAAGATAGCGAAAATTTTTCTAACACTTTTCTACTCGGCAATTTGTTCTGAATTACATTTAAAGAAATCCCAAACCCTGAAATGAATCTAAAGCCAGATATTGTTCATTATAGCTGTAGTAGAGCATAGCACAACTAAATCTACAGAGATAGGGGTCATCTCCTGTCAAGTCTGTCCATGTAAGCGACATCAAGCCTCTTCCAACAGATAATATGGCTGTAAGAAACCCCCCTTTTAAATAAAGCTGATCATTTGTAAGAGATGCTGAGAGATGCTAGGGTACTTGGATCACTGCGTTAATGTTTTTTTACGTAATAACCTGAAAGTCAGTTCTCAAGATATCAGGGAAATGGAAAGGTCAATTGGAAACAGCTGCAGGCATGTTGGAATTGATGGGGCATATACACTGGCCATGAAAACATGACATGATAAAGTAACATGGCAATACTCGTGATTAAACCCCTTTTGCTAGTTTGCCTTTCTTCCATTTCTTTTCTATTAAAGAATAGTATTTATTTGAATAAAATTAAATAATTATACAGCAATAGTACTTTTATTTGTTTGAACTATACTATAGATTTTGTACTTAAGAATGTTTTATTTTTTATCTCAGTTCATTTTCAGATGATTTCTAATACAAGATAAATTCTTGTGTTCAGAAAAGCCTGAAATTACAGTTAACACTTAATACTTGTACTACTGCTAAGGGGAAATAACAGAACTGAAGTTGCCCTGTTAAGGAAGAAAAGAAGCTGTATAGCTGCATGTAGTGTACAGGTTTAATAAAACAACCACAAGCTGAGACTTAACTATAAACAGGTGAATTAAAGAGGCTGTGTGAATAGCATTTTATTTTGATCTCATTTATAGCCACCCAACTGGTTTACTTGGTAAAATTTGTAAAACAAATTATCATGGCTTGGTTGCCTAATACACAACAGGGGAATCAATCAATATTTCACATCAGAAAAACATGCCTGCTCTTGGAGTAGGAAAAATATAGACATCACCTCTTTAAAATTAATGCTAATTTTATGTAGGTGATTATCAAATTTTATTAAATAAAATGTTTATTTTAGCTTTACCTTGGTGTTCTCTTGCCTGACTGCACACTCTCATTGTCCCCTGTATTCAGCGACGCCAACGAAAGACTAGATACTGAAAAAACACGATAAAGCTGTGAACCTGGATAAAAACAAAGTTAAAGCTTATAAACCTATGCAAGTAGTAGAGTCTGTTCATTATACCCAACACCAGCATAAGAAAGTTTCTAAGTGCTTTTATACACGTGACTCTTACTCCCATACATGATATACCTACATGCATATGTGGCATGCTTTATCTGAACACTTTTGGACACCCAGCCACTTGCAGCCACCTGGGATAGTCTGTAACTAAGCATTAACATGAGGCGTGGACATGGGTACATGGGCACTACGCAAATCAAAGTTAAAAAGCTCTCATAAAAGAGCTTAAGAGACTTAATTTAAAGCTTAGGGATGGACTCTTGGAAGATGTTAAGAGAATAAATTACACTGGAAGATGGAGGGAAGCAGCTAGAGAAAATGCAGCTATATGATGCTATAACAAAAAGGATCACTGAGCACTCTGGTTATTTTTTTGTAAACTGGCAACACTTCTTTTAGTTATTACTGCAGTCATTTGGTATCTAAAAGGATGTTACAGTTTTCCATACAGTTAGTGCTGCTAGGCTCATAACAACACATGCAGTAGCTGAGTAAAATAGAATGAAAACATGATTTTAATTCTGTCCGTATTAAGCAGGAGCTCAAGTACTCTTACCTTATAATGACCATTTTATTTATTGATCTCTTTTCTGCCAAGTGTTATTCATTCTTAGCTCTACAGGTGTAAGAAGAGATTAGTGACTGGGAATAATACATGGGCATGTATGAAACTTGTCACATACGTTGGTGCTTCCATGGGGTCAATACAGTTAACCTTTTTGTTTGTTGATATATGCATGCATGCGTAACAGGTAAGTGACATTCATCTTTTCATTTCTATTGGCAAATTTTGCTTTCTGGTTTTGTCACGTGCAACTTCAGTTTGGCACAAGGCACTAATAAATGCATGTGCTTGTTAGTACCAAAACCCAGGCTGGTGTTTTAGCATGAACAGACTCTTCTTCCACATGAACATCGGTTACCTGGTGGACCTTTGACTGGTGTCTTAGGTGATTCAATGTGATCCCTATGAATAGATTTTGGACGGGGCTTTTTCTGCTTGATTGACAGGGAACGTGGTTTTATGACAGTATCCATCTCTTCCATAAGCTTTAGCTGTTTCCTTCTCATATATTCCTGCTTAATGAATTCTCGCCGTGCTCGTTCATCCTCCTTCTTCTGACGTTCTTCTTCTGTTTTTCGTCTAAAAAAAAAAAAACCATCAAAGACATCCAACAGTCAGAACGTTACAGGGTAACAGTTATAGCTAGCACACTGCTAGCGAGGAAAATACAGGCATTAAATTTTCAGAACTTTAATACTCTTGGACATCCGTAAGAGGAACTTGCCATTGTGCACTTGTGCAGACTGAAGCCCAAAGTGATAAGCTCTCCCTCAGAATATAAAGTGCAAGGCATGGTAACAGTCTGAGGAGCTTCAATCAGGGCAGCAGGGTTCATGTTGAATCTAAGCTACAGACTGATGCCACCTGCTGATTTCATGGGACCAGCTGGCACGTGTCTTCAGCCGGGCTCCTCAGCACATCTGGCTCTAGGATTAAATATCCTTGCATATTAAGATGCAATTATTGAACAAGGAAGTAGCACTTTCTGCTATGTCATTTTTTTGTTCAGGGTTACTGGTCAGTTGAAGCAGGACGTAGTTAGTTTTACCTTGTCTCTTCTTTCTTATGTTCTAGTTCTGCTTCCAGCTGCTGCTTTCGAAGCAGAGTCTCTCTTTCCCTTCTCAAACGCTTCTCCAATAATGCTGCTCGTTTCATTGCCATATCATTTTCTGCCTTTTGATCATCCTAGCAGAAACAGTATTGGAAGGAAAAGGACATGATTTATTAAAATCCCTACATTTATCAACTGATTTTGCAAAGAGATTAGACACTTAATTCTGTAGACTGGCTTGCAGTATCCTAACATAAGATGACATACTGGAAATAACTTTATTTCAAGAGATTTTTCTTAGGACTACTAAAAAGTTTCCATAAAGGAATTTTTACTTCCTAAGTCAACCATGATATATTTTATATACACACACACACACACACACACACACACATATATATATATATATATATATATATAAACATATTGGACACATGGAAGAACTTCCAGGTGAAATATTCTACTTTAGAGTCAGATTCCACACTGCAAAAACTGCATTCAGCTTTGGAAGATTCTGTTTATGGAGAGGAAGACAGTTTATTACAAAAAGCAATAAGTATGCATCATATAAAGGTAATTTTGGCTGATCAATTCAGGTGTTTTCTTAGAACAAAGCAATGGTCCCAGACAAGCAGAGCAAAGATTGTTGCAAGATTTTGGGGTACTCCAAGAAGGAAATTCTAAATCTTGATAGCTTCCAGTGTCTAGACCTCTCTCTTAATAATGTACATTATAGTTATAAGCCTGCCTGAATATAACTCTTTAATAAGACAACAGGGAGTGTTCCAAATGCCATCTTCAAAAGGGAGTCTCAAAAGACTATTCTCCCTCAGCTAGACAGTAGAGGGAAAAAATGCTCTCTGAGTGCAACTCCGAGACGTTCCCCATATTGAAAAACCCAGGATGTACACGTACTTTACAAGCTTTCAGTTACACTTGGGTGTGGAATCGGGAAGTGAGAGTGAAAAGTGAGCATATTTAATTAAGGTCTTATGTTAAAAAGCAATCTACATTCAGCATGCATCTTTCTCCCCCAAAACCCCAAGCACTCTTCCATGACTATAGAAGGAAAGGAGTACCCTAGCCCACTCAGAATTGTGGTGTGCTAGAATCTGACCACTCTTACGAGTCACCAGGTGCGAGAGGTATATGTGCACATTTAGGACTGCAAAACTATCTCCTTTGATTTCAATGGCAAGTCATCACTGAAACGCCGTATCTGAATTAAGAAGTTGCTTTTCAAAGGAAGCTGAGTAGCAGCTCTTACCTTAAAAAAGAATCCACAACACACTTTCTGGTCATCTTCAAATTGTTCTCTATCACTCTCACCTTCATATTTCTCAACAGGTACTTCATTTTTTTCTGGTGGCTTCAAATCTGATAGGGAAACTTCAATTAAGCTAGCTGTTTTGGGAGCCGCTGTTGGTAAAACTGGGTGGCTTAGTTGATCTTCATTTGGGGTGAGACAGACAGTTTCTGTGATGGGCTGAGATAATACTTCAGAAACATTAGATTCAAGAGGTTTGATCTCCTTTTCCTCCAATTTCTGTTCACTCTTTTTCAGTGCTTTTGGTCCTTCTTCTTTTGCTACCTCTTCCGTAGGTTTGACTTCCTTCAGAAGATTTCCCCTTACCTGCGGTTCACCTATATGTTCTCCATCATCTCCAAAACAAACAAATGATCTCGTCTGAATGGGAACCTGACTTGGAGAAAATCTTCTCAAACGGGGAAGACTATCCACGGACCGCGGGGCAGTCAACGTACGATTGAGAGGTGTTATTTTCAATTCATTTGGCCTAGGAGTCCTTTGCATTTTAATGTGAAAAGAGGCATTCTTCCTGTTGGATGACTGTGGAGACTGATGTGTAGAACGAGGAGATTCCTGTGAGAAAGGTGCAATGGGAGATGGAGCTCCCAGTTGCCTTGATGAGGACTTAAACTCCCGAATTTGCTTCTGAGGAGACGGCTGAGGAGGAGAAATAACCCAAGCCTGTTGCTCTCTCATCTGCATCAGCATCTCCTGTTGAAGGGATAGCCGTTGCATTTCTTGTTGTAGAAAGTGTAAGGAAGAATTTAGTTTTTCAATAGACTTTGTATATTCTAAGATATCTCCTTCATTAAAATTTTCTTCTGAGGGGCTTGCCAAATTCCACTGTTTTTCAGCATCCATAGGAGTAGCAGGAGACTTTGACCATTTGTTGTGAGAATTTTCAGGGTTTTCCTTTATTACATCTGAAGTCTTACTAGTTTGCTCATCTGGTTTTAGAGTTTCTCTTTCTTTCAACCGATTACTGTCAGTGAATACCTTCTCATCTTCAGCTCCTGCTGCTTCTTCCCGGAGAGGTGATACTCCGTCACCTTTCTTTTTCACAACATTAAGAAATGCTGTTCTTCCCATTTTCTGCCGCTGCTTAGTGAACGCAGCTTCAACTTTCTTCTTCTGTGCTTCTATTGCTCGCCTCTTTTCCTCCAGCTTCATCCTGAGATGCACCATTTCTGAAGCTAGCAACTGTGTAGTGTCTCTTCCTTGGGGAACAGGTGCCTCCTCAGGAATGTGAGTCCAAGCAACCACATGAGGAATGTTCAGCTCAGAACCTTCTGGTGTGGTTTTCTGAGAACTGCTTCCACTGCTTCTACTATCCGTGTGATTCAACTTCCTGAATTTCTGCTCTGCAAAACTAGTCATTTTAACTCCTGAACTCGAAGAAGCACTGCTGCCTGCCTGTGATTTGGTACTTACTGAGCTGGGACAGGGACTTAACTGATCTCTGTGATTACCAGCTCGTATGTCATAATCCTGAAGAAACTTGGATGGTTCTTCCATGTCAGAGTCCATGCTTACAGTGTAATCTCTCAAAGAAGAATCCTCATCCATAGTCTCTGGGATATCTTCTGAAGGAACATGTATTCCAGTATCTACTTCTGTATTGTCAGTCACAGGACTTAGAGCACCTTTTGTGTCTGTGATGATATCAGGAGTAGACTGATTTGGTTTAATGTTTGAATTCAAGATGCTCATTTCCTGATTGTGAAGAAAGAATCCATTTGTAATTTGGTCTGGTGGGATAACTCTGGGAGATTTTTCAGTGTCATGAATTATCTGCAAAGCCTCTTCAATGGTTGGTGTCTCAATCTGGTTGCCAAAATCATCCAGAACTGCTCTGTTTTGCAAAGCTCCGTTTGGAAACCTGTAGTGATGGCTCTCATTGGCATTTCTTTGATTTATGGTAAGAGACTGATTGGCCTTTGTGTCTTTATGAGTTATCACATCCTTTTCCTCTTCAATATCTTGATTTTCCTCTTCTCCATTTACAGGTTTGAAGGACAGATTTTTTCTAATATGCTTGGGCACACGGTTGCTGTTTACTGTAAGGCCTTCATTGCTCACAGATCTAGTAATACCTCTGTTTGGAGTAGATACTGGAATGCTTTTTTCTTTGTCAAAAGAAATGTCAAATGAAACTCCATGCAATGATGACCTAATTGAGATAAAAATGAAGGAAATAAATGACCAGCTC